>NW_027223332.1:3356441-3646158 GCF_030449975.1 Polyergus mexicanus
AAGCAGTGGTATCAACGCAGAGTACTAATGTATTTTTTTAAACAATTATTTGTTTTTTTTTGGCACTAATGAATTTGTCTTATTATTCTGTACATAGAAGTATTACGTTAAAATTATCGAAAACTGAATATTTTACGAAATATTTTATTTTTTATATCAAAATATGTCAGATTAAAATATAAAATAACTCAAAAAGTACTTAATGAAAAAATACTTTATTATAGTGTTTTGGAAAGCTCTCGATGTCAGCTACAAGAATACTAAATAAAACATGGGGGTTTCTATTTAAGATTTTAAAGTTGACTTTCACATGACCTTCAAATGATTTTCCAAGGTCAAACCAATGGTACCATTTTATGCTCCCCTCGAAACCAAACATCTTTCGTCTGAAACATTTTTCTCTTCCGGGCTTGGTTTTTGAGATATTTTCCTGAGGAGATTAAAATGGGACACCCTGTATATATTCGCAAATATTCTACACTATACTATCTCAAATGTTTTAAATCGATAAACATTAAGAGTATGTTATATGAAAAATATTATAAAAAATATAAAAATTTATATTTTATATATATTAATATCAAAATTATTATTTTTTTAAATGTTTTACAGAGATGTTTCAAATTTATAACAATTTATGTTATATTATAAAAACGAGTTTATTTTTAAAATTTGAATTCTTTAATCATTTGGATCTTTAGCTTAGATGAAAAATAGCGAACAGATTCTGTCAAGCGTACGGATGTTGAAAATTAAAATCAAGCCTTCGACAAATGCATCATCGCTGCAAAAGGGAAATAGTAACAGTTGGCTATAAACGAGGTTGCAAGCGCAACGTAACGAGATATTGTAACCGCGTGTTTGTTCCTAAAACTCTGACAGATTGAAGCCTGTCTCTTTTTTAGGGTAAGTCTCGACGTGTCGCTTGGAGAACAAAAAAAGATATATATATATATATATATATATATATATATGCATTTTTTCACTACTATCTCTTTTCATGATTACAATTCCACACGTAAACGTCTCTAGGGAACTAACGTGCGGAATACGTAAGTTCGCGGTCCACAATGTGATGCGTCTCTTCTGCATACGAAATATATTGCTGTTTTTTTTTTATATGGGTACTCGAAATATCGGTATACTGGGATTTCGCGTCCTGCGTGAAAGATTCGTTTTATCGGACCAAAGCGGATACTCGCGATCACTCAATTTATATTCGGGCTCGAAAATGTTTAAGAGAATTCGATGTGATATTTGCATAGTCAAAAAATAAATGATTTTAATTCGGTGAATTTGGTTGGCTTTATATTTTTCCGTAATGCACATCTTCAAATAATAAAAAGCTGGTCGTTTAAGTGATGTCGTAGAGACATCTCCAGATCTCGTAACCCTCCTTGTATCAGAATAACTTTGACAAGACCGTCAAACGGATCGACCGTTTGCTTGGATGGAAAATTTGTGACGCAAGAGGGTTGTTAGTTGTGCGTAGGAAATGTTTTTCAGGATCGATTCACGAGTTACTGATGAATCAGAGTGTTGATTAGACTATTGAATAGGGACCAAACGTTGCTTTTGGACAAATGGCACAATTTTGCTTGTAGTGAATATACTCATAGCGCGAGATTTCTCTTAGAAATGGCACAAATTTTAGTCTTTTTTTTATATTCTAAAAAAAGTACGTTCTTAAATTAATTGCTTTTTTGTGACAGTTAATAGAGAAACTTCAATATTTGCATTAATAGATTGCATGAATAATAAAAAAAAACAGTTAATATTATATATGTATAACTATAGTATGTACTTACTATTTTAACTATATGCTACATTAATACATGTGACATTTTTTTATTTTATTAATATAACACAAAAAAATACCGGAACAGGACAAGTCGTTTCTTATAGGTTTTTGGACGCTGAACACGAATCCGGTTCCGAAATTGCTCCATCACGTTAGAATTTTGAGAAATTTGCAATTAAAGTTGCAAAAAAGGGCTATTTTCACGAACTTTGTCATATTATAGCTACAATATGTGACGTACTGGAGAAGTTTTATTATAATCAAAATAAAGTATATTGTTAGGACTTTCAACCCTCAAAAGGAATTTTTGGTGTCGGTTATGGTTAATAAGATGTCCATGGTTAAATATGGGATGTGTTGCAGAAGTTAGCTGTGACTTAGATCATTGACGATTTACCAAATAGTTTTCAATTATTTAAACTTAAAAATTTTTTAGATCGCCAAACACGAATTCAATATCAAAATTGTCAAATCCAAAATAGTGGAGTCAATATAGCTAATGTCAAAACTTAAAAAATGTTTGGATTGCAACCTAAACATTTGAGTCCACCATTTTGAATTTGACAATTTTGACATTAGATTCAGCGACCTAAAAAACTCTTAAGTTTAAAGGATTTTTTAAATCGCTGAATACGAATTCAATGTCAAAATTATCAAATTCAAGATGGCAGACTTAAATATTTAGATTGCAATCTAAAGATTTTTTAAGTTTTGATATCCGCCACATTGAGTCCACCATTTTGAATTTGACAATTTTGACATTGGATTTGTATTCAGCAACCTAAAAAACTCTTAAGTTTATATAATAATTAAAAGTTATTTGGTAAATCGTCAATGACCTAAGTCATATCTAACCTCTATAATATACTTCTACATATTTAACCATGGACATCTTATTAACCATAAACGACACCAAAAATTTCTTTTAAGGGTTGAAGGTCCTAACAACATATTTTATTTTGATTGTAATAAAACTTCTCCAGTGCACGTCACATATTGTAGCTATAATATGACAAAGTTCATGAAAATAGCCCTTTTCGTATGTTTATTTGCAAATTTCACAAAATTCTAACGTAATGGAGCAATTTCGAAACCGGATTCGTGTTCAAAAATCTATAAGAAACAACTAGTCCCGTCCCAGTATTCGAAAAAAAATTATTTTTTGTTAAACGAATGTAATGTAAAAATATTTCACTAATAAACATATATAAAGTAATAGATGAATACTATATGACATTTTGTCGCAGATCCGAAGTTTATTTCAAATATTATTGATCTATGTTAGTTACACTCAATCAGGCGAACGATTCGTTATTATTTACAAGAATCGTGATATCGACTAATTGTTGCCACATCGTTGCCTTGAATAATTAGCGCGCGATTATTGCCAATAAATAGGTAGGTATCTCAAGGAGAGACGCGCATTTCGCATCTCGCTCGTCTCGTGATGGCATCTGCCACAGTTTCAACGAAGCGAAAAAATTCATTAATTAACATAGTTCGAGCGAAGTATGTTCGACTTATCGATCAATCTTAATTACTTCAACGAAATTCCAAAGATGAACACAAGTTGCAGAAACAAATTTTTCTCGTTTATCTTTTTCGTAATTACTGTAGCAAAATAAATCGTTATACAAGTAAAACGTTAGGAGGTGTCAAGATCTTTCTTCAATAAATTTATTCTTTTTATAGAGAAAGAGAGAGAGAGAGAGAGAGAGAGAGAGAGAGAGAGAGAGAGAGAGAGAGAGAGAGACAAATTCTACGCCAACTTTTGATTTGAAATTTTTTTTCAGAGATACTTTGAAAACTCATCAGTTCAGGAAGCAATAAATTGATTAAAGACCTGCAATATGTATAGCGTGCGCGTTAATTGCAAGAAAAATATAATTATACGAAATAAATAGAGTCGATAATAAAAGAAACAAGAAAATATTGCGAAGAACAGCGGTCACAAGGCTTATGTTCGTTTTTTTTATGATGAATAATACGCGCGTTGTTCTTTTTTTAAACATTCTGTGAAACTTCTGAAAACGCATCTCTTTATAAATACGCATGCGGTGCTAATTTATTAAATTTATTACTTTTGTCTCTTGTTTTTGCAATATAAATAAAATCGCTCACATTAAAATTGCAGTTGGAATACTCGAGCGTTCTAGCTATGTAAGCGTATACATATGTATGTGAAAAATATCTTCTTTTTTTTTCTAGGAATAACAAAAAAAATTTTTTAGACGCGAAATTGGGAACATTTTAAGGCTTTTACCTTCGTCATTATATTTTTTTTAAATATTTGATGAATAGCAACATAGACTAAATTTTTTTAATTTTCTGTTGTCACGTTAATGGAATTGAGAGAAAAGAAGTAACATTCGCATAAAAATTTTTCGTGAAAAGAATCACATTATAATTTTTACAACGCACGCGCAAGCATAGAGAAACCAATATTAAATATGTTAATTTTAAGAGAGTAAAGTAGTAGGGGTGGGGGACAAATGCAAATAAAATTTTTTTGTGGAGATGCATATTTAACTAGATTGTGTGTATGTAGCTGCATGTTATGCTGATATTTAAGCTGATAAAGCTGATATTATGCTGATAACAAAAAACTGGCTAGGCAACGTTACTTGACAAACGACAAGCAATATCGAGCAATAATAAATTTTTGCGGTTGATAGCTGCGTTATTCTATTTTATCATGTCTATATAGCTCGATTAAGTCGACGAAGAGTTAATAAAATTCGGATTCTTATCCGACGAGGTAATAGAAAATCCACGACGACCCCATAAAGATCCTTTACCTTCCGCATTGTGGCACAAATCACAAGAGAAAGGAATCAATCGAGACGGTTATATCCCTTACAGGAATAAAATCCTATGCCATTTTGTTGTACCTCTCTGTCTTCAATTTGTATTTGACACTACGTAAATCATAACTAAACGAATTGATTCACGCAATAGCTACAAGCCATGTTCCCCGTAAAGAAATTTATTGGTCCATATAGTTCACCGCTTACGCGTGCATCCTACAAATCGCCACTGTTATTGATTCTGATATTTATATGTCATTATTTGTCATGCAGATATTTTTCTCCTTATAAATATGTAATTTATTTATTATTATATAATTATATGTAATTCATTTTCTTCTTAAACTGACGTGTTTGAAACTGTTTTTCATTCTACTATGGTATTTAACAATTTTTCTCTTTTTTAGAAAATTGTGAAAATTTATTATTTTTGTATTGTCATTATTGTCATTTGCTCAACATTTAGTTCAAAAATTTATTTTCAATTGTAAAATTATACTTCAAAAATCGATTTTAAATTTAAGTTTTTCTTTCAGGGGAAATTTCTAAATTTAGACTCGATTGCTTGTTTTCTCGACTAGAAATACATTTTTAAAAGAAAAACTCTCTTGAAGCTAAATATAAGAGCTAAAGAAAACAAATATGTGAGATCTACCAAAGATTTAAAGCGTAAGAGTAATTGAAAAAAATTGTATTCTTTCAAGAGAAATATTATTTCTAGACTTATATATTATAAAAATAGATTTTTATATATATATAATGGCGAATTAATTATATATTAATTACATATTTGCGATGTTACTTCATACAAATTTTTCAGATTCAGAGATTTAAGAGATAAACCCTAGTGCTCTTGTCATTCGTTATATTTATCATGCCACATCGCTGCGTTTACATTTTCTAATCTTGCCAATCATATCGCGATGATAAAACGTAATGCGCCGGATGCACGATATAAATGATGCGGAACAACGGTGTGGGTAACGCGTTTGTGAAGCCTCAATTTCTCTCGCAGTATGTTACAAGGGATAAGTTCCATCATATGCAATATGTACGTACTTGTCGCAAAGGAATCGACGTCGAAGGACGAGGGAAAACAAACTTACAGGGTTTCCCCGATAGCAATTGGATGGCGAAGGGGGTGAAGCGCGGCGAAAGGAAAACACGCGCGCACGTACACACACTCGGCTTCGCCGCCCTGCCGATCAATAGCTACAGGTGGCAGCCATTTCCTAGCCAACGTCGGCCTTTCTCTCTCTCCCCCTTTTCCTCTCTCTACCTGTCTTTCTACGTTATCCTTGCGAGATCACCTACGTTACGACCGACGACAGCCGATTCGGCCGAGCACGAAACGGACAACTAAGAGCGTGAGAGCTTTATCCTGCTTGCAAACTAGCCGTTATCAAATGTGATACAAGATCGTGCGCGAAATAGATACATCCTACACGATATAAATGCGTATCAACCCATACAGCACCGAAAGATTGCAAAAACGTTGCATAGATCTTACATTGAAACATTGTAATATTGCATAGAAGTTGCGAAATGTTTCTGCAATGTTACTGCAAGCCTGCGGCAACGTTGAAATGTCCGCCCTCAGAAATATTTCAATGTAAGACTACAGTAATGTTACGGTGCAATGTATTTGTAATATTTAAATACATTGCTACAAGTATGCAAAACGTTTCAAATTTAATACATAAACTTTGAGAACATATAAAAACATCCAAGAGAGATAAGAAAAAAGATTGTGAATTTACGCAATTACAACGAGTTTTTTCTCGTCTCTTTTGGATGTCTTTATATATTCTCCAAGTTTATCTATTAAATTTGAAGCATTTTGCATATTAAAAAATTATTATCAAATTTTTGCTTTTATATAAAAATGGGAACTATTGAACAATTTTCTGTTATCTAATTAACATCGCTATTTTATAAATTATTTACAAGTTTAAGAAATTGATAATGATTAAAAAATTTAATTCATAAAAATTAAAATTTTATTTATATAAATATTAAACTCCATATCTTAAGTAGACAATAAACGGATAATTTTAAATTTTTTCGGATAATTATTTGTCCGATTTCTGAACACTCAATTCAATATCTGAATTTCCTGTGTTGGGACTGTATCAGATAAATTAATTTGATAAAAATAGTTATTATACCTTTAATATTACTAACCGCTTTTTGCAAGCTTTATATAACCATCGTGATTAAAACTTATATATGGGATAGATAACGCAACGCGCGCCGCATAGTGGTAAACAAACGAAGTAGCGATTATCAAAAACTGTCTTTTGTAATGTTTTTGAAATGTTGCTGTAACATTCTCATAAAATATTACAATTCCATATTCCAATAATGTCTCAACAATATTTCATTGCAACTTGCAAGATTGTAACATTGGTGCAATGTAATTGCAATGTTCTATGCTGTATGGGAACGTACAGAGAATTGGTGATTAAGGGGAAGATAAATTTTGTAGGATTCGAAATAAAAAATTAATTTTGTATATTGAGTTATATTGTTGTGAAGTGTGATTTTATCCCTTTTTCTCTCTCTCTCTCTCTTTCTATTATATATACGATATAACTATAAAATATGCTTTCTTTTCTATATTGTTACTTGTCATTTAATTTTATTTAAAAATGACACTTGAAGGTTCTGACATTTGTTAGGAATTTGTACATCTGTAACAATACAAATAATAATTGATAATGCTTACAGTTCATCAACCGTCACTTCATATTTGCTACTTAACTTATAACTGTATGTATGAATATAATTTCTACCAAATATATAAAATAAATAAATAAATCAAATCATCAGATACAAATATTCCGGACGAATATCGACGCTTTAAAAAGTGTCATTTTAAAATGAAATTAAATGATAATGGACAATATAACTTCTGTATTTGTTATAAAGAAAAAAGTATGTGTTTTTATGTATTTCTTTTCACGTATGTAACATTACATAGTATATTAATATCAATCGTTTACGTTTTATTATTGTAAAGGCATTTTTTTATATCTTCGATAATATATCTTTTCCGCGTTTAAAATCAGTGCTTCATGCTTGAATATGTAATCACTGGTGATTCGTGATGATTTTACAAGGAAAAGATCATAAATAATTTTATCAACGCATATTTTCCGCGCGTGTCAAGATTGGTTTGCTGAAATTCGTCCTACACAATCTGACGATGAATGAAAGGTAAGTGAAGATGGTATTAGATTCCTAACGACATATTCGATCGACGGAGCTCTCTAAATTCAGGGCACTGATAAGAAACAATTTCTGCCTTCATGCACCGGCAGGAAGATACTCGAGCGTGTGTAACTTGAGATTCTCGTCAACACGGTTGACTTCTCGCATCTCTCAATTGTAATGAGTGCGTTTTCACCTCCGCTTATCTTGTCCCGTATACACACGTGTGTGTGTCGCTGGAAATTGCGCTAAATCGCGGAAGCGAGTCGTCCGGGATTGAGTTTATCTCGTGCTTGATTGCGACGCGGAACGAGCTTCGATTCGCTGGCAGCTCTTAATCGAGTCGATCGATGGTGCGACCTGCACAAAAGCCTTCCGTTTCTGGTAAAAGACGAAGGAAGGAGAGTCGCCGAAGCTAACCTTGAGCAAGTAAAGCGAATAAGATTAATAAAGAAGCTAATGAACAATGCTGCCGCGTGTTCGGATAAGAACTTACAAATTAAGTTTTGAATACACCTACCTAATTTGAGAACTTAATTTCGACAACCGAAGAATCAAATAAATCTGTTTAGTTGCAGTTTGATCATTGATTACGATTCGCTATTAATTAAACATCACAGTTAAATCGTAAATGTAAAAAAAAAACAGATTACATGTGAATGCGCCTTATGACATTTGCGAGTTAGAGCTTGTTGCGTACAATTTTCAGCGTAAACATTTTGTTTGTCGTTTAAATTGACCTTTCGTGAATATCGCGCGAAACATCAAATTTCCGGACTCTCTTATGCATGCGAAACATGCGGAGCGAATTAATTTTCGCAGCCGCGGTATTGATCAATAGAGGATCGTTCTTTTCTTCAGGAAATAAAGGAGCATCTTCAAGTACGAAGCCACGCGATATTGATTAAATAACGTCGCGCGTATTGCAATCCATTTCCGTCGGCTTAATTAGAACGGTCGCTAGAATAAGTCATATACATATGCGCATCAGCTGAATTTCCAGGAATATTCAGTGTGTGTGTATATGTATGTGGAATGTATACAGGGCTGATTTTGTACCGCAAACCTCGATCCAAATATCGGTGTTCTGGACTGATAATATCATAGTTAAAGGCTTGACTATTGTAATGGACGATATCGCGAATTATTGCATTATCGCTTATCGTTCACCCTTCGTTTATTGATAATCTCCGTATGTTGCGGTTTGTGTTGTCCAAATTTGCATCGCAATAATTTGATTAAAAATCTTATGGCGTTTTTCCGTTCCATCGAATTTTTAATTAAATGATACGAAAATAAAAGGAAAGTATTTTCTGAAAGCAATTTTAGAGATTGTATCTTAATTTCCACAAATAAAAGCAACAGGATTAACATTCAATATTTCTAATTAAATCTCGAAATGAAAGAAAAAGATCAAACAATTTATACGAATCTCTAACATGCGAAGAATCTATTCACAGCTTTATCAGACAATCTTCGAAGGCGGAGGATATGAGTTTGGTATATCCCTTAATTCTCTACTTTCTTTATATAAGTTTCCTTTTATTCTATCCAAGGAATAAACGGAAAGGAATGTAATATAATTCTTTCTTAAGGACGCCAATAAACCTTTATCGAAACTAGTAAGATAACTCGAAAGCAATATTATACGCTTTTGTGTACCACAGTCACAGTTATTGGCTGTCTTCCAATGTAATCGAGATTGCATTTTGGCAACGTATCAACATCGTTTATCGACTCGTTGAAATGCCTTCTCTTCGTCCATATGGTTTTTACACAATTGAAAGAAAGATTGCGAGAAGTCATTGGTGAGAAATTCTGAAATTCTCATTTTACATATGTGTATACTCAAAATTTGATAAAAATAATAAAACGCGAGATTTAAGATTCATATTTACCAGAAACAAATTTCCGTACCCAGGTCTAGCTACCTCTTTGTTTTCTGAGAAGTCAAAAGATATTATTTATACCCCAAGCCGAGAAAGATGCACAGGATGTGCGATAAACAGGAAAATGTATCACAAACTTTGAATAAGTTATTTTGACAATTCATGCAGACAACTTTGTAATGTTAAATAAATCTTTCATGTTGTTTTTTTCAATATTTTCTTTAAAAATTTTGATTGATCGTCCATTTGACAATCAATCTGTACGCACAAGCTTAGGTAAAAGTTTTCACCCCCTTAAAATTCCACTTTGTTTGCGGAAGTCGATTTGTCTTTCGATTGTCTTAACTTTTCTTTTGACATGGCGTATAGGAAACGCCTCAGTGCAGCCATTGAAGTCATCATTAATAATTATTCGTCCTTAGGTACGACACTTTAATACCTGACAGCTTCATTAGCAAACTTTGTTATGGATGACCCTGTCGTAAAAGTTTAGCGTCCTTCTCGTTATCCCTTTAATGGATTATACGCTCGTTGTCTTTACGATCTACTCGGCGTTGCTAGCAAATAGTAACGAATTACTGTCACAATATGCGTTGCACGAGCTATGCTGTCACAAAAGTCGTTTCAATGTGATTTATTTCCCATTTAATGATAATATTATTTTTTGGTTTTTAAATAAAAAAATAAAATCAATTTATTACGCATAATGACACATGATAAATCCGTGTGAATAATTGTGACTTTTAGAATTATGACATATCTTTTATGCACATTATCTTTAAATATTACTGAAAATAAAAATATTGTACATTAAAATTTTACCTTTCTACTTTTGGAGGAAGCTGCGTGATAAAATATAAAGGGGATATATATCTTTCGTTTTCAATTTATTAGTGGAATCGATAATCTCACATTGCACCGCCATATAATGTTGTCGGGTGCGATTTAATTATGAAACCTAATAAGTGGTTTGCCACGAAATCGAAACTGGTGATCAAATAAGCATTGATAGTAAAGAAGAACGATTAGCAAACGTTGATAGCTAAATCAGGTTTTATAAAGTCAATTGATTCAGAGTTTTGTTGTAATAGTTATAAATTATTGATTTAAAAAAATTATTTAAATAAAAGTCTAAAGTTTCATTTTTAGCAGATTATTTAGAAAAATCATAATAGTTTAGCGTTATATACGATACCATTCTTTAGCCATACATTTTATATAAAAATCGATTTTCTTTAATGGAAATATTAATGGAGAATCAGTCCAACATCAAAACAAGTTCAAGAATATAATCTATTTAACATGTATAATTATTTATAATCGTAAAAACATAAAACATAAAAATAATCAAAAATTAAGATCTCTCTCTCTCTCTCTCTCTCTCTCTCGATATTGTTTCTATAGATTGAAAGTATCATGTGTGTTTGTTAGATTTTACTGTAACAAATGTTAATGTTTTATTGTAATCATTAAATTTTTATTGAAACCGAAGAAAATTTTATTACACACCAATTTGTTATAGCCGACCTGTATCGTAAACAGAGATTGATAAGTTGTCATCAATCAGCCATTTTAATGTTTGTTTTATGTACTATAAAATAAAATTACAACAAATTTATTGAATTATTTTTGTAATAAAAGTACAATTTTATTAAATTTTGTACAATACATTTGTCACGTTGATCGTGATTAATTAGATGTAGTTTTTAGTTTTCACGATATAACAAAGTAAGATAAATAAATGTTGTAAAAATATTGTGAAAAAGATACCGTTGTTTTTTTCGATGCCGTGATATTCAATGAAATTTATTAACTCTTTTAAATTAATTTAATTTTTACACCGTAATCATACGTTACTGTGCCTTTGCATGTGCATGTAACTTTCGCTGTGGTCGCAAGAGAAAACTTTCAGACTAATCTGCTCTTAGAAAAAGGAGGGGGAAGGTAATTCCCGCAAAGTGGTGGCGCATAACGAGATCTCTCGCGGGAGTCGCGTTTTTCTTGGAAAGTCAGTTGAAAATTTGCGCCGTTTACAGAGCCGTAAAAATTATTCGACTAAGCCAGGCTGACAATTTTGCATTTTTCTTAGATTCTTCTGTCAATAGAGTTTGAAACTTTTAATGTATTTATATTTATATTTATTACTATCGCGGTATTTTTTCGTCAATACGCTTTATAGTTGTTTTTGGACTGTCGTTATGTCCCGAAGATAAGCTTATTTTATTTAGAGGAATAAATAAAAAATATAAACTCTCTCCAAGTGTGATCATTATTACATCTTTGTGGCGCATTACGGAGGCCGCTTTGCCGCTTGAATAAAAAATGAGAGGAAACCGGACATAGCAGTGGGTAATTCATGTAGAATTGTGCGCATTAATCTCTAGGAAGCCGGGCGTGCCTACGAGAAATTGGATTAATTCTGTACATAAGGGAATGATGCGCGCTGTATATACAGGATGTCCAACAAGTAAGTGATCAAACGAAAGATGGAGGTAGATTGGGTCAAACTGAGTCGAAAAGTCCTGAACCATTTTTTTTTATAACGCTTAATAAAGGAATTATTATTGAGTAAAGTCTGGCCATTCAGCGCCAACCTTTAGCCGATCGGCGCGCCGTGAAGTGTGCCCCTATCATGAAGTGTGCAATTATCAGGCGCGCGGTTCACCGATGTGCGTCCGGCTAAAGATTGGCGCTGATTGACTAAATTTTACTCAATAATAACTCCTTTATTAAGCGTTATAAAAAAAATGGTTCAGGACTTTTCGACTCGGTTTGACCCAATCTACCTCCACCTTTCGTTTGATCACTTACTTGTCGGACATCCTGTATAATATAACACCATCATAACTGAATTTACATACTATCAATTAAAGAGGCTACAATTTACAGTTTCAACCGAAAGTTGTAGTGAAAACTAAATATAAAATTATTTTTGTCAAAAATATTTTTATATCTCTATTTTTTCGTTATAAGTATTATTATCTTTGGTTAATTTTTATTATTGGTTAACTGTTGCTATCTAGTTATAGATTGATGCCAACATTATTTTGAAATGAATCGTGCCCACGTGCACACAATATCGCTTTTTTGAGAAAAGTTCAACATTTTCGGGCCAAAAAAGATCGATATCGAGACAACAATCGAATTGTTATAGACTTTTTTTACACAGATCATCTGCTTCGGTAAATGCAGTATTACATTCTGTACATATTAGAGAATATATCTACACTAGTTTTGACTGTCACTTTGTACGCCGGAATATACATACAACCGCCGTATTTGATACTTTCCTTGTGTTGAGGCAAAACCGGGTACTTACACATGTAATAAAATCTTATGTAATAAAAAGAGGAAGAACTGTTATCCTGTCTTTGTCCCCCTACAAAAAGCAGTTGGAAACGAGAACTGATTGCGATAAATGATGTTTTTTCTCATACAGCACAGAACATTGCAATTACATTGCAGCAATGTTACAATCTTGCAAGTTGTAATAAAATATTGTTGAGACATTATTGGAATACGGAATTGTAATATTTTATGAGAATGTTACAGCAACATTTCAAAAACATTACAAAAGACAGTTTTTGATAATTGTTACTTCGTTCGCTTACCACTATGCGGCGCGCGTTGCGTTATCTATCCCGTATTTAAATTTTAATCATGATGGTTATATAAAGCTTGCCAAAAGCGGTTAGTAATATTAAAGGTATAATAACTATTTTTATCAGATTAATTTGTCTGATATCAATCCCAACACAAGAAATTCAGATATTGTATTGAGTGTTCAGAAATCGGACAAATAATTATCCGAAAAAAGTTAAAATTATCCGTTTATTGTCTACTTAAGATATAGAGTTTAATATTTATATAAATAAAATTTTAATTTTTATGAATTTTTTAATCATTATCAATTTCTTAAACTTGTAAATAATTTATAAAATAGCGATGTTAATTAGATAACAGAAAATTGTTTAATAGTGCCCATTTTTATATAAAAGCAAAAATTTGATAATAATTTTTTAATATGCAAAATGCTTCAAATTTAATAGATAAACTTGGAGAATATATACAGACATCCAAGAGAGACGAGAAAAAACTCGTTGCAATTGCGTAAATTCACAATTTTTTTTCTTATCTCTTTTGGATGTTTTTATATGTTCTCAAAGTTTATGTATTAAATTTGAAGCATTTTGCATATTTGTAGCAATGTATTTAAATATTACAAGTACATTGCACCGTAACATTACTGTAGTCTTACATTGAAATATTTCTGAGAGCGGACATTTCAACGTTGCCGCAGGCTTGCAGTAACATTGCAGAAACATTTCGCAACTTCTATGCAATATTACGATGTTTCAATGTAAGATCTACGCAACGTTTTTGCAATCTTTCGGTGCTGTATGGGAGGTAAGAAACACGGATGCGCGACACGCACGTGCGACGCACAGGAATGAAATTTGATATGGTGATAATAGATTCGAATCCGTTCTCGCGCAAGCATAACACGCATACACGCAGGCTCAATGCACTGCTGCACATAGGGACGCTATGCACACACATACACACAGAATATTGCATATGTATAATATGTGTGTGATAATGTATATATATAAATATGCGCGACACACTTTTACGCATGATGAAAGTATCCGATGGTGCGATAGAAATTTCCGCTCGTAAAAGGATGAAAATATCGCGACTTTCGAGGCAAATGTTACTTTTATGATTTTTTTTTTTTCAAGCTGGTATACTATCGTATAAGATAGAATAAATTAATAAAATATTAGATTCGAATTTCTGATAGAGTATATAATATGTTCTATGTATGTATCATATTGACATATTGTAGAGATACATTATGTTTGTATGTGATAAAAATTCATTTGCTTCGGTTTCAAGCAAACAACAGGCCGAGAATTTTCATCATAAAATAAATATTAATTTCGGTCTCAAGAGGAGATATTGTTGTATCCGTGTTGCGTTTATTTTTAATTTCCGTCACGTAGTTATCGCGTATGTCATATCTGAAAATAAGGTCGCGTGTGAAAATAACGAGCTTTAAAGAGTGACGACGAGTGTTGCGTCAAATGACTTTTTTCTTCCTATTAAGTAATGTTAACACATTATTTCGATTTAATTAAGATTTCATCAGAATAATAGAATTAGGAGAGAGAGAGAGAGAGAGAGAGAGAGTGAGAGAGAGAGAGAGAGAAGAAAGAAAGAATTCACTTCTATCGTCAGTATCTCCGAATTTAATATTCAAAATTTGATATCAGGATTTAATTAGATAATTATGAAAAAAACTTTAGCCATATTTTAAATTATAATATAACCAAATTTTTTTTTAGGTATATAAACAAATAAATTTATTAAACTAAACTTAATTATATTTCGTTGTTTTATTAATTAATTTCAATTTTCTATCTGCGTTTTTTACTGCTTTGTGTATGTGTGTGTGTATGTATATGCATAATAATGTTTAAAAAGGTATAGCATTTTTATATTGAGAATAGGGATTAATTATCTATATAAAAAAATTAGAAAGCGTGTTGCTTTATATTTATTATTTCTTCTTCAGATATTAGCAAACGAAACACATACCTATCGATTGATCCTTATCGTAATCGCATAGCGAATGCTCACCTTGTTCGTCACTTATATCTATCAGAGTCATACAACGCCATAGTTGAAATCTCGCATTCGATGTTAAGTGTTTCTCTTTCTTTTTTTTTTTTTTAAGTATCTTTGCATACGAAGACACGGGCAAGAACATTCCTGAGAAGGGGTAAAGTTTCCTCGAAAGCTAGTACGTAAATTCACTGTAAGATAGATGTGACAGCACTGACACACAAGGGAAAGAACATTCTATCTGATCGGCCATGACAAGAAGAAGCAGCTAGCATGTATGATCAGCCGAGTAGTAACAGCTAAAATTATTATTCACGAGACTTCACTAACGGATAGGAACACATATTAGGATCGATACCAGGCAATGGATAATAAAATTATCATAATGTTTGTCAAAATATAAGTATCAGAATAACGTATTACATTTTGCTCGGTTAAAATAAATAGAAATAATAACATTATTGTATTAAATTTTTATTTTTGATACGCGATATTTTCTATCAGTCAAATCTTTAAAATGCTGATATACATATATCTATATACAGGGTATCCCATTTTAAAGGACCCACTCAAATATCTCGGAAACACTGCGTTAAATCAAAAAATGTTTCAAACAAAAGTTGTGTGGATTCACGGGGGCCATAAGATGGTGACAATGATTTGACCTTGGAAAATCATTTAAAGGTCATGTGAAAGTCAACTTAAAAATCTTAAATGGAAACCCCCATTTTTTATTTAGTATTCTTGTAGCTTGCCTCGAGAGCTTTCCAAAACACTATAATAAAGTATTTTTTTCAGTACTTTTTGAGTTATTTTATATTTTAATCTGACATCTTTTGATATAAAAAATTAAATATCTCATAAAATAGTTAGTTTTCGATAATCTTACCGTAATACTTTTAGGTACAAAATAATGAGACAAATCAATTAGTGCAAAAAAAAAAAAAAAAATTGTTTAAAAAAATACATCGTAAATAATTTTTTTAAAAACTATTATTTTTTTATACTAATTGATTTGTATCATTATTCTGTACATAAAAGTATTACGGTAAGATTATCGAAAACTATTTTATGAGATATTTAATTTTTTATATCAAAAGATGTCAGATTAAAATATAAAATAACTCAAAAAGTACTGAATAAAAGAATACTTTATTATAGTGTTTTGGAAAGCTCTCGAGGCAAGAATACTAAATAAAAAATGGGGGTTTCCATTTAAGATTTTAAAGTTGACCTTCACATGACCTTCAAATGATTTTCCAAGGTCAAATCATTGTCACCATCTTATGGCCCCCGTGAAGCCACACAACTTTTGTTTGAAACATTTTTCGATTTAACGCAGTGTTTCTGAGATATTTGAGTGGGTCCTTTAAAATGGGACACCCTGTATATTCATCGTTACTTTATTATAATATATCTATATTATAATAAAAAAATGATAGTAGAATATACATACACATATGCTGTATATATATACACAGGGTAGAGCATTTATATTGAGACAAACCTAAATATCTAAAAAATAAAGCAAGATAGAAAGAAATGTTTCAGATAAAAGTTGTTCGGTTCTAAGGGGATCATAAGATGGTGCCATTAGTTCGACCTTAGGTAGAGGCGCTTCGGAGATTTCAATGTTAATCTTGTTTTATTTTCTTTACACCAATTGATGTCTCTCATTTTTTGAGCTTAAAATATTAAGGTAACATTATTGCAAAATAAATAATTTTATGAGATATTTCATAGTTTATGTAAAATTATGTCAAAGTAAAGTAATAAAATAAAGTGTAAAATATCTCGTAAACTATTAAACTTTTGGCCATCGTATCCTTATAACTTTTTATGCAGAATATTGCAAGAAATCGATTTATGTAAAAAATTGGGATGTTTCCATTTAAAAAAACAAGATTGACATTGAAATCTCCAAAGTGCCTTCACCCAAGGTCAAACTAACCATCTTATAACCCCCTTAGAACCGAACAACTTTTGTCTGAAACATTTCTTCCTATCTTGCTTTATTTTTTAGATATTTAGATGTCTCAATATAAATGCCCCACCCTATATATATATATATATATATATATATATATATATTTATTTATTTAAAACTCTTTTCTGGATTTGTATATAATATTTCCAAATTTAAATTTACTTTATAATACAATAAGTGATTCAAAACAACTCGATGTTCTTGAAATGTCATATTCTTGAACAAATTCTGAGACAATTTTTCCTTTCGCAAAATTTTTTGTCCGAAGTTTATTTTTTGAGTTATAAGTGAAAATAATTAGCTACTTAAATATCAAATAAATATCACTATAAACATTACTGCAGTATTTTATTATCACTTACAAATATTAATTTTCACACAAATTAAGACATAAAATGCCACGATAAATAATATTTATCGTAAAATTGTGAAGCGAGTGTCGTGACGCGTTGCATCCTCCCTTTCTCCCCGTTGTGCCAGACTTGTAAAAGTAGCTAATTCAATTATATTGTAGTTATTTTCAATTATAACTCAAAAACTAAACTTTGGTTAAAATTTTGTAACAGGAAAAATCGTCTCAGAATTCGCTCAAGAATATGACATTTCAAGGACAGGTTGTTTTGAATCACCCTGTATATTATGTATATATATATATATATATATATATATATATATATATATATATATATATATATAAGACTACTAGAATGAATCAAATATAAACGAGACTTGTTCGAAAATTATTTATTCGATTAATACACATGAAAATTAACACAATTTTTTTACTAGCATCCACTAATACTTACACATTTTTGTCACCGCACTGGCAGTTTTTTTTATCTCTGCTCCATAAAAAGGAGCAGGACGAGAACGAAGTCAATTGCGCACGAAGTCTTCCATTTCATCATCGTTGGAAAATCTTTCCGCTGCTAAGGCTTTTTTAAGAGATCCAAACAAATCCAATATATGCGCGAATGCACATCAAAAATGCATCTTGAAATAAAAAAACTGTCGCTCCGGCAAAAATGCTTAGATTTTGGTGAAAATTTTCTACTATGTAGAAAAATAACTTGGACGTGCGTTGGAAATATGTATTTTGATCCAATAAAATGCTTTGGAAAAAGTTCGGTTTATTTGATTGGCCTATGTATTTAATGTATTGTTTGTGTATTAAAACTGTAAATGTATATATTCGCTTTATATATGATATGTATTACTACAGTTTTAAATTTGCAGAATGAAATTTGCAAATCCTGTACGCGAGAGCAAAACGCATATATAATAACGCGCAAGGATGGTGGTAGTCTCCGGCTTAGCGCGGTATTAAAGTATATAGCAAGCTCAACAAGTAGTCACACTGGGACAAACATCATTTTACGGAGAGGATGAGATCAAGCAAGGGTTGCCTTGTAACGAGAGTCTTTATAATCCCTGCATTCAAACGGGACTTGGATTCGCATATCATCGATCTTCCCAGCGTAGCGATTTATCATCATCAAGCTATAAGAAAATACCGCAAGCGTGGAGAAAGAAGTTGTTTCGTCGCTTCTTAGAGAAAACCGAGGATTACGAGCGGAAGTTGACCGGAAACCTTTTCTTTTTTTTTTCGCGCGGCATAATGTAATTCATTTCTGTCTGAAATTATTGAAATAAGATCAAGAATAAGTTTATACAATACGTTATCTAATTATGCTTTGGTTACTCAGATTTTATTCGTTCCAAAAACTTGTATATAATTTATTATTATTATCATTATTAAAAATGGTAATTTGTAGAGTGAAAGGACACACGTTCTATAGAATTATAACTATAAAATAATATTGGGGATTAATATACATATAATGCATAAAAATTGCAGTTTTTATATTGCGTTGCAAAATCTTTCGCAATATTTTGCAAATAATTTCACTTTTTTTACCAAACAAACGTCATACACATTTCTAATTCTATGTAATTTAATAATTATTAGTTGTCTTATCATATATTTGATAAAGATATATTCTCATACCGCGAGTGCAAATATCTGACAGTTTGTGCAATCGACCACAGTTATAGGTCCAATTTAACGCGGTCATTTCTCGATTTCCTCTCAAGTTAACATTTCCTATTTGGCTGCGGGCTTATTTGATATTCGAAAACGTAACTGTAGAATTAAGAATATAATTGATTCAAGGCGAACTCTCCATTCAGATAAATGTCATTTTTAACTCAAATTTGCTTCGAAATCTCTGGACAAATTGCAAAAAAAAAATTTATTTTTCTTTTTTGTGTATTACCCTATATAAATATTCAGAATATATATTTGGGGAATTTAAGGAATTTAGAGGAAGTTTATATAACGAAGCAAATATCGAGATGAGAGAAAGAGAGAGAGAGATTTGCGTTAGCAATCAATTAAAAAAAATAAAATAAAATAAGACAACATTTTATGAAACATAGACAAATGTACATGCACACTCGTAATTAGAGTCAAGTATTACAGATCGTTAAGACTGAGTTAATAATAATTAAATTTATTTCTTGGTTTATTTTGAATAATTTTCATAAATCAAGGAAAAACTGTTTTAAAATAGATAACACATCGCTTTAAGCGACAAATTCAATTAACGATTTGCCATATACAGGGTGTCCTAGACCATCCGTACACCCTTTTTCTTTCAAAAACTAAGCATTTTAGAGAAAAACGTTTTCAACACAAATTGTATGGTTTTGAGGGGAACATAAGATGGGTTTGAGGGGAACATGGTGTCATTGGTTTGACCTTGGGTAATTATTTACTGTAACGGACCCAGCTCCAATCACGTTGACCTTGATATATGTTGTCAAGGACTTAATCCTGAATAACTTTTTCTTATAACTTAATCGGCGGTCTCTTATAATTTTTGAGATATTTAAAGTTTAAGTTGGATTCGAAACAAAAATTTGGTTTAAGTTATACGACGTAATCCACACCAAATTTTTGTTTTAAATAAGAAACAGGTTTGGGTTAGGTTATATCTTCCGGAAGTGGAGCCCCCCCGCAGGGGGGGCGGAACCCACTGTATCCATGCATATACTTTACAATGCAAAACGAGGTTCAGCCCAGAATTGTTGTGTGAATGGGAAAGTGTATGCGTGGACGTAGTGGGTTCCGTCCCCCCTGCGGGGGGACTCCACTTCCGGAAGATATAACCTAACCCAAACCTATTTCTGATTTAAAACTAAAATTTGATTTGGATTAAGGGGGGAGGGGGGGGCGGAACGCACTGTATTCATGTATATACTTTACAATGCGAAACAAGGTTTAGCCCAGAATTGTTGTGAGAATGGGAAAGTTTATGCATGAACGTAGTGAGTCCCCCCCTTTATTGTTGTGTTTCGTCCTGTAAACAAAGAATGTGTTGAAATCGACCTTGTTTCACGTGGAAAGTCATCTAGTTTCACGAAACTATGTTAACAATAATAAAAATATAAATATATGGCTGAGTTTATATTTATGGTAAACGTAAATATCAATATTGTGAACGAATACGTAAATTTTTTGAAATAATGGCAACATTGTATCTCTTAGATGAAAACAGTACGTTTGCAACTGTAGAATAAATACAATTTTTGATTCCTATATGTACTGATTTTTTCTAATATTATATTAATTATGTAAAGACCTTGTTTCACATTTAAATCAGGGTTCTGATGCAGATGGACCTCGTTTCTTGCGTGGAAATTACAAACTTATGTAAAAATTAATATTTTATTTTTCAAACTTTATTTGTTAATAACTTTTTAATAAACAATAACCGCCGATTAAGTTATAAGGAAAAGTTACTCAGGATTATGTCCTTGACAACATATATCAAGGTCAACGTGATTAGAGCTGGGTCCGTTATAATAAATAATTACCACATATTCTTGCAACATACATCGAGAGCTTTCCAAAACACTATAATAAAGTATTTTTTCATTAAGTATTTCTTGAGTTATTTTGTATTTTAATCTGACATATTTTGATATAAAAAATTAAATATCTTGTAAAATATTTAATTTTCGATAATCTTACCGTAATACTTTTATATACAGAATAATGAGACAAATCAATTAGTGCCAAAAAAACAAATAATTATTTAAAAAAAGTACATTGTAAATAATTTTCTTAAAAATAATTATTTTTTTATACTAATTAATTTGTCTCGTTATTATGTATATAAAAGTATTACAGTATGATTATCGAAAACTGAATATTTTACAAGATATTTAATGTTTTATATCAAAATATGTCAGATTAAAATATAAAATAACTCAAAAAGTACTTAATGAAAAAATACTTTATTATAGTGTTTTGGAAAGCTCTCGAGGTAAGCTATAAGAATATGCTATAAAAAATAGCGGGTTCCATTTAAGAAATTAAAGGTGTCCTTGACTTGACCTTAACGATGCCACCCAAAGTCAAACCAATGACACCATCTTATGTTTCCTTCAAAACTATACAATTTTTGTTCAAAACGTTTTTCTCTAAAATGCTTAGTTTTAGAAAGAAAAGGGGTGTACGGACACCCTATATACACGGCACTTATGTCAACGTGATCGTTCAAAGAGTTAAAAACGGAAAGCAAAATTAATATTCTTGTTATTACGGAAGCTGAATATATGTGATAAATTTTCATTATTCCGCAATGGGTCTGTTTTCCGCTTACGGAATTTTGTTGATACAAAAGGAATGTAAACCACTCACATATTGCGCATCCGCACGCGTTGCAATAGCTAACATGTCTGCTTTCACGGCTTCCTCTCAACTAGTTTTTTGATTTGACCGCAGACGATACAATTTCAGATTGCGTGTATTGTAACAGGCGAAAAGTGGGTCATTCAAAACGTACGTGTTGGGAAAATTGACGACACAATATGTTCGTCGAAGTTTATAAATAAAAGCAGAGAGAGAGAGAGAGAGTGAAGGAGTGAGAGAGAGAGAGAGAGTGAAGGAGTGAGAGAGAGAGAGAATGTGAGAGAAGGAGAGGGGGGTGAGTAAAGGCGAGAGGGTGGGAGGGGAGGAAGGAAGGAGGGTTGGGAGGAGTGGGAGGGGCGGAAGGAGGGAGGGATGGGAGGGGAGGAAGGAAGAAGGGGTGGGGGGAGAGAGAGGGGTAGGAGGGAGGAAGGGTTGGGAGAGGGGAAGAGAGAGGGAGGGAGGGAGAGAGAGGGAGGATAGGAGGGAGGAAGGGTTGAGAGAGGGGAAGAGAGGGGAAGAGAGAGGGAGGGAGAGAGAGGGAGGATAGGAGGGAAGAAGGGGTGAGAGAGGGAAGAGAGAGGGGAGAGGGGTGAAAAAAGAGAGGGGAGAGGGGTGAAAAAAGAGAGAAGGGGGCGTGATGGGAAGGGGTGGGAGAAGGGAGGGGAATGAGAGAGGTGGGAACGGAGTGAGAGCGAGAAGGGAGGGAGGGACAGGGTGAGGGTGAGGGAAAGGGTGAAGAAGGGAGTGGTGGAGAGAAAGGGGGGGGAGGGAGAAGGAGGGGAGTGAGAGAGGGGCGGGAGCAGAGTGAAGGGCGGGAAGAGTGGGAGGAAGGGAGAGGGTGAGGGTGTGGTAGTGGGAGAGAGAAGGAGAGGAGGGAAAGGGAGCGAGAGTGAGAGAGGTGAGAGAGGGAGAGAAGGGGAAAAAGGGAGAGTGAGGGAGAGAGGGATGGAGGAAGGGAGGGAGACAGAGATAGGGAGAAGGGAGGAAGGTAAGGAGAGAGAGAGAAAGGGCGGAAAATGTGAGGGAGAGGGGAGAGGGAGGAAGAAAGAGAGGGAGAGGAAAGAGAGGGGGAGTATACCTATATTAGAGAAAATTATATTCCAATATACTCTATTATTAGTTTAAAATTTAAAAAAAAATATAATTTTTAGGATCTTGTATTTAACGCAAAATACATATGACCATTTCTGATCAAAATATCATATAATTTAGGCTAAATATCAAGTGTCTATTTACAGTATTAAATGTAGCATATAAATATCCGTCTCTTATAATATTCGAAATATTATATCGCACAAATAGATAACAATTTATATAGAAATAGAAGGTTATCTATTGTATCTGAAATTTGAATAGAATACATTTTTGTTTAAGTATCTAATATCCCAGTAATACACATCTGATGTCTAGAATCGCAGAGCCTAATACACAAGATCGTATAGATCGATGTTTAAGGATGCAACCTACGATATGTGTATCGTTCAGTATCGATTTCGAGCGTTATCTGCTCGTTTATCATGTTAGCGAGAAATTTCTCTCCGCTCTTCTTCACTTTTCATTTGCTTTCTTTCTCATTATCTCATCGATATATATAAATCCTGACATTCTCCATAAGCGTACTGCCCTTTGTTGCGTTTGTAAAAGTGGCTACACACAGTCCGCCTTCTTCTTCATTGTGAACTCGTTTCTGCGTTCCGTGCACAGACCAATCTCCTCGTCCGGATAATTTTGTCTCCGTTTCTCATACGTCATCGGAAACTCCTTCCAGTCAGGTTATTCATCGTAAATTGCGGAGTGGTTTATTTGCACTTCGCTCTAAGGCGATCAAACATTGCGGATATTGCGTTTAATGCTTCTTTATATACGACTCTGCTTTTGCGATTCATTCATGATATCTTGATGTCTTTTTGGACTTTTTCTCAATACTGATTTTTTCAGTATTAGATATCCGTTATAAGAATGTTGCGTTGTGCTTCTAGCCGCTAAGGAAGAGGTCTTTCGGGATTTGTACGCCCAAAGGATCAGGATCCATACTCGAAATAAGACACTCCCGGACATTAGGTAGAAATTAGTATATTTTGCAAGATTCTGTACACTTTTCACTTATTCACGATTATAATAGTCGGGCGCGATATGTACGGTACTTCGATACTGTGCGATAATATTACTGAGCGAGCGAGAGCCATGTTAATGAGCTATATTACTGAGCTATGTTAGCTCGTGCTCCGCTTGTCAGTCTGTCTCGTCAGCTGCTTACTCAGCTTCCGAGAACTTGACCATGACTTCCTTCTCTTTAGTCACGTATCTTTACTTTATTTTATTAACAATCTTTTATTCTTTATTCTTTCTTAATTCCTTTTTCTTGGGCTCTTTCCCTAATTTTAATACTTTGCTTTAGTCAGCTCTTTCCTAACCTTTTTTCTACTCTGCTTGTTTTATCTTTTAATATTAAGAAATTGGTCGGATTACGACGGTTGGAAACGGATTTATGGAAAATTAGCATATTTATCAAGCGTAAGCTTGATAACGATAAACGATTTAATATAAAAAAAAGGACAATTTTTAGCATTATATGAGAAAAGCAAAAATATAAAATACACGATAATATATAAATTTATAAGCAAAATGGCATCAATTGCGATGCGAGAATACGATACTGCCTTTATTCGTCGTGAACACGCGAGATACACCAGTCATTAACATTCTTCTCCCTTCCTCCTTTTCTTCCAGTACGAACGGAGCCACCTACGCTTTCGCTAATTGACGTAGCTCGTAAAATTTAATCCCTCCGGGGAGAAGCGTAACGATCTGCCAAATGGCAGCGTGTTATCCGATACGGGAACCACTCCATCTCTCTCCTCCACTCTCGCGGATCCGTCAGATTTTCGAGCAACCCTGCAACCAGCGCTTCAACTAACCTGTCGATCGCGTCATCCCACGCGAATATGAACTTCGGCGATTAATAAGAGCAAATACCGGACTACTTCTTGCCGTCCTCCTCTTTCCTTTCTCCGTCGTCCATGAGCGACGGGCACCCACGTTCGAGGGATATTACTCGCCACGGCGGGATCATTATGAGATAAATTAATATACGCCAGGATATTACGAGCGTGGAGCGTTTGAAATTCCAATCCGCACATTGTTCCGTCTCGTCCTTTTCATACCCGTCGCCTCTCTCTCGCTCTTCCGTTCCTCCAGGCCGTACTTTTTTCCATGATTCTCCATCATCCTTTCGCGCCGCTCTCGTTGTTTTTTTGATATTTTTTCCGCCTTTCCTTCCGGAAAATTGGTATAATCGTTTCTTCGCCACGTTCAAACGCATTTTCGCTTTATCTCCGCGTAGATTTCTTTACCGTGTGTCTCGCGCGAATTTTTCCACCCTTACTTTGGACAAAATGGAACATTTTCCTCCATTTTTTATCTTTTATTTTTTTAGGTTACGCATTGTTTTTCACTATTTTTTATATACTTTAGTGCCTGCTCTATTAGTCAAGTGTTAAATAAAGAAAAATTGCTTCAGGAAGCAAAGAAAAATAAGGGGAGAACTAGTGTATTTGTGTGATACACACCCATACAGCACAGAATATTGCAATTACATTGCAGCAATGTTACAATCTTGCAAGTTGCAATGAAATATTGTTGAGACATTATTGGAATATGGAATAGTAATATTTTATGAGAATGTTACAGCAACATTTCAAAAACATTACAAAAGACAGTTTTTGATAATTGTTACTTCGTTCGCTTACCACTATGCGGCGCTCGTTGCGTTATCTATCCCGTATTTAAGTTTTAATCATGATGGTTATATAAAGCTTGCCAAAAGCGGTTAGTAATATTAAAGGTATAATAACTATTTTTATCAGATTAATTTGTCTGATATCAATCCCAACACAAGAACCCAATAAACACACGACGGTATATTATACGTTTAAATTAAGTATTTACGGGGTATCTAAATATAATAGATTCAACGTATATCAATTCGTATAATTTTAGTTGTGATGTCCGGTTGATATACGTTGTCATAAACTACATTTATTCGTATTTTTAATGCTATTCTCCAACCAATTAAAATCGTATTTGATAAACGGATAAATTATGTTTTACGAATACATAATTTTTACGAATAACGAGTATATATATATAAACGTATTGCAATGACTGTTTAAAATACGTTTTCTTTATTATCCTTTCAAGCAATTTTTGTTTTTAAATGAATATATTATATACGATTATATAGCTACAACACAATAATAATAAATTTATCCGAGATATACTGAGAGAGTCTGTTCTATTTGTTTAAATCTGAAATTTCCTGTGTAATTGATTGAATTGTTAATATTAAATTAATTAAATAATAAGTTGAAAATTAGCCACAATGAAAAGCGCTATGTTTTAGTAAATTGTTCGCACTTTTTCAGAGGTAATGCTTATTTCGAAAAATTAATAGATCATATTTTATCCAAATATACTACTACGGTAAATGTTCAGATTAACTTACACCTCACGGATCGTTTTCATTTTCACATATATTTTAGAATGTGCCCTCTATAATATATGTAAAAATGAAAATGATCCGTGAAGTGTAAGTTAATCTGAACATTTACCCAACAATAATTTTAAAATAAAGAAAAAATATCATTACTTTCATCGATTTGCGCGAGAACATATAAATTAATGTTTAAAATCTAATGTGAAAAACGTTTGGTACATATGCGTAATAAATAGTCTTTCCAACTAATAAATCTTCAAATAATTCGAAAAAATAAATCAGAAAAAACCTCTTACGTAATAAAACAAATCTTAAAACCATTAATTATGTTAATATGAAATACTAATGTATAAATACTTTCATTGCAGTTAAACGAAATAGAAAAAAGAAGCGAAACAAAATATAAAAATACAATAATAAGATTTTCACCTTTGAACACGCTGTCGAAATTCAATATCACCGATGGAATCGTTAAGAAATGGATCGAATGATCGCAAACTCGTTCCCTGCGGCAGTTTTCGGCACTATTCTCCGCAGTTTAAAACTTTCAATTTGTTAATTATTTCGTCAATTCACGAATATTGATAGAAAATGCCAAAATGTACACACACTTGCGACAGTTAAACACGAAATAAAATAAAATACAAAAATCCGACAAGATCTTAAGCTTTAGGAATGTTATTTGATCCATGGAGCTGTCGGCACTGACTGAAGTGATATGGCAGCTTGTTACCAGAACGAGGTCCCGGCTAACATGCACACAATCAAAGAACCTCGTACATGTACTGCGCAGAGCGCTCTGCACAGTACATGTACGGGGTTCTCTGATTGTGTGCGTGTGAGCCAGGATCTCGTGTGGCAACACAGCTATGGCAGTAGCGGCAGCCGGACAGCCAGTTCACCGCGGAATTGAGATGCTTATGTTTAACAAAAGACGAATATCAATATAGTTCTTTGTTGCCGGCAATACTATGAAGCCGTTTTAGTAAATTTTTAATTTTACTTACCATTGAACATATATCTATATGCACTTGAACCAAATTCACTTTCCTTCACAGAAAATGAAACATACGCACTTCAGAATACACTTACACATATTAAAATGCAATGATTATTCCAATGAGCTGTATATAATCCATGCGATATATTTTATAAATCATTAAAATATTTATATTTTAATGTAATAATATATCTCATTCGGCTGTAAAACAGCCATTGGAATGTGTACCTCTCGCCATTTGAGCCGAGTAAATATTTGTACTGATGTACTTTACCATTTATTGTAAACTCGGTTAAATAAAGACGTTATTATTATTATTATCATAACAATAAAATTGCGTGTCACATTAGTTTAATGAGAAATCCATAAAATTATTAATACTATAATCAAAATTAAAATTCAAAATATATATGTATCATGACATGGATATTAGGAATAGTTGTATAACGCGATATCTTTATACGTTTATAAAAGGAAGTTCGTGTAATCATTATAAATGTTGAGAACATATCTCTATTTAGCTTAATATATCGTTAAATATAAATAATATAAAATATATTTAAAATATTTTTATTAGTTGTATAATATTTTAGTTGTAAAATCATGTGTGTATATATATTATTTTTGTGCAACAGTTTATTGACGTTTTAAAAACATAGATTATATTATTTATACAATAGTATTTTCTAAACATTTATAAATGAGATCTTTTTCATAAATTATATACGTTTTCAATAAACGTTTTTTCGATTACATAAATATACGATTTTAAGGAATAAAATAGACATAGATACATTCTAAAAATTAAATCTTTCTTTTCGTATACTCGTATACTATTTTTCAACGTATAAAATTCGTTTTGTATTATAAAAACATAATAAAAACGGATATCATTATCGTATATTATATGATCATATAAAAACCATAAAAATTAAAACGTTTATCTGGTATACTTATACCACTTTTATACTAATTCTACGTTTAATAAACGCTTAATATACCATCATGTGTTTATTGGGAAATTCAGATATTGTATTGAGTGTTCAGAAATCGGACAAATAATTATCCGAAAAAAGTTAAAATTATCCGTTTATTGTCTACTTAAGATATGGAGTTTAATATTTATATAAATAAAATTTTAATTTTTATGAATTTTTTAATCATTATCAATTTCTTAAACTTGTAAATAATTTATAAAATAGCGATGTTAATTAGATAACAAAAAATTGTTTAATAGTTCCCATTTTTATATAAAAGCAAAAATTTGATAATAATTTTTTAATATGCAAAATGCTTCAAATTTAATAGATAAACTTGGAGAATATATAAAGACATCCAAGAGAGACGAGAAAAAACTCGTTGCAATTGCGTAAATTCACAATTTTTTTTCTTATCTCTTTTGGATGTTTTTATATGTTCTCAAAGTTTATGTATTAAATTTAAAGCGTTTTGCATATTTGTAGCAATGTATTTAAATATTACAAATACATTGCACCGTAACATTACTGTAGTCTTACATTGAAATATTTCTGAGGGCGGACATTTCAACGTTGCCGCAGGCTTGCAGTAACATTGCAGAAACATTTCGCAACTTTTATGCAATATTACAATGTTTCAATGTAAGATCTATGCAACGTTTTTGCAATCTTTCGGTGCTGTATGGGCAGATACACTAGTCTCCCAATCATTCATGAAAGAAAAATATTGCGACTATCGGAGAATTAAAATATTTAATATTAATTTAGGTCAAAATTTATACCCTTAATGCATGTTTATGTCTCCGATATTGTCCATTTATTGCTCATATTTTATGCAGCGTGTACATAATCATGTAACATTAGGCGAAAATTCTAAGCCCAAGGCAATAACGAATTTCGGCGACAATGACGCGCTTAGTGTGATGCTGAAACACGGCAGCGTCGCGTTAATTCCGTCGAGCAGAATGGTTAACGCAGCCATTTACATCGCAATTACTATGATTCACGCAGCCATGAAAACCGGTTGCAACCGAAATTTGTCTTACCGCACGACAGATTAATTGCCCGGTCCACAGAATGCGGAAGAGAGTGAACGCGGCTTTCAAAGCGTGAGACCGCGCCGGATTCCTACCTGTATGAAATCATGATCGCAAGATCAAAAGTTGAAGCTGGTCAAGTTTGCCAAACGGCCGTGGTGCCATGGCGGCAAATGTCTAATCGATACTTGATAAAATGATTTTGCGGATTCAAAAAACTTTAACGTTGAATATTTTTTATGATAAAAATATGTAATTAGTCTCTCACGAATTGTTTTATTTTATCGATGACTTACAGGAGGATCATTTTTATTGATCATATAGAAATGATATCATTGCAAATTTCATAAATTAATTACGTAAAAGAGAAAAGAGAGTCTATGAAGACGTATTAATTCAAATTTGTTATTTAATATTATTAGTTATCGATAGCAAGCGTTTAAGATAATAATTTAATCACGATTAATTGCGGGGATAGAAACACAAGTACAGATTGTGTTCATTACAAGTATCTCATTATTATATCAAACATTATTGATTACATCAGGCAGAAACATGTATGTATGAAATAGAATGTGTAAGCACGTCATATATAGGTTTGTATAAATTTATTATTAGTTTCGATAACTTCAGCAGCGTTAGAGTTTGAATTCGTGATTACAGTACCGTAGTGATCAACTACGCTAGGGAATTAAGGGTCTTCAGTTGGCGCGCGGATGATTTCCTTGATTGAAATTACAGCTAATGAGAAGAAGTACGTATATTGTAGAGTGTCGTGCGTTAATTAAATTTAACGAACTTTGTTTTGATACATCTTCTGTTTTGCAATTTCCGGTAAGAAATTTGATTTTTAACGACTTCAAGTCGCGCAATTTCAAACACATTAGTCGCATAACTACATTTTATATTCCTCTATCTTAAATTACAATCGCTCATGTTGCCGAATAGAGCTGCCTAGTTAAAACTTTTCTTTGTATTTTTATTAATATTGTACGAATGAATTATGCTGTTTCTGCTCACCAAGACTAATAATTATCTTAAATGTGGAAAAGCGATGTTTTTTTTTTATTCATGCAACTGTATTATTAGTTTCAGATACTGTGACGTTTTCAAATTTAGATATTCGTATTTATAAATCTGTCATCAGTTATACTTGAGAGAATTAAGGATCTTTTGACGTGTACTGCGCTTTTCAATAATTGAAAATACTAAACGTTGAAATACATAAATATTGAATTGTTCTTTTGTATGACTTCATGCAGATTCGATGCGACTGTATGGAATTTCATAGAGCATGAAATATAAATCAGGTCAAGCAAGTTTCTCTCTCTTACTTTTTCAAAATAACAATTCAATTTTTTATAAGAAATTTGCGCTTTCCGGAATAAAAATTAATTTTCGTTAATAATACAAGCAAAAAAAAAAAGAAGAAAAAAAACCGGAACGAGACTAATCGTTTCTTATAGGTTTTTGGACGCTGAACACGAGCCCGGTTCCGAAATTGCTCCATCACATCAGAATTTTGAGAAATTTGCAATTAAAGTTGCAAAAAGGGCTATTTTCACGAACTTTGTCATATTATAGCTACAATATGTGATGTGCTGGAGAAGTTTTATTACAATCAAAATAAAGTATGTTGTTAGGACTTTCAACCCTCAGAAAGAATTTTCGGTGTCGGTTATAGTTAATAAGATATCCATGACTATATGGGATATATTGCAGAAGTTAGCTGTGACTTAGATCATTGACGATTTACCAAATAGTTTTCAATTATTGAAACTTAAAAGTTTTGTAGATCGCTAAACACGAATTCAATGTCAAAATTGTCAAATCCAAAATAGTGGAGTCAATATAGCTAATGTCAAAACTTAAAAGATGTTTAGACTGCAATCTAAATATTTTAAGTCCGCCATTTTGAATTTGACAATTTTGACATTCAATTCGTATTCAGCGATCTAAAAAACTCTTAGGTTTAAATAATAATTGAAAGCTATTTGGTAAATCGTCAATGATCTAAGTCACAGCTAACTTCTGCAATACATCCCATATTTAACCATGGACATCTTATTAACCGACACCAAAAATTCCTTTTGAGGGTTGAAAGTCCTAACAACATACTTTATTTTGATTGTAATAAAGTTTCTCTAGCACATTACATGAGAAATCATATGTTTTGGCATTTTCAATTATTTAATTTTTTGATAACACATCAACAAACAAATAAACAAAAAAACGGGATTAGTTATTTCTTATAGGTTTTTAGATGCTAGACATGAATCTGATTCCGAAATTGTTCCATCACGTCAGAATTTTGAAAAGTTTGCAATTAAAGTTGCAAAAAAGGGCTATTTTCATTACCTTTGTCATATTATAGCTATAATATGTGATATGCTGAAGAACACATAATGGAGAAGTTCTATTGCAATCAAAATAAAGTATGTTGTTAGGATTTTCAACTCCTAAAAGGAATTTTTCGTTAATAAGATATCCATGGTTAAATATAGGTTATGTTGCAGAAATTAGCTGTGACTTAGATTACTGACGTTTTACCAAATAGCTTTCAATTATATTTATTTAAACTTAAGAGTTTTTTTAGATCGCTGAATTCAAAGTCAAAATTGTCAAATTCAAAATAGTGTCAAAACTTGACATCAGCTAAAAAAATGTTTAGATTGCAATCTAAATATTTGAGTCCACCATTTTGAATTTGACAATTTTGACATTGGATTCGTATTCAGCAATCTAAAAAACTCTTGAGCTTAAATAATAATTAAAAGTTATTTGGTAAATCGTCAATGATGACCTAAGTCATATCTAACCTTCACAATATACTTTTACATATTTAATCATGGACATCTTATTAACCATAACCGATATCAAAAATTCTTTTTAAGGGTTGAAAATCTTAACAACACACTTTATTTTGTATTTATTGTAATAAAACATCTTCAATATTGTCATATATTGTAGCTATAACATAACAAAGTTCGTAAAAAGAGCTTTTTTTGCAACTTTAATTGCAAATTTTTCAAAATTCTGACGAGATGGAACAATTTTAAAACCGAATTCGTGTTTAGCGTCTAAAAACCTATAAAAAACGATTAGTCCCGTTCCGATGTTTGAAAAAAAGTTTTTGTTGAACGGTGTAATAGATTAAAAAGGAAGATTATATCATCTTATCATCATTTTAAAATAATATAATTGCATTAAAGTGTCAAAGTATATGTTTTAGAAATTAAACCATTAATGTGATGATTTTCGTATATCCATAATTTTGCCTCTAAATTTTTGTTTAAAAAAATTGAAATTAATCATCAAGTGCATGCGCTTGCTCTTAGCAATTATTAACATCGTGTGCGCAACGAAACAAAGCCAGATATTAATTTACGCTGGTAAATATTTGTTTGTCTAAACTTTCTAACGAGGTTAGGTTCGGTCAAACATTCCTTTCAAAGCAGCTAACATTAAGCTGCGACAGCACTGTTTGCAAACGACAAAGTGATATGGCACGAGAACTCTGCGAACCCCCCCCCCCCCCTTCCTATATCTCTCTTTTAAAATACAAAATCTACTTATTGCGCTCGGAATAAACTCTGAAAATAATTACGAAATGTAGAACATTCAACGGGGACAATTATGGAATGTATTATCGAGGCTCATAATTCAAAGAAGGAGCGAATATATATCGTGTCCATCATTTATCATTTAAGCATAAAATATCGAATTATAATGCGTACATTATAGACTATGGCCTCGATTATATACGAGCATTTTTACTCCAAACCCGTCACATTCGCACGTCATTAAACTAGTTGACATGTGGTTTCCAGAATACACGACAACGCACCACAGGCTCCTACGTCACTTTGAGAGCTGGTGATAACAATCGTGGGAGATGATCTCGCGGCAGGAGGGCGAGCCGCACGGCTCCAGTTGTCATCAAACAAGATTCTACACTTCTGTCGCAGGCATGTTGTGAGTCAAGATACACGATTGTGAATCAGCAACAGACCACGGATCTTTATGCCGGCAGTCAACATCGATCAGCAGGAAGTGACGAGAGACGCGATTGGGACTTAGGGATCCCTTGTTTCCTTTATTAAGAATAAGCGGGATCGAAAAGCCATCAGGATGTTTAGCAACAACGCACTAAAATCCTTTATGAAGAAGGTAAGTATATCGTTCCATATGGAATTTTTTCAGATCAATTTTTATTAAGCGATTGCGAAATGATTTTGTCCGTGAAATTTTTATTACGTTATTTATCCAAACTCGACGCATCGCTTTCGAACACGAATTTGATGAGAGTAGCGTTGAATTTAAATAAAAAAAAAAAATTGTTACCTTTTAACATGATATTAATATGTAACGGTGAAAAAATGACGCTGCTCAGATCTATAGTAAAATACAGATTACCCATGATGCTAATTGTCAAAGATTCCGCGGTATAATTGCATTCCACATACATTCGATGATCGTCATATGAATTTCATTCATACTCGTGATTAGAATACGAATGAAAATTGCATCACATCACGTCACGATCTCCAATCGAGTTTTTTTAGACGTGACGAAATGTAAAGTCATGCAGATGTGAATTATACACTAAAACGTCCGTAATTACATCATGCGATCCGAGCCGCACGGGTTGCACGGCAAGAGATCTGCATAAATCGAATCAGGATAGAAAATTCTCGGTAATCGATAGATCGTGCTCGGAGTACGCGGCTGGTTATTTAACGACCGGTTTCATCCTGGCAAATATCTGCGGCACATCGAATATTCAACAGTTGGCATCGATCCCGTTGAAAATACGGAGCGCCCGAAACGGACGATCCCAATATCTGTCCAGACCAAACCTGTGCACCCAAGATCCCGAGACTCTCAGGCGCGATTTTAAGATATATAGGTACAACGAACTTGGTCTTTCGATCAATGGCAATGTAAAGCATTTATTCGTGTGCAAATCGGTCGTCATACAAGTCACACTTTAGAATTGTAAATTTCCCCTCAACATAGCTATTTTCGTTCTCTCGGTCAGCGAGAGCTATTCCATTTGGCGTTAATCGTGCCATGTAATCTGATCATTCGCATAATTAAATAGTAAAAGTCTGCGTTTTAATGTCACGATGTTACAATATATGCCATTTCATATAATGGTGTGAGATATATTTAAAATTGAATATTAAAATTTATTGATATTGAAATTAATATTGTTATATTGCGTCACAATCATAAATATCAAATATTTGATATATCAAATAGCGTGATAGGTTAAAGTGAGATGAGAAATCATATGTTTTGGCATTTTCAATTATTTAATTTTTTGATAACACATCAACAAAAAAAAAAAAAAACGGGACTAGTTATTTTTTATAGGTTTTTGGATGCTGAACATGAATCCGATTCCGAAATTGTTCCATCATGTCAGAATTTTGAAAAGTTTGCAATTAAAATTGCAAAAAAGGGCTATTTTCACAAACTTTGTCATATTATAGCTATAATATGTGATATGCTGAAGAACACATAATGAAGAATTTATTGCAATCAAATTAAAGTATGTTGTTAGCATTTTCAACTCTCAAAAGAAATTTTTGGTTAATAATCCATGATTAAATATAGGTTATGTTGCTAAAATTAGCTGTGACTTAGATTACTGACCAAATAGCTTTCAATTATATTTATTTAAACTTAAGAGTTCTTTTAGATTGCTGAATACGGATTTAATGTCAAAATTGTCAAATTCAAAATAGTGGACTCAAATAGCTCATATAGCTGATGTCAAAATTTAAAAAAATTGTTTAGATTGCAATCTAAATATTTGAGTCCACCATTTTGAATTTGACAATTTTGACATTGGATTCGTATTGAGCGACCTAAAAAACTCTTAAGCTTAAATAATAATTAAAAGTTATTTGGTAAATTGTCAATGACCTAAGTCACATCTAACCTTCACAATATACTTTTACATATTTAACCATGGACATCTTATTAACCATAACCGACATCAAAAATTCTTTTTAAGGGTTGAAAATCTTAACAACACACTTTATTTTGTATTTATTGTAATAAAACTTCTCCAGCACGTCATATATTGTAGCTATAACATAACAAAGTTCGTGAAGATAGCCCTTTTTTGCAACTTTAATTGCAAATTTTTCAAAATTCTGACATGATGGTGCAATTTTGAAACCAATTTCGTGTTCAGCGTCCAAGAACCTATAAAAAACGACTAATCCCGGTGTTCGAAAAAAATTATTTTTTTTTGAACGGTGTAATAGTTACATAAAAAAAAGATAGAAAAGTGTAAGAATCTTTTTTTTTATTTTTATCATTAATAAATCGATATAATCGATTAAGTTTATTTGCTTTGAATATTCGTTATAAAGTGAATTAATTCAATTGTTGTGCTAAAAAGAATAACTTGGCGACAAATTCGTTATTAAAAGATGTAAAAAGGATAAAACAACTCGCGCTCGCGACACGTGTACTCATGACACAAGGATTATGTCCTTGATCTTTTTGCGTATAAACCATTTCTTTACGCACCCGCGCGTACTTTCTGTGTGTGGGTGTGCGTGCGTGTGTGGTGTGCGCGCGCGCGCGCGCGTGTGTGTACCATATGCGTGCTTCTCTGTAGAAAATCTCTTTGCGCCACGTCCGCGCTTTTCCAAAAGCAGCCTGATGAGATAAAAGCTTTCGCACACTGTGTTTCTCTCAGCAGTTGCCGCTGAAAATGTTTATACGTTAGTCCTCTCATGTGCCTTCTACGTTCTCGGGTTTACGATAGCTTTGAAGCTCGAAAAATATTTCACTTTATTTGACTCTCATAATTTTGGGACTTTCAATTTAATTAGCACGCTATCTACTTGAATAATAAAAATATCTACAAAATCGAAAATAATTACACACACATATTATACTTATACCATAATATATTATTTTTTGTAATAAATAATTCACGTTGCTGGAGATGTTTTTGCATAATTTTAATTAAAATTATGTCCAGTCGTCGCTATTGTCATAGGTACGGAATTTCCCATAATATTTCACTGGATATTTAATGCCATACGGTTCGCTGTTTTTAATTGCTCGCATTGCGCATTGAATACTTTCTCTATCTTCTCTTAAATATTTAACATAAACTTGATTCTATTTTATTCGACGCTTTTTTCGCTTTTGTCTCTTTCGCGGCTTGTAGAATTACGCATTAAGCAAAATTTTGCACAGATACTCTTCGTCATCACTCTTATTCATTCCGTTCTTAATATTTTCTCGCATTCCGATCTATGATACTATTAAAATTAAATTATTCTGTATTTTATGAAGAATTTGCATTAAAGCGCTCCAAACATTAATTTTCGCAATATCCAAAAGAATGCAAATGTTTATTTTAATTATTAATACACTCTTGTAATAGAAGAGGGTAATTATTTACTATAACGGACCCAGCTCCAATCACGTTGACCTTGATATATGTTGTCAAGGACATAATCCTGAGTAACTTTTCCTTATAACTTAATCGGCGGTCATTGTTTATTAAAAAGTTATTAACAAATAAAGTTTGAAAAATAAAATATTAATTTTTACATAAGTTTGCAATTTCCACGCAAGAAACGAGGTCCATCTGCATCAGAACCCTGATTTAAATGTGAAACAAGGTCTTTACATAATTAATATAATATTAGAAAAAATCAGTACATATAGGAATCAAAAATTTTATTTATTCTACAGTTGCAAACGTACTGTTTTCATCTAAGAGATACAATGTTGCCATTATTTCAAAAAATTTACGTATTCGTTCACAATATTGATATTTACGTTTACCATAAATATAAACTCAGCCATATATTTATATTTTTATTATTGTTAACATAGTTTCGTGAAACTAGATGACTTTCCACGTGAAACAAGGTCGATTTCAACACATTCTCTGTTTACAGGACGAAACACAACAATAAAGGGGGGGACTCACTACGTTCATGCATAAACTTTCCCATTCTCACAACAATTTTGGACTAAACCTTGTTTCGCATTGTAAAGTATATACATGAATACAGTGCGTTCCGCCCCCCTCCCCCCTTAATCCAAATCAAATTTTAGTTTTAAATCAGAAATAGGTTTGGGTTAGGTTATATCTTCCGGAAGTGGAGTCCCCCCGCAGGGGGACGGAACCCACTACATCCACGCATACACTTTCCCATTCACACAACAATTCTGGGCTGAACCTCGTTTTGCATTGTAAAGTATATGCATGGATACAGTGGGTTCCGCCCCCCCTGCGGGGGGGCTCCACTTCCGGAAGATATAACCTAATCCAAACCTGTTTCTTATTTAAAACAAAAATTTGGTGTGGATTACGTCGTATAACTTAAACCAAATTTTTGTTTCGAATCCAACTTAAACTTTAAATATCTCAAAAATTATAAGAGACCGCCGATTAAGTTATAAGAAAAAGTTATTCAGGATTAAGTCCTTGACAACATATATCAAGGTCAACGTGATTGGAGCTGGGTCCGTTACAGTAAATAATTACCTTTTATTCTAAACAATCTTGATGTTCAATTTATTTTTTTTTTTATAAATTTTCTTTCCAACCTTTTCATAAAAATTTCGTACTCCATTTGGATATTGAGAAGAACATCATGTGTGCGCTACCCTCGCTTTTTACGGTTGTGTTTTTTCTCACCTCTTACACGAATGGTCCAGCCGATCTCTGGCGTGCAGGAGAAATACGGCTGTATTTATCGGTTATTTCAAAATTTATCGAGCCCATGGCGCGAGATTATTTATTTGCTCCCCGATGGCCTCAATATTCGGCAATGGCCTTAAAGGTCGATCGTGATACGGCCGGGAGGTACGCTTTTTATAGCTGCGATACCCCTTCTTGACGATTCGTCTCGAACACCGCCATTACTTTCATCGCCGGCGCAGGATCTGACGCCGTCAAGATTACATAGGAGATCAGACAGTTTTATATTTCACTGATTCTGTATTAATATTGTATAACGCGCGTATAAAAATACCGCGCGCGTACATAAGGCTTTGCGAAGAGATGCCTAATATGCGATGAGTGAAATACAAAAAAAATGTGCACTGTTCAATATTCCTTCCACGTCCAGACATATTCGATAACGGAAATATTACTTCGATATTTTTCGTGCTACATTATTATATATTAAAATTTTTCATATATTTTGTACACTTTTTTCATTCGCAGAATTCGATCATTACAAAAATAAGAAAATTGCAATCAGAAATCGCAAAGAATATCGAGCTGAGATTTTTGTCTCGAAATTGTGATGGTTCTACTAGAAAAATTATTTCGTAGACGACTTTATGGTATCGCGTTATTTTCAATTGCTGGCAATATTCCGCGGCTTCATTTAAAATTTCTTCAAAATGCCAAACATACATCGACGTCAAAGTAGCATATAATCTTGTTAAAAGCATACTTCCCTCAGTCATTTTTATTCCCGTTTTTTTTTGCGGAATCAGAATCTTCAACTTCTTCCCGGTGTCTCTCTTCTCTTTAGCGAGGGTGTGAAATTCGCTCGACGTATCATTAAATCTTTGAGCCTCCTCGCCTTCCATGCCTCATCGATCTTACGCGATCTCGGCAATAAAGCAAACTTTTATTAACAAACTTTCGCGATAAAGTTGTATCAGTGAAAACGAACGGACCGTCCACAACCTGTCATTTCCAGCACGACACTGTCTCGATGTGTGTATGTGTGTGTGTGTGTGTGTGTGTGTGTGTGTGTGTGTGTGTGTGTACGAAGGCTCGTTCTTTCAGAAAAATATCACGAAAGTCGAACTCTGATCTTTGTGATTTCCTCGACAAAAAAATTTTCCACCAACTCGCGTTTCCTTGTAACGCAGACAAGAAACTCGAGCAACTTGGAAACGGATACGAAAGGTCGGGATCTTGTGGGAGGCGGAAAGGTTCCAATCTTTTGACATCGCGGAAATTCTACGGAAAATATGCTGCACCCACGTACGCGCATTTTCTTGATTATGCGATCATGCCTAATATAGTATTTTTAGATAGTAATGTATTGCTGCGCGTGATTATTATAGCCATTGCTATAGGAATACTTGTTGCTGGGACAGCGTTTTTTATTTCGTTATTTCTCTACGACACTTACTGCGATATCCAGTTCTTTATCTATCTACGAACTAATCTTGTTACACTTACATATTATATCGTTTATGTTAATAAGTAATTTGTATAATTTGCATAAACTAAAATATTTGTTTAAAGCGTTTAATGCACATATCCTATGCAATAATCCTTTTATTCACGCCGAAGCTGGTTCAAGATTAATCGACAAGATATCTATTCAAATTTTGTGAAAAAAATTTCCTGATCTTTCAAGTATTTTTGTTCAAATTTCCAAGTAACGAGAATATTTAAAAATTTTTTGATGCAATCCCTAAAATAGGTTTTTTTTTATTGGACACGTTTTTTAATACATATGAAGGAAAAATACAAAGCCACTTAAGTTTCATGTGTTTGATTTACAAATGTACTGAGAAAAGACTAAATACTTTTCGTTCAGATAAAAGTTTTTAGCAGAATTTTTTTCATTTTCTATAACTAACAGTTAAAATAACGAATATGTACTGTATATCAATGTTGGGCGAAATTTATTTTAAATAAGAAATAAAAAGATAACGAATTAATTAATTATTTATTATTCGCGGATAATGAAGAAATTAAATTTATTCGTTCAAAATTTTTTTATAAAAAAACGAATCATCAATCGACTTTTATTTAAATTTGAAGGCCGTGATGTTTGGTTCAAATCTAAAGCCGAAAAATTTTTAACTTGTAGAATTTTTTTTTATTTTCTATAATTAAAAATTAAAATAACGAATATGTACTTTATATCAATGTTGGGCGAAATTTATTTTAAATAAGAAATAAAAAGATAACGAATTAATTAATTATTTATTATTTGCGGATAATGAAGAAATAAAATTTATTCCTTATTCACAAAATTTTTAAATAAAAAAACGAATCGTCAATCGACTTTTATTTAAATTTGAATGCCGTGATGTTTAGTTTAAATCTAAAGCCGAAAACCCAAAGCCACCGCGAGTGTTGCTGTTTTTGTCATCCTCAATGTCCATGATCACAATAGAAAAAAAAAAAAAAATATCACCAATAAAATAAAATTAATAAATGATTTGCAGGTGGAAACTTTAAACCGTTGTGTAACGCTGTTGTGGTTAGACCGAAAGAAATAACGCTAATGATCTTTATTTGATGACTTCTGGACTAACTAGCTAGATTTTCTAACACCTAAGTGTCACTTTAAGTATATTAACCTAATAAAAAAATTGAAAATGATTATGAAATATTAGATTTTCTTAAAGATTAAATAAAATATTTGATATTTGATTAAATAAAATATTTCTTTGGATTCAAAGAAATTATTTAAAAAATTGTTATATAAAAAAATATTTATATATTTTAATTATTTATATAAAAAAGTAATTTTTAGTTCAAATAAAAAATAAAAAATAAATAACGAATAATAAGTTCTCTTTTTTTGAATAACAAATAAATAACAAATTGAAATCAGATAACAAATAAATGAATAACGATTAACCAAATATTCGTTATTCATTATTCAAGTATAAAAATTTATTTGAATAACTCCCAACACTGCTGTATATTCAATGTATTAAAATATATTTTAAACTTATAATTCACAACTTGATTTATTGGCGGATTGTCCCCAATCTACAATATAAAGCTGCTTACAGTATAAAATTATCAAAGAGAATTAAAAAAAAAATTCCCTCAGTCTCAATAACATTCCAGGAGAATTCCTTTTTTTTAGATACAAAAAAAGTCATTGAGAATTAAAGGTTTTCCATGTTTTTCCAGGAAATAGAAACCCTGTATCGAATTAGGTCAATATTGTTACTTGACTTTCAATGCTACGTTTCTAATCTAGAGATTGTCTTACCGAGAGTCGTACTCCTACGAGAGAGAGAGAGGGAAGAGGGCAACCTCTTTTTTCGCTGGAACAGTACATTTTCCTGAACGTATATTGGTACAGAAAAGTCTTTTTTACACACTATTTACAGCGTTATATAGAGACTATCGCGGAATAGCGCTCGTCGGCATCGTTATTGCTGCCACGTGGCCACTCAAGTTTGACAAGCAATTTCATTAACGATCATCTTAGCGAGAGATGGGGCTGATCTATTCTTTAATTCAACGGTGATGCGATTATTCACATTTCTGTACGTGAGTCGGAATAAACTGTTGGCGTGTCATGTGAGAACGGACGATGAGATGAGCCGTTGCGTTTTAACGTGCAATTCATCATCGTGATCATTGAGAATATACAATTTGATGAAACTTTTTAATGATGTTACATTTCGTGTGATCGCACTCTTATGAATAAATGAAAGCGTCATATCGCATGAGAGAGCGACAAAAGCTCCTCGAAAGAAGTCTCGACATGAAATTAACTAGTAAGATATAATTGAGAAAACCTTATTTACATTTTCGCGACCATTTTTTTATAAATTACGCAGTATCAACAGCTTGCCATCAAAGTGGGTCGCGTTAGAACTAACTCTTTCAAAAACGTCAAAAAAGAAGCAAGCACTCCCATACAGCACCGCAAGATTGCAACAACATTGCAGCAACATTTTTCTGCAAGATTGCAACATTGCAGAAACATTACGAAATGTTGCTGCAACGTTGTTATGATATTGCAGAAACAGTAAAATGTCCGCCTACAGAAATATTGCAATATAATATTGCAGCAACATAGCAATATAATATATATGCAATGCTTTATGTATATTTATCGACATAATATCTTTAACATATGAAAAAAAAAAAAAAGAAATTAGGCATATAAGAATCAAGATTTAGTGTGTATATAGATTTTCTGTATTATAATAATAACGAAATTATAAATTGTAAATTTTTCGGTACACATTCGACTTCCTTCAATGACAGAGAATATCTAAGAGAAATAAGAAAGAACTCAATTTGCAATTTTGTAAATTCATAATCTCTTTGTATCCGAAATATTCAGATATGCAAAAAGATTGTGGTGGATTTACGCATACAACAAGTTTTTTCACATCTCTCTTATCTTCATATAATCTCAAAATTTATTTATTAAAATCTGAAGTATCTTGCATGTTTATCCATTCTTATATAAAATTTGATAATAATTTTTGATTTTATATAATAATGGAAACTATTAAAAGAATTCTTAGTCCAATGTCCGAGTCCCCTGTGTTGAGGTTATATCATACAATTTAAACAAATAAAAATAGTTATTATATCTTTAATCTTATTAGCCGCTCTTTCTAAACTTTATAATCATCGTGATTAAAAATTAAATGCGGAATAGATAGCGCAATATGCGCCGCATAGCGGTAAACGAATGAACTAGCGATTATCGAATACTTTCTTTGGAATATTTTTGGAATGTTGCTGTAACATTACTAAAGTTATATTATAAAATAATGTCTTTGTAATATTTCTGCAACATTAAACTACAATATGCAATATTGCAATATTGCAGCAATGTTGTTGCAAGCTTTAGTGCTGTATGGGCTTCAACTGCGGTTAAAGTAAACAAAATCATTAAAAAATTCTGCGCATACACATATTGCTCTCTTTACATCTACGTATATTTTTTACGAGATGCATAAAAATTGATAACTCTGCTATGACATGTGTGGCACAAACGTAGTCTCGCGTTAATCCGATGTTTGGCGCGACAAACACGCCCTGACATTTAGAGGCGCAAATTATAGCAAGGTAAATCGAAAGATCACGAGAGATCTATCTCGTTTCTCGATTGTGCTCTCGAAAGTGCAAACCTGATAATGACTCTGTTGCAGCTTTGCAACATCCCTGATTGCCGTCATAAAGTCGACAGATGTCAAAACTAGCTTAAAAGCCCGATGATGACGTGCAACTGCCCTTGTCGTTAACAGGTTTACCTGCCGCCACTACCTTTGTTCTTGTAATTTATCCAACAGTTAATTAATTTATCCATTGATCATTAGTTATCAAGTGAGTTAGCTTATGTCGAGAGCTTTCCAAAACACTATAATAAAGTATTTTTTCATTAAGTACTTTTTGGGTCATTTTGTATTTTAATCTCACATATTTTGATATAAAAAATTAAATATCTTGTAAAATATTTAGATTTCGATAATCTTACCGTAATACTTTTATGTACAGAATAATGTGACAAATCAATTAGTGCAGAAAAACAAATAATTGTTTTAAAAAAATACATTGTAAATCATTTTCTTAAAAACAATTATTTTTTTATACTAATTGATTTGTATCATTATTCTGCACATAAAAGTATTACGGTAAGATTATTGAAAACTAAATACTTCACAAGATATTTAATGTTTTATATCAAAATATGTCAGATTAAAATATAAAATAACTCAAAAAGTACTTAATGAAAAAATACTTTATTATAGTGTTTTGGAAAGCTCTCGAGGTAAGTTATAAGAATATGCAATAAAAAATAGCGGGTTCCATTTAAGAAATTAAAGGTGTCCTTGACTTGACCTTAACGATGCCATCCAAGGTCAAACCAATGACACCATCTTGTGTTCCCCTCAAAATCATACAATTTTTGTTGAAAACGTTTTTCTCTAAAATGTTTAGTTTTTGAAAGAAAAGGGGTGTACGAGTGGTCTAGGACACCTTGTATATGTTTCATTATATGAAATAAATACAAATTTTAGACAGAGAAAATGCGAAAAATTTACGATGAAATTTCTGCATTTATTTGCAAATAATTGATCGAGATACTCTTTTGCAAAAGCCATTTTACATTTAAAAAAACATTTTCTTCATATTTTTCAAAGACGTTATTAGCAATGTGAAAGAAACGAAGGACCAACAAAAGCATGATCATGTGTATGATTTTGATTCTAATCTATTCTTATCATTTATAATCCTTAAATAAATTATCACTACACAACAGAATTGTGAAAAAATATCGTATAGTGCAATTATTACCGTAGCTTTTTAAAATTGACATTTTAGCTGGTTAAATGATTACTTACTTAATTCGCTTATAAAAGAGTCGTATTTTCAAGAAAAATGCCCATTTAAGAAACTTCAAGTTAGGAAAGATTGCACTATTATACCGGGCGAAGCATTTAATGGTTGCGTTCGCGTAAAAAAAAGGCGATAAAAGCGTAGCGTTGGTAAAAGAACACCAACTTTTGCTATTACAGTCTTAAGAACTTCGCCCGTTAGTGCCAAACCCTCAACAATTAAGGTAATATCTTTCTCTCTCTTTTCTCTCCAAACTTATGATTGCTAATAAAAGAAAAAAAAAAAAATTTTTCAATTGATCCAATTTTAGTCCCGAAGATACGTCGCGGAGGATTATGCGGATAAATTATGTCGTAATCCGAAGAGCTGGAATTGGTGGCCGTTCTTTTTCGTATATTTGTGAAATATGTATCGTCAAAAAGCTTTCGCGCGCGTTCGTCAAGTCGAACTTTATGCTCGTCTTATCGGACGTAGTCATTTTAGATTCCACCGTACTTTTTAAATACATAAAGTTTCTGATAAATCGAAGAAAACGTACGTTACGGATGCCGTATATCCATACCTTGTTAGAGGTCATTTTTCAGTACAATCAACCACACATTATTAAGGGTCGTGCTATTCCAGCGTAGAAAATATCGCGTATTACGAAAAGAGCCTTTCTATCTCTCCCTCTTTCATTTATCCCGGTTTATTTTTTTCTCTATCATAGCTTTTATGCTCAGCAATATATTTTTTACCGATAAAATCGTAAAAAAGCTGCTTTTACACATCATATCTTATTCATGCACTTTTCTACGTAAAAGTTTCATTTTATATACATAATGTAAAACATTAATAATGTATATAACATATTATCCTTAAAATTTTTGTCAAAAAATTGAAAATGAGAGTAACGTATCTTTTTGGTAAAAAAATATCTATTTTTAACGCGTATCATAAAGCTTGATAAGCGCAGTGCATATAATAAAAATTTATAGTCATGTTATATTAAATTTGTCATGAATATAAAAACATTGATGCTTCGATGTTCAATTGATTCAATATAGGTATTAAAATTGTGACATAGAATAAGTTAAGATCACGCTATCAATGATTTCCCGATTAAAATGCACGATTCATTAATTTACAACGAAACAAAAAATGCTTTCAATAGGGAATGATCTCTATTTCTTTCTAGAGCGTGTCTTTCCTCTTTTATTTCTAGTAAACATTGGCGTTAATCTAATAATTTCAGCGTCATTGTGTGTGAATACACGCTTAATTTATTTCAATTTGAGCACACGCTACCTAGTGTGACGATGACAAAATTTAATTCCCGGTGCTGAATGCATAGTCTTTTCTTTTTTTTTTACTCATTCTTTTTATCATCGCGGATTTTCCGTTTGCACGTTTTCAACTTGATATAATTATTTATCATGGTCGTGGTGACCGATAAGTCGAAAAGCGGACGAGCATGACAGTTTCCGCGAGTATCTATGCAAAAATGGACAAACATCGCCATTTTCATCTATCATGCGATTATACTTCTCCGAGTGTCGTAAATTACACGTTACATGTGCATGGATCGTAGATCGTCCGTTACATTGTACGTGATGATAGTAGCGTTTAGCTGTACGCGCTATACGAAATATCAATTAATTATTTATAGATCTTAAATCGTAGAAATACTTATATTGCGTTTTAATAATAATTTTTTAAATAATAATTAATTCCGCTATACAGGGTGTCCTAGACCACCCGTACATCCCTTTTCTTTCAAACACTAAGCATTTTAGAGAAAAATGTTTTCAACAAAAATTGTATGGTTTTGAGGGGAACATAAGATGGTGTCATTGATTTGACCTTGGATGGCATCGTCAAGGTCAAGTCAAGGACACATTTAATTTCTTAAATGGAACCCCCTATTTTTTATTGCATATTCTTGTAGCTTATGTCGAGAGCTTCCCAAAACACTAAAATAAAGTATTTTTTCATTAAGTATTTTTTAAGTTATTTTGTATTTTAATCTGACATATTTTGATATAAAAAATTAAATATTTCGTAAAATATTCAGTTGTTGATAATCTTACCGTAATACTTTTATGTACAGAATAATGATACAAATCAATTAGTATAAAAAATAATTGTTTTTAAGAAAATGATTTACAATGTATTTTTTTAAACAATTATTTGTTTCTTTTTTTTTGCACTAATTGATTTGTCTCATTATTCTGTACATAAAAGTATTACGGTAAGATTATCGAATACTGAATATTTTATGAGATATTTAATTTTTTATATCAAAATATGTCTGATTAAAATATAAAATAACTTAAAAAGTAATAAAAAAATAAAAAAATGCTTTATTATTGTATTTTGGAAAGCTCTTGAGATAAGCTATAAGAATATATAATGAAAAATAGAGAGTTCCATTTAAAAAATTCAAAGTGATTTTTATGTGACCTTGACGGTGCTATTTAAGGTCATACTAATATTATTATATAATGCGCCACTTAGAGCTCTAAAACTTTGGTTGGAAACATTTTTCTCAGAAAAGTTTCGTTTTCGAGATATTTGACCGTTTCCAGACTTTTCTAACATCTTGTATAATCTGAATGCGCGATGCATCTGATTGTGACCGACGTGGGGATGAATCCAATATTTCAAGAACAAAGTTATTGATGATCAGCGCTGCGTGATTAATTAAAATATATCCAGTGTGTCAAATACAATATATTAGATGTGTTCGAAATCTATCTTCATTTCCAAATATTCTAATCCACAATTCGAACAAGAAATTTATTTATAATAGCGTGTTATTCGATGTTATCCTGTTATCATAAAATCAACGATGCTTATCGCAAATTATACACGATGTAATCAAATGCACGTCAGATTTGATGATAGCGTTGATCTGCAAAATGACACGAGCAGACAGGAAAATGAGGATGGAGGAACCACACGCGGTTAGCCGCGCGTTTAATATTTCTAATGTTATGTATATATATATATATATATATATATATATATATATATGTATATGCATTGCCCCGCGCATTTCATCAGTGGCAGCCCCGATCAAATCACGGGAGCGTCCCGCCGGCTGTTTCCGACCACTGGAATCGTTCCAGGAATGGGGTCACATTAAGTACATATATATCGCATTATGTTACACTCAACGTGCAAAAACAAAAATAATATAACTTGTATAAGGGATGTATGTACAGAATAGAGATGAGCAACAAAGGTAGTGATCCCCATACAGTACTGAAGCTTGCAACAACATTACTGCAACATTGTAATATTGCATATTGCAGTTTAATGTTGCAGAAATATTGCAAAGACATTATTTTACAATATAACTTTAGCAATGTTACAGCAACATTTCGAAAATATTACAAAAAAAGTATTCAATAATCGCTAGTTCATTCGTTTACCACTATGCGGCGCATGTTGCGCTATCTATTCCGCATTTAATTTTTAGCCATGATGATTATACAAAGTTTACAAAGAGCGGCTAGTAAGATTAAAAAGATATAATAACTATTTTTGTTAATTTAAGTCGTATGATATGATTCCAATACAGGGGCTCAGACATTGGACTAAGAATTCTTTAATAGTTTCCATTCTTATATAAAATCAAAAATTGTCTAATATGCAAAAAAGATACTTCAGATTTTAATAAATAAATTTTGAGATTATATAAAGACAAGAGAGATGTGAAAAAACTCGTATGCGTACATTCACCACAATCTTCTTGCATCCGGATATCTAAATATTTTGGATACGAAGAAATTGTGAATTTACACAATTGCAAATTGATTTTTTTCTTATTTCTCTTAGATATTCTCTGTCATTGAAGGAAGTCGAATGTGTACTGAAAATTTACATTTTATAATTTTGTTATTATTATAATACAGAAAAACTATTGTATATACACGCTAGATCCTGACTTTTATAGACCTAATTTCTTATTATTTTTTTCATATGTTAAGGATATTATGTCGATAAATATACATAAAGCATTATTGCATATATATTATATTGCTATGTTGCTGCAATATTATATTGCAATATTTCTGTAGGCGGACATTTTACTGTTGCTGCAATATCATAACAACGTTGTAGCAACATTTCGCAATGTTTCTGCAATGTTGCAATCTTGCAGAAAAATGTTGCTGCAATGTTATTGCAATCTTGCGGTGCTGTATGGGGAGTATCTCGGACAAGAGAAATTTGCAGAGTATCAAAAGCGTATCACAAACAGAAAACGGAGTTTGATAGGAAATGAAGTGAGAGAGAGAGAGAGAGAGAGAGTTGGCAAACGGCCAGATGCGATGCAATTTACATCTCAATTACGAGATTGACTTTTGCATGGAAATCGCTCATATTTCTGTAAAGATATTTACCGTTGTCCCATACTTCAAAGGTCATCGTGATCAGATGGAAGGTTTTGGGAAAGTAGGACATAAAACGCTGGCAGATTGAAAATTTTCCCGGAAATAATTACTCGAGTTTCTTGTTTTCAAAAGAGTAGGGAAGAAAATTGGATTTGGCTATTTCATGCAGTGTCTTCGGATTTGTTCTACAAGCTGCGCGTAATACAAAACGAAAGTAGTTTCCTTCAGTCTCGTTTAAAAAGAAAAGAACGCAAAAGGAGAATAAAATATAATCGCGACCGTGTATCTAAAATTGTATTAAAGATTTTTTAAATTATATTTTACATTATATTATATAATTTGTGTTATACAGTTTGCTTTATACTTTGACACAATATTATGTTATAAGAATTATTAAATAATTATTGAAAATTCTTGTAAATATATAAGGTAAAATCTATTGGATATAAAATTCACAGAGAATATACATATAAATAGAATAAAAAAAATAATTTTCCGACATACAATATATTCAAAAATTGAATAATTATTAAACAAATATTTAATAATTAATAACATATTTTAATAAAATTGAATAATTATTAATTTAATTATCGAAAAATCTCCCTGCTACGCTATATTTACCGTGAATAGCTTTTCAAGTATCCTTTTAGTTTGTATGATAAATCGCAAACAATTGTGAAAATGATATATTGTCAATTATTAGAAATGTCAATCGATAAATGTCAAATATTAGAATATAAAACCTACGAGATGTCGAGATGATAAAATAAATCAAACTCTATCCCCATTCGCTAACTCGTTCTAACGCGTTTTGCATAAAATAATGCGCACGTAGGCCCGCGTGGGTTCTTGCCAGTCTGATGTCGAGAGAGGAGGACCTACGATGACTCTTGATTAAAATCTCCGAGGTTCGCAGGTTTAGCCCCACGGCGATAATTCTTGCCAAGTACTGTAATATAGCGCTCTAATGAAACGTAAACCGAAGAGTCGCATATTTAGCCTCAACTTTAGTACTGGATAAGAATTTTCGCTTACGGCGAAAAAGTATTTAACTCCCGACTCCCTTTCGAGTTGTTCCTAGACGATTTCTCTAATTACGTTGACAGAGTTTGACGATGTCCCGTGTTGAAGCATAGAGCTTGCGAAGGAGAGATCTTCGGTTCAGATATTAATTAATATCTACATTCGTCTGGTCAAGGATGTGCAAGTAAACGTTTGCACCATTTCATGTTTAAATACCGTTTTGTATTATTAGACTATTGCTAGTCCGCTTCCCAGCGGACGGATCATTTGATGAGCTTATGTTATAATCATGATTTGTCAGTTACATATTCTCTAAATTTACATTTTATGATTTCTTTAACTCTATATAAATTAGAAAAGTATTTAGAGATTTTATATGTAAAACTTTAAACATAAATATTTAATTGTTATATTTAAGAGAGAGAAGGGGGAGAGAGGAAAAGAGAGGGGGAGCGAGAGAGAGAGAAAAGGAGAGCGGGAGGGAAAGAAAGAGAAGGGGGGGATTAAATATTAATTAATATTTTTACGATTGCTAATAATAAATATAAAAATTGTATTAATTTTATTGTGCAATAAGATAGTTTTTAAGTAAAGTAACAAAATATTATCTTAACTTGCAGATGAATGTAATGACGCAACCGGAAACAGGTGCGTCGGGGTCGGTTACGCCGGAAGAGAGCGGAAAAACCTTGAGCAGATTGCTGGGAAATATCATGGCAACAGGAAACGGTGAGTCTCCCATTTGTTTATCTTAATGTTTGCATTAAATTTCACGCAATTATTATAACAAGACGACAGATTTTATATAAAGTAATATATTTATATGAATAAATATTTAATTACATTTAGAAAATTTATACTTTTCCTATATTAAGAAAAGAATTATGCGTGCGCGCGAAGGGGAAAATTCAAAAGCATCGACATGTTATTCAAAATTATTTTTCAGAGACAGACTCTTTCATCGCGTACATTCGCGTTCTGTATCTTTTGAAAATATTTAGTCACGCTTTAAAAAGGATGTTCTTCGAAATATTTTTTCCAATTAGCATTAACGACACTAAGTTATTTCTGTTACACATTGTAAAACGCATTCGGATATAACCGAAGAATTATACAGGATAGTTGAATCTCATACAGCACCGAAAGATTGCAGAAATGTTGCATAGACCTTGCATTGAAACATTGTAACATTGTATGGAAATTGCGAAATGTTTCTGCAATGTTACTGCAAGTCTGCGGCAACGTTGAAATGTCCGCCCTTAGAAATATTACAATGTAATATTACAGTAATGTTACGGTGCAATGTAATATTGAAATGCGTCGCTACAAATATGCAGAACGCTTTAAATTTGATAGATAAACTTTGAAAATATATAAAGACATCCAAGAGAAATAAGAAAAAAAGATTGTGAATTTACGCAATTACGAGTTTTTTCTCTCTTGGATGTCTGTATATATTCTCGAAGTTTATTTATTAAAATCTGAAATATCGTGCATATTAAAAAATTATTATCAAATTTTTGGTTTTATATAGGAATGGAAACTACTTAACAATTTCCTGTTATCTAGTTAACATCGCTATTTTATAAATAATTTACAAGTTTAAGAAAATGGTAATGATTAAATAATTTAATTCATAAAAGTTAAAATTTTATTTATATAGATATTAGACTCTATTTTACATCTTAAGTAGACAATTAACGAATAATTTTAACTTTTTCGGATATTTATGTATCCGATTACTGATTAATCAGTTCAATATCTGAATTCCCTGTGTTGGGATTGTATCACATAAGTTAAACTGATAAAAATAGTTATATCTTCAATCTTATTAGCCGCTCTTTGCAAGCTTTATGTATGGTAATCATCGTGACTGAAACTTAAATGCGGGATAGATAACGCAACGCGCGCCGCATAGCGGTAAACAAACGAACTAGCGATGACCGAAAACTGTTTTTTGTAATGTTTTTGAAATGTTGCTGTAACATTCTCATGAAATATAACAATTATATGTTCCAATAATGTCTCAACAATATTACATTGCAACTTACAAGATTGTAATATTACTGCAATGTAATTGCAATGTTCTGTGCTGTATGGAATAAGAGCGTTTTCGCGCTTTTCATCGACAGCGTACGCGTCTTTCTTTTTCTCTCATTTTGTATGACGCGCGATGAAAAGCCTTGTACTCGTCAGTCGCGAGAAATATTAATCTCTGGATGCGTGTTTTTCTCTCTTAATTAAGGTTCGCGAAAGTTCAAATAGCGGAAAAATTATTTTGACAAATCTAGATTGAGTATTGTTGTGTGAGAGATAGATTTTTTTTTAAATTTCTTTGAAAATTATATATTATAAAGAAATATATATAATCAAAATTTAATCGAATATCTTTTGTACATCGAACTAAAACCTAAAGGTAAATATTGTATATTAGGGTACTCTAATTTCAACGCATCTGCACGCCCGCATGCAGTTGGTGGTTATCTCGATTCGACGTCCATTTTGATTTATTCACCATAGTGTAAGTTTTAAAGAAATGTCGCAATTTAATGTCGCAATTTATCAACATTCGGCATTGTTAAACGTGTCGATTTATCGAGAGCTTTTGTTGCCAGATGAACAGATTTCCTATCGAATGAAATTATTCCGCTTCGCAAGTTGACAGCTCTTAAAATACGGACGTAATAATATTTTAGTGACAGTCTTGTTGCATTTTATTTGCTATAAACAAACATAATTAATAGTCTCGTGCTTGCATATGGCTTTAATATACTTTACCTCTTCAAAAAAACGAATCTAGAAATTAAATTTACATATTTTTCTTTTACATTCACGTTTCGTCGTATATGAAAGAGATCCGGAATTCTATCTCGCGTATCCAGAAGATCTCAATTTGCACAACCACGCTTTCAGAATGTTTAAAGGTTACCTTGGAGAGATTTAAGAGAGTATATCAAAATATATAGCGATGCATCATTCATAGCCGCGATTTGACACTTGCTCGGCGAAGATCGAGATTACGCGATGATTGAAGGATTCATCATCAATCGACGACGAAAATTAATCTCAAGACTCATTTTTGTGCTACAGATTCATAAAAATTTACAAGCTCGATTTTATGGATTTTATGGCACTTATGAGAGAGAAATAAAGAGATTCGAGAGCATAATATGCACGGTGGGCACAGTTTACTTCTTTATTAGATTGATTGATCTTTCTTAACTTTCTCAGCTATTTGTAATACAAATCTAGTTTACATTAATTACAATATACTCCTTTAACATTCGCTTAAACGGCATAATTCTTTCATTCTGCTTTATTTCAGTTGGCAAGGCGTTATACATTTTCACTTCTTCGTAAAACATACTCTTTTGCGCACTTCTTGTTCTGCGATATTTTATTGCAATATCCTCAGCTTGTCGTGTTTGTCTTTCACTCTCATTCCCCACTATTTCTAATCTATTTCTTAATTGCTCCGGTAACATGTTCCTTAAAATCTTAAAAATAAATATACATACATTATAATATAGCCTCTGTTTTATGGACATAAACTGCAGCGCTTGCAGCATACGCTCCACTTTAGTATGTCTATCACATTGCAATATGATCCTCATACCCCGGTTTTGTGCTTTTTGCAACTTACTCAGCTGTGTGTCTCCCACATCAATTAACAGCGTCGCACAATACTCAAAGTGAGGCGCTATGATTGTCTTATATACAATACATCTAGTGTATGCTGATATATAATTATCTATTCTATTCAAAAAACTCGTTTTTTTCCCTATTTTCTTTAGCATATAATCACAGTGGTCTTTAAATCGTAGCCTATCATCAATAATTATGCCTAGATATTTCATTATTTCCACAGGCTCAATCTCAGTTCCATCCAAACATTTCAATGTAATATTACCTCGCAGTTCTTTCCTTATACTTCTGACAATCATATATTTCGTTTTTCCTGCATTCATTTTTAACTTATTTATATTCATCCACTCTTCTATTATGGTAAATGCCATATTCATTTTGCTCTCTAATTCTGCGCTGCTTTCTCCAGTTATATATACAAACGTATCATCTGCAAACATTTTTTTACTACATCCTTCTGGACAGATTTTTACTATATCATTTATATATACTATAAATAACAAAGGTCCTAATACAGATCCTTGTGGTATTCCATATTCTGTGGTCATTAATTTAGACCATTTATTATTAAATTGAACCTGCTGTGTTCTATCCTTTAAATATGATCTTAACCATTCTATAACCATTCCCGCTAATTCCATATTGATATAATTTTTCTAATAATCTTTCTCTATCTGTAGTTTCAAAGGGTCGCTTAAGATCCATAAAAATTACCGCTACCATTTTTGCCTCACTAACTATCAATTTCCATTCATCAATGACTGTTCGAATCGCTGTTTCACACGAATATTGTTTTCTAAAGTCCGATTGATGTTCCGTTATAATACAATTATCTTCCAAATACGTTTCAATTTGCTTTTCAACTACTAATTATAACACTTTTTCAAATATTGGTAACATATTTATAGGCCTAAATTTACTTGCTTTTCTAGCTTTCTTTATTTTTGGAATCGGTACTATCGTAGACGTTTTCCAACCTTTTGGACAGCAGCCTTCCTTCAAAGAATTATTTAATATATCAACAAATTCCTCTTTTATTATGCAAAAAACTGGCCTTTAATATATCGCTAGTTATTTCCTCCTCTGTACCTTTCTTTTTTGGTAGACCCATAACAATTTCCTATATTTTCTGTATCCTGTAGATTCTGGAGAAGAAAGAAGCGATACACGGAAATTCGCTAATCGAGATAAAGAGAAAGAAAAAGATAGAAAAAGAAATTTCCCTCTCTCTATCTTTCTCTTTCAAAGAAATGGCCGGAGAAAACGCGAAAGAAAAAAATCTCGCCGCGATATATGGTACATCGAGAGCTTATTTTACTTTGATTCGAGGAAAGAAGAGCACTAATAACGAAGGAAGGCCGGATGAAAAGCGTGATAAAAACACTCGTTAGGCGAGTTAACCTCGGCGAGATGCGAGACAGGATTTAAATTACAGAGATTCGTTAAGCTGCGAAGAAAGTTCCTCCTCTTCCTCGAAAGGCTTATCCTTTCCTCGTGACGTGAATCCCACCGCGAGTGTTTTTCCCCTTTCCTTTAATCTCGCATTCGTAATCAGTTTAAGAACATAAAGCCACATAAAAACATATTACAAACTTATCTACTTTTAAACAAAATCGTCTCGAGAGTATCGTTTATACGATATATTGTCTAATTCTACTATTAATACATAATCAATGTAATAATTGAAATTGTTCGCTGAAATTGTTAGGTTAGGTTTGAAATTGCTTTTTATATTGAAAATACATATTAGCGCGCGAGAGTCTTTATTTAAAAAATTGGTGAAATAATTAAAAATAAAATAAAACAATTATGCAAATTATGTTATTTTCCCAGCAAGCAAAATGATGCAAACTTTGCACAAAGTTTGCAGCAAACCCGAGCATGTCTTTACAGCAAAATTGTAACAAGGTGTGTCCGGATAAAGCTTAGCTTTTGCTGGCAAGGCTTGTCAATAGCGTGATGCACATTTTACGCAAATAATAGAGCAAACCTTGCCGTGCACGGCATGACAGCAAATTTGTGGCAAGAACAGGGCAAACCTTGCTGTGCACGGGATGATAGCAAATTTGTGGCAAGAATACAGCAAACCTTGCCGTGCACGGGATGACAGTAAATTTGTGACAAGAATAGGGCAAACCTTGCCGTGTACGGCATGATAGCAAATTTGTGATAATTCTCTGTATAGGATGATTCAGAAACTCTGCGACAAACTCTGAGGAACGATAAATCTCGCAGAGAGGAATATTTTTTGTGAAGCAATCCATCATGTTTTCTGACGCGTCGTTTAAGAATATGCGACTGAGCAGACAAGAGTCTTAGGTGGCATTTATTATAATTATGAGATGATGATAATATATGAATAATTGAAAATGAATTCATAATATAATGAATATATGAATTATATATATATATATATATATTTACATTTCAAGTAAACAATAAACGGATGATTTAAACTTTTTTAGACATTTATCTGTCCGATCTAAGAGAGTCAATCAGTCCAATATCTTAATTCCCTATGTTTGGGATTGTATCAGTAATAGAACTGATAGAAATAATTATATTTTTAATCTTCTGTCAGTTGCTTTTTGCAAGCTTTATATACTTCTCATGACTAAAAATCAAATACGAGATGGATGCATATAGCGCGTCGCATAACGATGAACTATCGGCTGAATACTATATTTTTGTAAAGTTTGTAATAAAGTAAAGTTGTAAATTTGCTGTCATGCCATGCATGGCAAGGTTTGCTCTGTTATTTGCGTGAATTTTGCATCTCATTCTGCCAGAGTATACTTTGTTCTGTTCTTTTCGTAAATATGTTATCATATTGTGTACAATAAGGTTTGCTCTGTTCTTGTCGTAAATTTGCTATTATAGCGTGTATAATAAAATTTGATACTAATTGATGTACAGTTTGTGTTACACCGTGAATAGCATCATACATGTTCTTCTTTGCGTAAAATTTACGAGCAAACCTTTTTCTATTATTTACAACATCGTGAGACAAAAAATGTTGCCGTCAATTTGTTTCAAACTTTTTGACAAACCAAAACAAGACAAATGTTTGCTAAACAATTGTTGTCAAAATTAAAGCACACTTTGTCGCAAAGCTTTGGCATAACGTGATTTTAACATTCTTGGCTATCTGGGTTTATTTTTAATTATTTCACCAATTTCATAGAAACTCTCGCGCGCTAATATTTTTAATATAGATACAGCAGACAATTGTTAATAAATAATTTTTATAAACTTTTATAATATTTATAATATTTATTTATTAATAAATTTATAATATTTATATATTTTGTTATTTATTAATTTATTTATTAATAATTTTATAATATTTATTTATTAATAAATATTATATAATTTTATTAATAAATAAATTATAAACGATCGATCGAAATTATATATTTATGAACTATATTTAATTTTTTTTTTAATTCCAACATGTTGCAAACTAAATTTTTATGCCGAAAAAAGATACGATTTTTGAAAAGGACATATCAATTTACCAAAAAGAAAGCCAAGTTTTTTGAAAAAGCCGATTTCCAAGATCGATTTCTCATTTCTTCATTCCTAATGCGCATTTTGTTCGCGCGATCATTAGGTAACAATGTTTAAATCTTCGCAATCACAAGCGATCACAGGGGAGGGATAAAGGGAAGCGAGTTAATGTCGTTCTCGGCGAAACGAGCAGTTATAATTAATCTGTTCTGCTCCCCCTTCCCCCCCCCCCCACTCTTCCTCCGCATCTTCAGCATCCCCTAGTTTTCGCGCAACGATTCGACTTCACTTCATCTATTGACGGTGATTCGCAGCTCGAAAGTTTCACTCACGAATTTCGCCCATCACCTTTTCGTTTTCCTACGGGCCAAATCACCGGCTGCAATTATAACTGTAAAATACGTTTTGAACGAGTCATGCTGATTTACAGAAGAATACATTTGATAGATAGACAAAGCGTAAAATTGTTAACTATTTTTATAATAGTAATAATATCTGTCAAACTTAACAAATATTTCTAACGCATATATATATATATAATAAATAATTTGAAATAAGACAGGATTCAATAAATATTTCTATATATAACAATAAAAATTAATATAGATATTTGTAAAAATCTAATTCAAGAAATAAGAAAATATTATTTGCAATTTCGAGAGATAAGCGGAAAAGAAACGTAGGGCTTTCGAGATACTGCGAAAACAGAGGCCTTACCGGGAGAAGAGTTACGTCTTTAAAAAAACGCCTATTATATTCGCTGACATCCCTTTTCGATTTGCCCCCTTGCTAGAAACTTGAGCTAGTTGCACGAGGGTAGCCGAATGACGGCGACGGGACTGCGAATGATGGAGTCGTAAAGGCAAAATAAACGACAGAGTACGAATGAGATCGAAAAGTTTTGAAGAGAGAGAGAGAGAGAGAGAGAGAGAGAGAGAGAGAGAGAGAGAGAGAGAGAGAGAGAGAGAGAGAGAGAGAGTGGAAAGTTCGACAAAGCGACGAACTTGGCGAAGTCGAGAATTGAGTGAAAAATGCGAATTTACGTTACAGGAGGGTTAAAATACAAAGACACGTATACAGAATGATACGAGAGAGATCTCGTAGCAGTTGTAATTTTTGAAAATTTTGAAATATCGGATTAAAAGTTTTTACATGGATAGATTATTATTAAAGGATGGTTGGTATTGAATTTGGTGAGAATCGGTGAAAAGGTTTATTTTTTATAAAATTTTGAGTTTTTTAAGAAATGTTTGTACACGTTGTAATTTTTGCAAATTTTGAAATATCGGATTAAATTTTTTTACATGGATAGATTATTATTAAAGGATGGTTGGTATTGAATTTGGTGAGAATCGGTGAAAGGGTTCATTTCTTATAAAATTTTGAGTTTTGTAAGAAATGTCTGTACACTCTTATGTTGTAACTTTCGCAAATTTTAAAATATCGGGTTAAATTTTTTTACATGGATAGAATATTATTAAAGGATGGTTGGTATTGAATTTGGTGAGAATCGGTGAAAAGGTTCAATTTTTATAAAATTTTGAGTTTTTTAAGAAATGTCTATACACGTTGTAATTTTTGCTAATTTTGAAATATCGGATTAAATTTTTTTACATGGATAGAATATTATTAAAGGATAGTTGGTATTGAATTTGGTGAGAATCGGTGAAAGGGTTCATTTCTTATAAAATTTTGAGTTTTGTAAGAAATGTCTGTACACTCTTATGTTGTAACTTTCGCAAATTTTGAAATATCGAGTTAAATTTTTTTATATGGATAGAATATTATTAAAGGATAGTTGGTATTGAATTTGGTGAGAATCGGTGAAAAGGCTCATTTCTTATAAAATTTTGAGTTTTTTAAGAAATGTCTGTACACGTAACTTTTATAAATTTTGAAATATCGGGTAAAATTTTTTTACATAGATAGAGTATTATTAAACGGTATTGAATTTAGTGAGAATCGGTGATTGCTTCTTTATTTTTTTATTTTGCTCACAAAGCTTTCTCTATGAGCAGGCAAAAATTGAAAAATCCGCATGCTTAAAGAAGCTTAAACTTTGTGAGATAAAATGATGAGAAAGCAATATGTATGTATCTAATTTACACAATCCAGCTTGTTTATATATTTTTCTATATCTCTTCATATATGTACATGTATTACTTTTCTATATTATGTTTTTGACACTGTAGGTATCATAATACGAACATTACAATAATAAGCAATAGACCCTTCTCTAATTAAGACACCATTAAAGTTGCAAGTTTTATTGTTAAGTTAGAGCCTGAGTAGGTCGGGAAATCACCGTTATCGTGTAAGTTGTGCCTCGCAGCTAACTCATATTTATCGGCGTGTTAAGAGTAGTTTCTGTAGATCTCTGACTTTGTAGCTTCCTATAAGGATCCTTCGCCTGAAGCCTCTTCGTCGAGAGAGTCGGCACTGATCTAGCAACTCAAATTAACTCTCGAGAGGTTGATAGAGTCAACGCAATGAAATCTAATTGCCTCTCGCGCACGTTTAAAGATCGCGGTAATTATACATGCGTTATTATATATAAAATTTAAATCTAGTCTCGGAACCGCCATTGATTTTTATTCTGCTTTTCCTCTCTATCCATCTCTCCTTCGTCCGCGCCTGTTTCTTTAACCCACTTTTGGCAACACGCTTTTTCATTGTCCTTTGATTATAAATTAGGATCTTCGATCTTTGAAGATTTGCCATCTATTTCTCTCGGCTAACCACTTTTTCAAAGGTGTAAAAAATTTTACACGTGTTTGCCATTTGCGATGAAATGGGAAAGCAGAGATAATAATCCTTGTCCTCAGGGTCATTCTCTCTCCAAAATAATTCAATCATGAAGTATGCAACATCACTTTTGTGATGAACATAGTTGAAAATACTCAAGAGATCCAATTTCATGATTTTTAATTTTAGATACTTTGCCTTATGTATATTTTTCTCTTAAATTATGCAGTAAGACAGATAATATTAACTGATTGCTATTTTGTTCTATCGTAAAATTTATATAGTTAAAAAAAAATAGAAAGAAAAAATGCATATTTTATTACTATTACTAGTCGCTTAGTTAGTAGTTTCTGATTAAATAGGTTCGATGTATTTTAAATAAACACGCGAAAAGAAGAGAAAATCGAAAACTGAAAACGGAGAGAAAAACTTGAGGCTGTCGAAAATACTGTGGAGCCAAAAAAAGGCAAAAGCGGAAGGGCATGAGTGGTTTGAAATCTCCGATCTTTTCTATTGAAAGTCGGATCTCGCGTTATTCATATATATGAGGAAGATGTAGTAGGCTTTTGTTCGCGTTGAAAGACGACGAGGAAAGAAATGTTTTGAATGGGCCATTTTTAATGTTCAAGCTGGCGCCATTACGGTATAATTCAGCGGCAATATACGAATACGACCGATTTCAATCTCCGCCTACGCATTTATGGTATGTTCGTAACAGTTTGCTTATCAATGGTATCTTACGGCTTTCAAAATGCTCACATCAATATCCTCTATTTTCCGGAATCTTATTTCAACGTTGTAACGATATTGTACACGATATAATATGAATTATTTATAAAGTTGCGTTGTACCCTTGATCAATGTGCCTGTGTCCCTCTTCCCTCTTTTTTAAAATGACTATTTCTAAATTAAATATAATGAAAATTATTTGCCACAAAAAATTAAGGTAAAAATGAAGATGGGAGGAAGCATCTCCGATGACTTTGACCTTGACAACATATGTCAAGGTCAAAGTCATCGGAGGTGCTTCCTCCCATCTTCATTTTTACCTTAATTTTTTGTGGCAAATAATTTTCATTATATTTAATACCCTGAATAATGCTCAAAAGATTTTAGCCATCGGTCATTGTTCATTAAAAAGTTATTAACAAATGAAGTTGACAATATAAATGTGTATTTAACTTTATATTTTGAATTTAACCCAGTGAATCTTATTAATGTTCATTATTATAGATACACATTTATTTAAATATGTATTTTGAAGTTATTTAATGTAATATAGATATGTAATTATATTTTAAAGTTGGAAAGAAAACGACACAAAATCCCATAGCGACCCTACAATTGTTGTACGAATGGGAAAGTGTATGCGCGGACGCAGTGGGTTCCGCCCCTCTTACGGGGGGACTTCACTTCCGGATGATATAACTTAACCCAAATCAAATCATAGTTTTAAATCAGAAATAGGTTTGGGTTTGGTTATATTTTCCGGAAGTGAAGCCCCTTCCCCTCCTACGGGGAGGGAGGACGGAACCCACTGCGTCTACGCATACACTTTTTTATCCATATAACAATTGTGGAGTGGACCTCGCTTCGCGTTGTAAAGTATATGCGTGGAGATAGTGGGTTCCGTTTTCCCCCCTACGGAGGGTGTCCACTTCCGAAAGATATAACCTAGCCCAAACTTATTTCTGATTTAAAACTAAAATTTGGTTTGGATTACGTTACATAACCTAACCCAAACTTTTGTTTCGAATCAAACTTTAACTTTAAATATCTCAGAAATTATAAGAGTCTGCCGATTAAGTTATAAGGAAAAGTTACTCAGGGTCACGACCTTGACAATATATGTCAAGGTCAAAGTCATCGGAGGTGTCTCCCCTCATCTTCATTTTTACCAAAATTAATATTAGAAATATTGTTTTCAATAATGTTACGTATGATATAACTATTCACCATTCTTATCTGCTCTTGATAATACGAGAATTAAGAAATAAGATTCGCGTTCGATCATTAATAAAATCTATAGCATATTTATCTTCATATTGTGATCGATACTCTAGATATCCGCGTCTCTCGTATCGACTCGATTATGGCGCGAGTATTTACGTAAGAATAAATATTTCGCGGACGTTTCGCGCAAAATACACAAATTATCGTCAAAATTAATCGTACATCTTGTGCGTGTCAATCGCATCAAGATACATTCCGTGACTACTAATTCCATGGTATTCCACTCAACTGGCCGATTCGCTATTAACCCGCTACTCCATTAATTACAGCTATGATTAACAATGTGATTGTATCTGGAGATCAATTACTAGCAATAGACCTACTAATAGCGGGCCACCGTTGGGCAGTAACATGTGCTCTCTCCATTACGATTTGATAATTTCTCTTCACCATCCGATTTAAGCAATGTAGCTGCGCTATCAGCTATTTGACAATGCAATTCGCAAGTACAATAATTCGTTTACAAAAATGGGCAACTACATATGAGAAGATCATCGATTTAATATAGTACGTGATGTGCAATTTATTAGTTAGGAATTATCGATAACTGATAATGCAACAAGCCTTGATTAAAAACAAACTGACACAAGCTTACGCAATACATCACTTATCATAATATTTAACATTTAGTATCAATATTGTTTTAATATCTAAATTTTTTGCGCCATATTAAATCGATCCTTATCACGCACGCACACGTATTCTTGTACTCTTGATAAAAAAAAAATTCGAGAACAAATATGCAAATTTAAAGTATTAGTAATATAGTTCATCGATGGAAATTTATGGATAACATCGATTAAATATTGAAGAAAACACATGGAAAAATATTTAGAATTTATTGAGACTATTATTCGATATTTTCTATATCGTCGTCATGTCATCGTGCAAAAAAACAAGCTTGTTTAGTTTTTTGAAAAATATGAAACGTCTGTCAATTATATAAGTTTTATTTGTGCGACACAATTATACGCAATTATATTACAATATTAAATATTCTAATAATAGATTCAGATTTTCGGATAATTTTGTAACAATGCGAGCCGATAATTACTACATTTACAGTATTAATATTAATTGCATTAAATTGCATAAATGCTATAAATAGGTCATCGCGCTGTTATCTCTAATATTACAGAAGCATTACGTCAGTGATCGGAGACTTTAATTGCGTGTCCGTTTATCGTGTACCGAATCGCGGGCGCCAATGTCAATCGCGCGACGATATCGACGGCTCTTCTGCAGTAACTGATGGCGATACCGAAAATATGTCGCGTTTCCAATTACGCGTGCGTGGCTTATTAGCAAACGATGAAAACTCGCAGAAATCAAGCCGCTGTTCGCCAAACAAATATTTGTAAACTATGCATCTCTCGCTATATTTTTTAACGTATAACATCCACGACGATATCGCTGGCGGTTGCATATTGCTGTTGAAAAATAACGTAAAAAACACTCGTCAATAATCGAGATAGATTCAAATAGTAGATCCGAGCGGAATTGAAATTAATACTCATAGAAAGTATTCCCTTCTGCGCCTAAATATATTGCTCTTCGTATACAAGCCCGCGAAATTGGATGGATTTGCATTAATAGAGAAATAACTTCTTTTTCGTATACCTATACGTATCGCATCTGTGCGTCGAATGTTTCGATGAAATTTGACACAAATATTTAGAAATTTTTAACAATAATATATATATATAGGGTGGGACATTTATACTGAGACACCTAAATATTTAAAAAATAAAGCAAGATAGAAAGAAATGTTTCAGACACAAGTTGTTCGGTTCTAAGGGAGTCATAAGATGGTGGAGGCGCTTCGGAGATTTTAATGTCAATTTTATTTTATTTTCTTTACACCAATTGATGTCTTTCATTTTTTGAGCTTAAAATATTAAGATAACATTATTGCAAAATAAATAATTTTATGAGATATTTTATAGTTTATGTAAAATTATGTTGCAGTAAAGTAATAAAATAAAGTATAACATATCTCGTAAACTATTAAACTTTTGGCCATCATACCCCTATAACTTTTTATGCAGAATATTACAAGAAATCGATTTATGTAAAAAAATTGGGATGTTTTCATTTAAAAAAACAAGATTGACATTGAAATCTCCGAAGCGCCTCCACCCAAGATCAAACTAATGGCACCATCTTATGACCTCCTTAGAACCGAAGAACTTTTGTCTGAAACATTTCTTTCTATTTTGCTTTATTTTTGAGATATTTAGATGTTTCAATATAAATGCCCCACCCTGTATATATACAGGATGTCCCATTTTAAAGGACCCAATCAAATATCTCAGAAACACTGCGTTAAATCGAAAAATGTTTCAAACAAAAGTTGTGTGACTTCAAGGGGGCCATAAGATGGTGACAATGATTTGACCTTGGAAAATCATTTGAAGGTCATGTGAAGGTCAACTTTAAAATCTTAAATGGAAACCCCATTTTTTATTTAGTATTCTTGTAGCTAACATCGAGAGCTTTCCAACCCACTATAATAAAGTATTTTTTCATTAAGTACTTTTTGAATTATTTTATATTATAATCTGACATATTTTGATATAAAAAATAAAATATTTCGTAAAATATTCAGTTTTCGATAATTTTACCGTAAGACTTCTATGTACAGAATAATAAGACAAATTAATTAGTACAAAAAAAAAAAAAACAAATAACTGTTTAAAAAAATATATTGTAAATAATTTTTTTAAAAACAATTTTTTTTTATACTAATTGATTTGTCTCATTATTCTGTACATAGAAATATTACGGTAAGATTATCAAAAACTAAATATTTTACGAGATATTTAATTTTTTATATCAAAATATGTCAAATTAAAATATAAAATAACTCAAAAAGTACTTAATAAAAAAATACTTTATTATAGTGTTTTGGAAAGCTCTCGATGTCAGCTACAAGAATACTAAATAAAAAATGGGGGTTTCCTTTAAAATTTTAAAGTTGACCTTCACATGACCTTTAAATGATTTTTCAAAGTCAAATAATTGTTACTATCTTATGGCCCCCTTGAAGCCACACAACTTTTGTTTGAAACATTTTTTGATTTAACGCAGTGTTTTTTAGATATTTGAGTGGGTCCTTTAAAATGGGACACTGTATATATATATATATGTATATATTACCATTCGAAAAAACTACGTTTCATTGAGATAATATTGATCGAGAACTTATATCGTAATCGAATAGAGTAACTTTGTGCACTTGACATCGCGAAATATCTAATCAACGAGTACATATTTTTCTGAGATGATCTGAAAAATATTTTGCTTATAGTTATCGCGCGTAGAAAAGCTAAGTATTTCTTCTTTTTCATCCAATTTTTGAGACAATTTGTGACTATCTCTTTTACATAATCATGTCAATGAACAATTATTTTTGTCTTTTTCGTAAGTTTCCATAAATTTTTCTTTAAGTTCTCGATTGATATTATCCCAATAAAACGTAGTTTTTTTCCAATTTTACCATTTGAAATGGTTCTGCGTTTGACGTTCATCAAAAAAAAAATATCGAAAACATATAGAGCCACGAAGGAAAAATAAATATTGCGAGATATATTGATTTTTTAAGAATTAGTTTGCAAAGAACGTACACTATGCGTTTGCTACATATTTTTATCTACAAAATATCTAATTTTTATTAACTGAGAGATGTCAACTACAAACGCAAAAATTTTTTCACAAAGTATTTAGCTGTCATCATATCGATTTATTAAATAGAATAGTGAGCCATATGCTCTGTATATTACAGAAAGATGTTCATACGAGATATACAGCAGATTAATAAATTTTAATGTGTATGACGTAGAAGTAAAAAATAAAGATCTTTATTAATTAAAATCAAACTAACTGAGGTTTAAAACGAGATTTTATTATAATAATATAGGGGAAAATAGGGTAAAACCGAGTACCTTTTCGGATTTGTCTCCCTAAAAATCTGAGTAACAAAAATTTTGCCGACCGTTAGTAGTCTTTAGTGAACCTTGAACTACAATATAAAAAAATAAGGCTAGTTACTAAAAAAAAAAAAATGTTTGGTTATCAAGAATAACAAGATTTTGTGGAGAAGACAAAGTACCCAGTTTTGTCCTACCGGTAAGGTTAAACCAGATACTCATTTGAAAATATGCAAAACACCATGTAATTAGAAAATCTAGATTTATTCTAATCAAGATACAATAAAAAGATGTATTCTATTGACAAGAATCACAAATAAAGATATCCTCTTGTTCGACATTACTGCAGGACTTCTTTATTTAACTTATTGACTTTAGGGATCTCAAAAAGCTTTTTTTTTAGTGGTTTTTTTCTGGTGTTAGTTTTCATTTTCAACTGCTTTTTGTAGGGACACAAAGTCAGGATAACAGTGCTCCCTCTTTTCATTATATCAGATGTGTAAGTGCCCGGTTTTGCCCAAAATACAAAATGCAATGCTGCACTTACCGAAACAGATGGTCTATTACGTGTTTGTAACAGACCATCGTATTTCCGAAGTTGAGAGAAAATCCGTGTTGTCTATGCTGGAAACTCGAAGAGACGCTGTTGAGCTTTCCATTCGGAGGATGGAAACCCTCTTGTCTTTTCCATGGTTATCCGAAAGCCCGAAAGAATGATAACGCGTCACCAACAGCGGACCAAGCTCGTCAAGACATATATTTCTCAAACCATTAAATACACAGTAAATCTAGAGAGCGCTTTCTTCTTTGAAAACTTTATGTATTGTACAGTATATCTATATACACGTACTATAACGCGCTTTTGACAAATTTGTAGAAATATTGATTCCATAAAAAACCTCACAAATGTAAAAAGAATACGTCAAGTATATAAAAAAATCCCAACTTGTATGCAAAAAAAGTTTAATATTTATCCGTAAAATATAACTTTTAAAAAAATTTTTTCTTGAAAAATAATTTTTATAAAAATGAAAAAAAGAAAAAATGATTTTTCTTTAAAAAATAACTATAAAAACCTTCAAAAAGTCAGAAATCAAAACTAAGTATGAAATCAAGTTAAATAGTCAAGTACATAGAAGCAGTTCAGTTTGTGAGCAAAATAAATCTTGTGAGAATTCTATGAAAAATATCATAAAAACAACAGCATTAAATACACATTTTTAATAGGCATAAAGAATAATGAAATGATAAAATCATATCGAAGCACTTCTATAATCTACAAACATTTTGCGGATCTGGAATTACTCGCTACTTTTGGTTCTGAAAATGTGAATGTTTATTTATATTTTATATATAAATGTATTTAATGCGTAATTAATATTTTTAGGTCACTTACAAATAGCTAAACATTGTATATTTATGTTAATATAGCAAAACAAATCTTGAAAATTCTATCAAAAATATTATATTATATACAATTGAAAGCGTCAGAGTTAGAGCCTGAAATAGAAATGTTAAGCGTTAGTCAAAGAAGAGAAATAAGGTAATAATTTTATTTATAAATTATATAATAAAGGTTATTTATTCACTTAGACTAAATTCTCTAGAAATAAGACTTATTATTAATCTATTTAACTTTTTTTGATATAATAGTTGAATTTATTTTTTAAAATAATGAGAAACGTGATAATTGATGTAGTTTATTTGGATAGAATTGTCTTTTGCAATGTAATGTTATCAGAGAACATTATAATCAGGGTTGGGGAAGTTACTTTATAAAAGTAACTCGTTACCGTTACCGTTATTTTTTCTAAAAAGTAACTCGTTACCGTTACTCGTTACCAATTTTAAAAAGTAACTCGTTACCGTTACAGTTACTAAAAAGTAACGAGTCGTTACAATTTCCGTTACTTTTTTACAATACAAACTAATAAATTATTTTGCATAAGAAAAACTTTTAAAAAATTGTAAGCAAGATTTCATTCAAGGTTTATTACAAAATAAATGATTAAATTTTATCGAAATTCTTTATTAAATTTTAATAAAATTTGTTGCTCCATAGTATCATCATTTAAATGCCCTTTTTGTGGTGTTAATACAGAGCCACCGATGCTAAACATTCTTTCTACAGATGCACTGCTTGGTAGAGCTGTATTATATTTAATAAAAAGTTTTTTAAGTTTTGGATAGTCGTTTAACATTTCTATATTACAATTATTTGATTTTAAAAACCGTTGCAATTCTTCTTGTTCAGATTCATTTTGCACCGTTTTTTGCTCAAAAATGAAAAAATCATCGTGGTCGTCAGATTTTCCAGCTTTTGAAGAATTTTCAGTTGATCGGATTCCCAATAAATCCTCCAAGTAATTTTCAGCATGTTTTCTTTTTTCTCCGGTTAACCAGTTTAACTTAAATTTTGGATGTAAACATGCTGCTATTATTAATTCTTTTGTTTCAAATATTGTAAGAAATTTAAAATCAAATATAGTAAATTAAGCGACATTGTTTGTTTTATTGAAATTAATACTTTTGAATCAATAGTTTAAAATAAAATAATATTTTTCAATTAAATCCTTATTTAAAATTAAATAACATATGTATTAATCAAATTAATAAGTTACCTTTTATTTAAACCTTGCTGAATAGCTTCAACTAATGAATGGCAATCTATAAGGTCAGATTTATTGAGATTTTCTAATTTTCGTTGCAAGGTACTTAGAACTGGTAGTAAATGAGAGCTCTGCTTTTCCGAAAAAATAAAGCTCTCATTGGATATCGCGCGTCGCATCATCGCACTGGTCTGCAAGAGCCATAAGTTGATCAATCACATTCAAGCATTTTTACAACATAATAAGAATGCTAATTGCTCGATTTGCTTACGGCTTTACGGTTAAGATAAAAATTTTATCACGCACAATAGCAAGAATAATATCTTAAATAAATCAAAAAATTTGAAAAAAGTAACGATAAAAGTAACTGTTAAATTCGTTACTCGTTACCGAAAAATGTAACGAAGTTACTTTTTCCGTTACAAATAAAATTTGTAACGCCATTACCGTTACAGTTACCGAAAAAAGTAACTGTAACGGTAATGGCGTTACAAGTAACGCGTTACTTCCCAACCCTGATTATAATATCTGTCATTGACAAAAAGTAGTTCAAATTTGTATCAAAATGAGATGGAAGAATTGGTTAGATACTAAATTGCAGATTTTATTATAGGAACGTATAAAAATTTATAATAATTTGGCAGTTGCATTGGTTAAAACAGAAGCCTATGATGCAGCTTTAGAATATATGAAACATGTTTCGAAGTGTCAATTACAAAATGTTAAAACATTACTCAGGAAATGTATTGCAAAAATTCTAATTTTTTTATTTACAATATTTAATCTTTCTTAAAATAAATTTTATATATTCTTGATTTATATTTTACATATGAAAAATTCAAATATGTGTGTATATATATTGTGCGTATCGTAGGAACAATATTGAGACACAAAGGGGAACATGTAAAAGCTTATGCAATTTCTCTCTGTTTTTCTCTCTCCATTGAATCCAGTCTAAGATTATTTATTTTCTTAGACTAAATGAATTTAGTATACTTTATAAACAAAATTATTGTCTTATTTCTCTTCTTTGACTAACGCTTAACATTTCTATTTCAGGCTCTAACTCTGACGCTTTCAATTGTATATTATGTAATATTTTTGATAGAATTTCCAAAGTTTGTTTTGCTATATTAACATAAATATGCAATGTTTTGCTATTTGTAAGTGACCTAAAAATATTAATTACGCATTAAATACATTTATATATAAAATATAAATAAACATTCACATTTTCAGAACCAAAAGTAGCGAGTAATTTCAGATCCGCAAAATGTTTGTAGATTATGGAAGTGCTTCGATATAATTTGATTATGTTATTATTCTTTATGCCAATTAAAAATGTGTATTTAATGCTGTTGTTTTTATGATATTTTTGGTAGTATTTTCACAAGATTTATTTTGCTATATTAATATAAATTTATTGTTTTTAGCCATTTGTAAATTAACCAAAAAATATTAATTATGCATTAATTACATTTATATTATAAAACACAAATAAACATTATATACATGAATGCGCGTTCGCATAATTATAAATATAATTACCAGCTTATCGTTATCACAGATTCACTCCACTGTAAGCATTCGCTCAGTTTTATTAATGTAACCTAACTTTGCTCGATATGACATCGATTAAAAGAAGTCACTTCTCTTCCTTACACTATTTCGTGTTTATATTTAATTTCTCTTTACTTTATCACTTCTTTTCGTTGTTGCACTATTCCGCTATTCTTATCACTTTTCGTCTTTTCGTTCCATTATTCCGCGATATATACTTTTATCTTATAACTTTAACATTTTTATCTTATCCGTGCGACATATACTCTTATAAGTTTATATTATTATCTTATATGCACGTATATACACAACATTGTCACTCAAGGCGTATTTGCATATTCAAGCGAATAATCGTACATGATGAGCGCTGTAAACGCGCCTTGAGGGACAAAATCGCTTTGTGCGTGCGAGCATACGTACGTGAGAGTCTGAAACTTATGATTATTATGATAATGATGAAGAACGAAAAATGTCACAATTCTGATCTACGATCATCATTCCTCGGGATTGACTGCACCAATCTTATCTGGACCGGTCGCAATCGAAAGCTTGTATTCACGTTATATAATAAAAGTGCAGTTAGATTTTTTATTACAGCTTTAGTTATTAAAATATCTTAATCGAAAATTTACTAGATCTGAAATTCCGGATAAGCTACTTGCCAGCGCCGCGGCCCCTGTATATAGGCAAACCGTTGACAAGCCGAAACGAATTTTTTCATACACTTGGCGTCGCGACGCTATCGCGTCACTTGATCTCACGCACATACTTTGTCTTCTAGAAATGAAAATTTTTGAGATATTGAAACACATGATTGAATTACACACATGTTTTATAAGTTATTTTGCATTATACATATAGAGAAAGCGCATTTTAAAGACAAATGTCGATTTCGAAGAAATAATAAACGTTTAAAACTAATGAAATGTTGGATTTATTATTTTATTATTTTATTAAAGGATCTTCCTAGTTTGACATTCTGGAAAATAAGGCAATTTTTGGCAATTTTTTCGACAGAAAAGTATAAAACATATTAATTCTAAACTTTGCATGTTTATTAAATAACATTTCAAGTATATTCTGAATTTTTTTTAAACAATAATATTTGTTTGTTTCGGAGTTATAGCAGTCCAATCAAAGTATTTGAAAAAAAAATTGTTGTTTGCGACGAACATGATTCCAGCCGTTATAGTCATCTGAAATAAAAAAACAAAAAGATTCTTATTCTGTATGAGTGTGGCTATTGTGCGAACAAAAATAAAAAAATATTGAAAAATAAAAAAATGGCCGCGTCTAAAAAAAAATGTTTTTCACCAAAAAATTGTTTAATTTTATAAGTCGCAAAATTCGAATTTTGCAAATATCGATTTAATTTTAGTTCTTGTTGGACTACTATAACTCCAAAACGAATAAATATTTTTGTTTCAAAAAAAATTAGGATATATTTGAAATGTTATTTAATAAACGTTCAAAGCTTAGAATTAATATGTTTTATATTTTTCTTTAAAAAAAAATTCGCCTTTCAGAGTGTCAAACTAGAAAGATCCCTTAATGTGAACATCAAAAGCTCTTTACATTCCCTTCGTCACAATTCAACTCTCTTAATAGTTACCTAAATAAATAATAAGAAATATAATAGCGTGAAACATCAGTACTTTATATTTTAGCTAAAATTTTTGGAATTAAAAGTATAAAATAAAAGATAAGTTGTGAAAATTTTTCCATTCTTTCACAATAATTTTTTGATCAATTAGAAATTAGATAAATTTGTCTTATGTCAAAACACAGATTATCAAAATTTTCATGTGATCGGATGAATTCCAATGATAATAAAGTAATCGTTGTAAGGAGAAAAATTCTGAACATTTCTCGCACGTTAAAGATTTTTTTTATTTGTGTTCAACTAGGCCGGTAATCCGCTTTGTTAACGTTGACAGAAACGTAAACGGGATTTCCATTCGTGTCTCTGCAAAAATGCCACGACAAAATTCCAGCGCGAGAAAAATTAATTTCGTTAATAAAACTGAATCACCATGTTGGCATTTGTATTTATTACGAGATAATCTTCATGACATCGAAAGAGATTTTTGTTTAATGTCAGTTTAAAGGATAATTTAATTATAAAGATGTTCAATATTAAATGTTAAATATTAAATAAATTCATCATTTAAATATTCAATTGGAACTTTAAATATTAATTATTTCGTCAATTAATATTTATATTAATAATAAAGTTTCCAAAGAGTATTTATACAAATATAAATGTGACAAAATCGTAGTTATTAATTATCTGAAAAGGACGATTCTTGAAAGGAAATTTTATTGAAAATTTAACTGGCAATATATTTAATATCGGAAAATTGCTGAATATACAAGTATCTTATAGTATATATATATAAAATTTCTACTTATGAAAGAATGATATCAGATTTTTCAAATAATGTATTCAAATTTTAAATGTTTATAAATAATTAATTAATTAAAGAATAAATAAAGTTTCAACGTTTACAAATAATGGCATCGAAATCCAAACATCATTATGTTTATCAATCCAATTTATATTTTTGACATTTTAATACGTCGCTATTAAAAAAAAAATAAAAAAAAATTATTTTATTTATTTTAATATAAAATAATCACTTTAAATATTTTAATAAATAATAAATTTATTAGTGTAATATAGTATTAATATATAATTAAGAAAAGAAAGAAAGTATCAATTTTATTCTTTTTGCTCGAGCGCGAAAACAAGCGGAATTAACTATTTAATGTCTGTGAAGCCGCACTTTATGTACGGCACGTTTTCCAGACTGAGTCATAATTCACGTAAGATTCGATCTGACGGTTAATTTCCGCAGTGAGAAAAATGATATGCGGCGAATCACAAGCATCTGGTCGGTTTTTCTAGAAGTTTAATTGGATCCACGGACGATCTAATCCAGGCCACATGACCTGACCTGATGCGATCTGATTCTGATTTTTCCGGATTTTGCATTGCCGTGGGCACGCAATCTCTCTTCATTTTTGTTTTTTAGGAAATTTGCGTAAGTTTATCTCGTAAAAAAAGATCAGATATCGCTTCAGCGAGTAATTAATCGCGTTAATTACAAAGTGGCTCTTCTTTATCTTTGTATCGTTATCTCTAGTTTTCGGAGAATAACTTCTTTCAGGTTTTAAATTTCATGCGAACTTTTTGATATAAAAGATACATGTAGTTTAATAATTAGTATTATAAAGTTTAAGTTAAATTGTCTTAATGAGACAGTCTCTTTACAAATCTTCTAATATATTTAGTTACGGAACTTTGTCCTCCATCCCTGTGCAAATAAATCAACTTTAAAGAAGCAAGTATTACGTAAATACCAAAACTCTGCGTTGTAAATACTCGAATAAATTTTCTTTAAGTTTTACATAGAGATCTTTTTCGAATAAAATAGATCTTTAAAAATAGGAATATTTTCAAGAGTTTTGCATTCTTAAAAAGATTCCTTAAATAGGGAGGAATATTTCACATGAAAAAGGCGTATAAAAAGAGGTAAAATTCATTTCTTTTTTTTCAACTCACGGTAATCTTTTTCATTTCGTTAATTCGCGACGTTACTCGTGACGGGAAAATATCATGGATCATCCGGTTACTCGCGAGAGTATTTGAGTTAATTGAAGAGTTGCAGAGAAGCACTCTGCTTGGTAATGCAATGCAATATAACTAGTGTTGATAAATAGTTTTTGCGTCGAGTAAGATCATCTTTGAGCAAACATTTCCATAGCACCGTTTATTAATTCAAAGCGACGATGTGAACAGAAAGAGAGGAATGCAATGGTCAATTTCTGTACAGTGTGAATAAAATTAAGCAACAATCCGATTACAATCTCTATCTCGTTTCTTGCGGAACTGCTTCTTTTGTTAGAGAGAAGGGACGAACCGAGTATTCGGCAGGATATATCGAAAATTCATTCCTGTCGAGGATAACAGCCGACCCTCAAAATCGCGCGGCCGTTTTCCGAACGGGGATTCGCGATAACGCCGCCGCTCGATTAGGGAAGCCTTCGGCAAATCGCGCGAGATAAAATCGCCGAGTGGCTCTTTCGCCAGCTAGAAGGAGGAAGGGGCTGAATACTTAACGAGCCTCCTCATGGAGGGATCCTTGAAGATCCAAATGGAACTTTAAAGACTTTGTAGAGGCGATAGAAGGGCGGGAAAAGCGATCGATTCGCCAATTGCGGGGGATCCCGGAGGATATAAAGTCTTGTAAGCCTGGCCCGCGGATATAGGAATCTGTCGCAGTCTCTTCGTCAAGTATAACAGTATAAAGGAGATCTCTCTTTATCTCTTTTCAGTCACGAAGCCGGCCAAGGTCACCCCAATGGAGGACATTCAGCCCAAAGAGGAATCCTCCACGATTGAATCTCTAAAATCGTAAGTTCCTGCCTAACCTGTGTATAAAATGTTCACATTGTATGTTTTACTACTACTTATTACATAGAGTAAAAACATATCGTACTTCGAAGATGTGTCAATAAGAATTATTATCTTCTTTATTAAAACAATATTAATATATTGCTATATTTCTTATTAAAAGTATTGTATATTTTTTTTTAATTGTAATATTATACAAATTATATTATATAAATATATATGTATATAACTCGTATATTCTATATATTATTAATTAAATTATTAATACTAAAATATATATAATATCATAGTATTATGTACGTGCATTACTATATGTTCCTCGCAAAGAGAAACATCAATATACGCATTATTTGATTTATTGCATACAATTGTGTTAATATAAAATATTTCCGTTTCCGTTTAATTTCAAGTTGATCAATTTGTCGAGTGCGTACGTTACATTAGCAACAATATTATCAAAGTATGTGTTATTATGCTTTTGAGTATAATATTACAGTTTTGATTATCAACATCGTAAAACACATCATTAAATAACAAATAATAGTATAAATAAAAATTAATAGACTAAAAATAAATAATAAAATAAACAAATAAATAGAAACGTGCGTGGCCTAAATTACAGCTTTTATCTTATAGACACTCTGAACTTTTCATTTTTTTTTTAAGTGTTGTAATTCAAGTATCACGCAATCGAATTTAATCATTTTTATATTGAAGTATATTTATCACTTAAATTGATGAAAAATATAAAAATATTAACTTGATTGCGAGTACAATGTTGCAAATAACGAGAGCGGAAAAAATGGCAGTTTTCGGAACAGTGTGTAATGGTAAAAATCCAGTATTGCGTTTTTTCACGTGATGCTTCCCAAAGGGCATCCTGCCAAACTGCACTCTATTTTCATCCTATTTCCAAATTACTATATTTGAAAGCAATTAATCCTTGACAAAAGTCATTTGACAATAGTCCAAAAATATTGACTTTACAATGAAAATTCTCACTGAAAATTCGAAAAAAGAAATTTTTTTAAATTTATACAAACCACTGAAAGTAAATAATACATATATCAAATAATAAATATTGTACAATACATTTATATGATAAAATGATATAAATTTTGTGACTTTAAAAAATATTTCAACTTTGCATTATTTATAAAAGTGCATATATTATACATTCTAAATTTATTATAAATTCAAAGCTACTTTCGCTGTTTTTTTAGAATTTCGAATTCTTTCAATGTTGCAGATTTGCATTATATTAACATCTCAGCAATAGCTTCGCAGTGATCGTATGACATTCATACTTTATTGTATTACAGACAGAAAGCATTTTTTAATAAATGCCAAGCAATTCAAATGTTAGCGCGGCGAAGCTCTTAGTTTATTATTTCATCAGATATAGTATCCAATCTATTTGAAAATGTCTTGCTGGATTGATAATAATCTATCGTGATTAATTCGCAAGCTACGTTGTACAGGTGAAGATTTATTCTCTGGAAAATACATATGTGCAAACGAGTCGTAGAGTGTGCAAACGTTATCCGTGTAGAAGACGATCCCCAAAAGCTATTTCTACTGTTTGCCAGGCTCTAGCCGAGCGATATTTAATACGACGCGTCCATTAAGGACTATGGATTGATTCGTCGTCGGTGAACTAAGTAACCCGCGCTTGTTCAAATAACGATGTTTCGCGAACGAACTTTTCGGTACCTTTTTTTTACATATATCTGTCATAAAAATAATGATAGAATTCTTTTTTTTCTTTATTATTATAAATAATTGCTATAAATAATAATATATATGTATATAAATATTATATATATATATATAAAGGGGGCTATCTGATAGTGACCTTGGATTTGACATTAAAGGTCATTTTCAAGGTTATTTGAAGGTCAACTTCCGTTTTTTAAATGGGAAGCCCTATTTTTCATTACATATTCTTGTAGCTTACCTCGAGAGCTTTCCAAAGCACTATAATAAAGTATTTTTTCATTAAGTACTTTTTGAGTTATTTTATATTTTAATCTGACATATTTTGGTATAAAAAATAAAATATCTTGTGAAATATTTAGTTTTTGATAATTTTACCGTAATACTTTTATGTATAGAATAATGAGAGTTATCAATTAGTGCCAAAAAAACCATTAATTGTTTAAAAAAATACATTGTAAATAATTTTCTTAAAAACAATTATTTCTTATACTAATTGATTTGTCTCATTATTCTGTACATAGAAGTATTACGGTAAGATTATCGAAAACTAAATATTTTACGAGATATTTAATTTTTTATATCAAAATATGTCAGATTAAAATATAAAATAACTTAAAAAGTAATAACAAGATAAAAAAATGTTTTATTATAGTGTTTTGGAAAGCTCTCGAGATAAGCTATAAGAATATGTAATAAAAAATAGAGGATTCTATTTAAAAAACGGAAGTTGACCTTCAAATGACCTTGGAAATGACCTTTAATTTCAAATCCAAGGTCACTATTAGATAGCCCCCTTTATTCCTTTATATATATATATATATATATATATATATATATATATATATATTGTATATATATTTATACATATTTATATTTATATTTATATACTTATATATCTATATATTTATATGTATATGGTTTGATTACACAATATTTGACAATAATATTGGTAATGGAGTACGTGCTCAGAAAAATCATGATGAATAAGAGCTTGCACTTTAACAAAGTTTATCGGATCCGGTATTTCAGAAAGTCGGAAGCGAGCGGCAAGACAAGCAGCGGGAACGATTGCAGAGTATGCCGGAAGTCGTTCGATCCCGAGGAAGTCTCGCGAACTTGTTGCGAGTGTCAACACAAGGTCTGCGAGGACTGCGCCTCGTATTCGACGACAACGAATTCTGACGATCCAGTAAGTTTGCGCGCCTACGTTTCTAATTAACTTCTTTGTACATTGTTTTCGATCGGTAAATATTGCTGGATGCTAAAACAAGACTGGATGGTATTTGGGCGTGAATTGATTGTTGGATTGAACGAACGAAAAAAGAAAAGAAAAAAGAAACGATGCAGGGCCGAATAAAATGCGAAAATTTAATTTCAAAATTAAGTTATTATTATCCACAATATTTTATTGCTATTTAACGTCCATTATTTCCATTTATGCGTCATTATACTTCTTAACAAGAATAATAAATTTTTATTTTAATGTCATTATTTATATATCGAAAAGTACTTCAAATCTTCCATTACGCGATTATATTTTATGTAATTACAAAACCATGATAAAAGCACATCTATACGCATTGAACGAATATATACGCGCAAACACACGTGCATTATTCGTAATTATTATATGCGAATCAGAAAACGAAATGTTATAAGAACAACAAATACATTTTATATGTGTGATTCAACTTATTAAAGAAGTTCCCAAAGAAATGTATTAGTAAGGAAAATCCTTCTATTTGCATATTTATTGAAGCGTGAACGCGAAAGGGAGAGATAATTGTCAGTCGGAGACTCATGGTAATACGGAATAAATGGAAGTTTCTTAATACTGGGCCTAACTTCACCTCGTGTAAATTACGTTCACTTCCGTTGCTTGCTAATTTCCACTCCCGCCGTATCCCTCGTTGGATTTTGTTGTTATTTCAGGGTGTCAGAGTTTGACACTATTTTCGCGTCCGATGGACCAATCGGAGCGAAGAATCTTGCATTTCAAAGCAAAAATAATGTCAAGTGGAGCGAACTTTCTATTTAACATTTCGATAGACCAACGTAAAAACCGTAGAAAATTACCTTAAAAAATTATTAACAATAACTAAATTTCCAATTCTTCAACTATTTAGGATTTTTTCGAAACCGCTAAAAGAATTATAAGCTTCTCTATTATTTCGCATCAATAATTAAATCTACAAATGTCGAAGAAGCGAAAAGAACCTAAAATGAGCGGCTATTATAAATTATCCAGGGTGGTACTTAAATCTTATAAAAAAATTTCCTGATCTTCCAGATATTTTTGTTCAAAATTCCAGATAAAGATATTTTAAATATTGTTCTGATGCAACTTTTTCAAAATAAAATCTTTTATTGCATGCGTGCTCTAACATTTTTCACTGAAAACGAAGGAAAAACATAGTTTCTTAAATTTCAAATGCTAGATTTTTGTAAATGTACTGAAGAAAACTAAATAAGTTAGATGTAAGCATCTTTTACTTGCATAAAGTTTCCACTCTTTTATAACTAAAAATTATAATGAAGAATATGTATACTGTTTTGTTAAAACATTGAATATATAAACCAGGGTTGGGAAATTTACTTTATAAAAGTAACTCGTTACCGTTACCGTTATTTTTTCTAAAAAGTAACTCGTTACCGTTACTCGTTACTAATTTTAAAAAGTAACTCGTTACCGTTACAGTTACTAAAAAGTAACGAGTCGTTACAATTTCCGTTACTTTTTTACAATACAAACTAATAAATTATTTTGCATAAGAAAAACTTTTAAAAAATTGTAAGCAAGATTTTATTCAAGGTTTATTACAAAATAAATGATTAAATTTTATTGAAATTCTTTATTAATTTTTAATAAAATTTGTTGCTCCATAGTATCATCATTTAAATGCCCTCTTTGTGGTGTTAATACAGAGCCACCGATGCTAAACATTCTTTCTACAGATGCACTGCTTGGTAGAGCTGTATTATATTTAATAAAAAGTTTTTTAAGTTTTGGATAGTCGTTTAACATTTCTATATTACAATTATTTGATTTTAAAAACCGTTGCAATTCTTCTTGTTTAGATTCATTTTGCACCGTTTTTTGCTCAAAAATGAAAAAATCATCGTGATCGTCAGATTTTCCAGCTTTTGAAGAATTTTCAGTTGATCGGATTCCCAATAAATCCTCCAAGTAATTTTCAGCACGTTTTCTTTTTTCTCCGGTTAACCAGTTTAACTTAAATTTTGGATGTAAACATGCTGCTATTATTAATTCTTTTGTTTCAAATATTGTAAGAAATCTAAAATCAAATATAGTAAATTAAGCGACATTGTTTGTTTTATTGAAATTAATACTTTTGAATCAATAGTTTAAAATAAAATAATATTTTTCAATTAAATCCTTATTTAAAATTAAATAACATATGTATTAATCAAATTAATAAGTTACCTATTATTTAAACCTTGCTGAATAGCTTCAACTAATGAATGGCAATCTATAAGGTCAGATTTATTGAGATTTTCTAATTTTCGTTGCAAGGTACTTAGAACTGGTAGTAAATGAGAGCTCTGCTTTTCCGAAAAGATAAAGCTCTCATTGGATATCGCGCGTCGCGTCATCGCACTGGTCTGCAAGAGCCATAAGTTGATCAATCACATTCAAGCATTTTTACAACATAATAAGAATGCCAATTGGTCGATTTGCTTACGGCTTTACGGTTAAGATAAAAATTTTATCACGCACAATAGCAAGAATAATATCTTAAATTAATCAAAAAATTTGAAAAAAGTAACGATAAAAGTAACTGTTAAATTCGTTACTCGTTACCGAAAAATGTAACGAAGTTACTTTTTCCGTTACAAATAAAATTTGTAACGCCATTACCGTTACAGTTACCGAAAAAAAGTAACTGTAACGGTAACGGCGTTACAAGTAACGCGTTACTTCCCAACCCTGATATAAACAGAGGTAGATATATAAAATATATTTTAAACACATAATTCAGTTAGTTCGCCGACTGTTTGCAATGTGAAAGCAAAATTATTAGAAGAAATTTTTTTTTTTGAATTCCAAATCCCAATAGAATTCCATGAAAATTTCCTGATTTTCTAGACAAAAGAAATCCCTGAGAATTCTAGCTATTCCATGTTTTTTCAGGTACTCTGTTATCGAAAACGAATGGAAATTTAACAAAAAAAATTTATTCGCATTTTGCACGATCTCATTTCGCGTCGAAGATTAATTGAGAAATGCCGCGATTATTTGTCCTTCCTTTTGCTCGTCGAGTGAACGCGCGATGTTGTAATTCTAATAACGCACGTAATTGATAAATTTGATAAACGCGCGCGATCGATCGTACGATATTTAATCTTGCGCTTATTATAACGTATGGTATGCCATTGCATAACATTCCTGCGGGTAATCTAAATTTGCTAGAATGTGCACAATTATTCCAAGAGTCTATTTATTCCGTGTCCCTATTCATTCCTAATATACGATATATCTGCGCTCTCACCTAAATTCGTTGAAAAATATATGTGCGTTATTTTATATATTTTTGATAAAACGAAACGTATTGCGCTATAGAATTGCGAAAAAAGTCAACGCATGTGAATATGATGGAAATGTGTGCGTTTTAATAAGTTTCAAAAATTTGCATTCGTTCTCTCCATTCCCTATTATTCATGCTCCGAGTACGCGGAAAAAGAGAATAACTTTGCTTTTATGAACCGTGCATGAATTTCACTATTATAAATATGTATTATATAAAAAGCAGGTCGTATGAAATCTGATTATGCAAAGTTATTATTGCAAGTTTACCTAGTATTTGAAGAGAGAAAGGATAGCCACATTTACAATAAAAAGTTTGAATTTGTTTTCATAATTTTTCTATTTTTTTTTTGCATTCAATAATATATTGTTGTTTATCAAAGTAAAAATAATACATAAGTTTACGTAAACGAAAATGTTTATATATATATATATATATATATATATATATATATATATGTGTGTGTGTGTGTGTGTGTGTGTGTGTGTGTGTGTGTGTGTGTGTGTGTGTGTGTGTGTATTTTAAATTTATATTGACAAATAAGAAAATCAATTGACTCGACAGCTCCAAAGAGCAAAGAATAATTTCATGTTAGCATTAAACGCAAGCTTTTCGCTAGTAATAAATATCTATATGCATTGATAAGTAATAAATTGATGAGTAATAAATTGCCTTTTTGAAAAATGTTATAGTCTTCCTGGCGATGTAGTGTTTGCCGCCGAAAGATCGCCTCGAGGGATCAGCCGATAGTGACACAGGAATCCACGGATTCGTTGCTGGATGTACCGATTCTGGAAGCTCTTCAAAGGAGACATAGCGATGCCCGACTTGGACCCACCGGGAGTCAAATAGGCGCACTTGGAACAGGATTGGCTCCGCCGCGGAGTCCGGAAATCCGAAGGCATTCCGACGTTTCGCCGGCCAGTCTCAAGGAACTGGAGAAGGTAAGCGAAAACTTAATTCGTGATGAAATCTATGCTTTCCTAATTTGAATAATTAAACGAGAGTTGGATGACGCAAATAGCATAATTATCTCAGAATAACCCTGATTGCTTTATCTAATAACACGAGAGTAAATGCATAATTGCTCTGATGGCCCACAGTTTCGACAATATATTTATGAGATAATATATACAGGGTGTCCCATTTTAAAGGACCCACTCAAATATCTCAGAAACACTGCGTTAAATCGAAAAATGTTTCAAACAAAAGTTGTGTAGCTTCAAGGGGGCCATAAGATGGTGACAATGATTTGACTTTGGAAAATCATTTGAAGGTCATGTAAAGGTCAACTTTAAAATCTTAAATGGAAACCCTCATTTTTTATTTAGTATTCTTGTAGCTGACATCGAGAGCTTTCCAAAACACTATAATAAAGTATTTTTTTATTAAGTACTTTTTGAGTTATTTTATATTTTAATCTGACATCTTTTGATATAAAAAATTAAATATCTCATAAAATATTCAGTTTTCGATAATCTTACCGTAATACTTTTATGTACAAAATAATGAGACAAATCAATTAGTGCAAAAAAAAATAATAATTGTTTAAAAAAATACATTGTAAATAATTTTCTTAAAAACAATTATTTCTTATACTAATTGATTTGTCTCATTATTCTGTACATAAAAGTATTACGGTAAGATTATCGAAAACTGAATATTTTACGAAATATTTAATTTTTTATATCAAAATATGTCAGATTAAAATATAAAATAATTCAAAAAGTACTTAATAAAAAAATACTTTATTATAGTATTTTGGAAAGTTCTCGAGATAAGCTAGAAGAATATGTTATGAAAAATAGAACTTCCCATTTAAAAAACGGAAGTTGACCTTCAAATGACCTTGAAAATGACCTTTAATGTTAAATCCAAGGTTACTGTTAGATAGCCCCCTTTGTTCCCTACAACTTTTATCGGAGTCGTTTTTCTTCAAACGTTGATCCTGAAAAGTTATGAGGGTGGAACTTTTAAAATGGGACATCCTGTATACACACACACACACACACGCACGCAGGGTATCCCATTTTAAAACGTGTTAATAAATGAAATCCCGGCGATGGGACGTTCACATTTCGTACTTTAATTGTCAACATTTAATTATAATATTTTTAATCTAGATGCGTTTTTTTGTCATTTCAAAAAATTAATATTAATATTACTTGACACGACTTTGTTTTTTTGCAATAAAGAGTTGAGAATATTTTCAAAATTGAGAGAAAAGCCATGCTTTACATGCGCACCGTGTCGTTTGACTGGCTTTTTGTGTTACTCACGATTTACCATCGCACGAGATTCCCTTTCCCAACGAGATGCATAATTCAGCATCCCTATATGCGCGAAAACGTCCGTGTAATCATGATTGAAATTAGAGAGTTTGCTAAAATACCGCTGCGAAACGAGTCACTGTATAACATGCTTTGAGTGTCCGCTTAAACGCTTTATAAACCACACGTTGCTATTATTTCAAATACATATTTTATGCTACTCATTGAGATTCTTGCAAGCCACTGCAAACAAAGCCACATGCAAGTGCAGGTTACCCTGCATACAAGAAATATCTCGAAGTATTTTATTTCGATTGTGACGTTGGCGATCGCTCGATTTCTATATAGTATGACTATTTCAGTTTTGCTTTTCTTCGGATTTTCAAAACATCATTGATTACGCAATAGTTTAAATTTCATCATATTTCACAATCCCAATAATATTATTTTGAATAAATATATTGTGTGAAGAATCGCAATTTATTTCAATCATATTAATTTCTAATTAAGACTCAATATTTGCTTTTTAAAATAATTAAAATAATTTCAATAAACGTATATTTTAAAAATTAAATATCTTAAAATGTATATATTTAATCAAATAATTGTATTAAAACTTGTAAGAATATTTTTCTATAAAATGTGGAATATATAAAGTGGCTCTCGATAAAATTATGTAACGAACGCAAAACTAACGGATTCATTTTTATCTTTTTTTTTATGGCAAAATAATATATGGTAATTTTTGCGAAAATCATAAATTATTTGGGTTATTAAATCGATGATCATTCTCGTCACGTGCGACTTTAACAAGGCGCGCTTCCACTGATGTCGGACTTGACGCGGAGTTCGACTACTCTTGACAAGATCTCATTGCACGCAGATCCCGCAGTGCACTTGTCTCTCGCAAACTGAGTGCCCGCAAACACACATGCGTCGGGAACGAAAGCACGTGTGTGCAGCTAGACTTCTCACGACCTGACATTCAGACAGACAATTTATCGGGCATGTAATTACCGCGTGGTGATCGTAAATGCGAATTTCGTAAAAGTCGGATGGAAATGCATCGTAATAAGAATCGTATATGTGTTTTATTCTCTTAAAATACGACCTGAAAAGCCATTATCATGCTTTTAAATTCGTGTAATAAAAAAGTAATCGCGATTATATAAATATAGTCGTAGAAAATTGCAACATTTTTCTTTTTGTAAGGAATAAATACAAGGTTATGTTACGTGTTTTCTACATACCGCGTTTTTCAAATTGCTTGATGTTTGTAAATGCTTGACATTTACATAAGTTGCTATCCTTGAAATTATCAAAGCTTCAGTTATTGACTGTCATATAGCTCTAAGGCTGATGTGAAACTTATGTTGTTGCGAGCCGATAACTTGATACCGGTAAAATTTATCGACAACCGTTTTTATCATTTGACAGAATAATCGGATCCGCGCTTGCGCGAACAGAGACGAAAGGAAATTGAACAAAATTAAAATGAGAACGTGCTTCCGCATATCGGCAAGAATAATATCATAAAAACAACGAGGTTGAAAAATTTTACGAGATTGTATATCACAAATAAAACTATTTATTACGCGGAAAAATTAAAAGCTTGTAATTGTTATAAAAGATCATTAAAATTCATATTTCTATTTTTGCATATTTTAGCTTTCATTTTTTGTTTGATAAATTCGTCCATTGTAATATACAATATTTTTGAAATTCGACGGCAGCCCAACGTGGCGTGTTTTTTTTGTTAAATGGTTGTTATATTTTTAAAATAATTCTTTCTGGACAATGAAATGAAATTGAAATATTTTTATTAATAACATTGACACCAAATTTGCCCTTAAGTTCTATTAAATAATTTCTGGTAGATTTTTTAGCGCTAATTACGAATCTGGCCGTAAAAATAGCGTATCACGTCAAGTTTTTGAGAAAACCTTAGTCAAAGTTGTTAAAATAGGATTTTTTGATACTTTTGCGTAAATTATATCTTTCGATGGGGATGTGCTCCTAAGAAACGTCTATTGCAGTGTCTTTCCAATAGTCCGTGACTAAAATTAAAAAAAAAAGAATCATTCTAATCATGAAAATCGGTATGTATATATTTACCTGGTAACTCATCACGAATCATGTGTTAAAATCTCAAAATTAGAAATGGAGGATCTTAAATAGCGGACACAAATTTTTGAAAAATTATTTAAATCATGGAAATGAGTTTGTTTTCGAGTATAGGATTTTGTGATAGCTATTACTTAAGAACAAAATTAGAGTAGCTTTTGGTACTAGTGTTTTAGTAACGGACAATTAGAGGACACTGCGATAAATGATGTTTTTTCTCATACAGCACAGAATATTGCAATTACATTGCAGCAATGTTACAATCTTGCAAGTTGCAATGAAATATTGTTGACACATTATTGCAATATGGAATTGTAATATTTTATGAGAATGTTACAGCAACATTTCAAAAACATTACAAAAGACAGTTTTTGATAATCGCTACTTCGTTCGTTTACCACTATGCGGCGCGCGTTGCGTTATCTATCCCGTATTTAAGTTTTAGTCACGTTTATATAAAGCTTGCAAAAAGCGGTTAGTAATATTAAAGGTATAATAACTATTTTTATCAGATTAATTTGTCTGATACAATCCCAACACAGGTTAGGTTTTGCATATTTGTAGCAATGTATTTAAATATTACAAATACATTGCACCGTAACATTACTGTAGTCTTACATTGTAATATTTCTGAGGGCGGACATTTCAATATTGCCGCAGGCTTGCAGTAACATTGCAGAAACATTTCGCAACTTCTATGCAATATTACGATGTTTCAATGTAAGATCTATGCAACGTTTTTGCAATCTTTCGGTGCTGTATGGGTTATGTTTCGACCACTTTTTTTTAGGAGAACTTTTTCTATCTGGGACTTTTAGCACTTTTATCAAAAAATATAAGTCTTGAGCTTTATTTTGAGCTGTCACTACTTTCTGGAGCATGTCCCTATTGAAAGATATAACTCACTCAAAAGTATCAAAAATGCTTATTTTAGCAACTTTGACTGAAATTTTCTAAAAAATTTGACATAATACATTTTGGCCATTTTTATGGCCAAATTCGTAATCAAGGTTAAAAAGTCTACCAGACAAAACTTGATAACACTTAAAGCAAAAGAAGATCTCATTTTGTCGACCAGTATAATCAATCTGTATTATCTTGTCGCATTTCATTCACTCCAAATGTGCCAATCAAGTTATTACATTTTTTTATACAATACTTATGAATTAACATCCAATTTCTTTCGATGATGACCAACATGAAGTATTTCCAGCGTGTTTCATTTGCGACAAATTCGACGTTCGATGCAAAAGATACGAGATGGCGGATTCGGGATCGTAACTCCGCTTTGTCAGGAACGTCGTGACGTAATGAAATATGTCCTATGGGTATTCACGCACGCGTAGGCGTATGCAAAGTCGAGAGGTGATGTCTCGTATTTACGATGGGACGAACGCTAATATTGGAGTTTATCGCTCGCTTTCGCACGCTCGTCATTCTCCCGCGATACGTCTCGTTTACTGAGGAACGATGCGATGCGTTTATCTTGCTTGCGATAATTGCCGTTGACGCTTTTTTCATCTGGAGATTCAATCCACTTCAATGCCATTCGCATGTCACGGTTGACGGTTTTCTCGTGAACTAGAGCGGCCGCATGATGGATGAAATGTAATCGCGACGTTAAGGAATGACGCAAAAATAATTATCAAAACTATAAAGAAATGCCGAAATTATTATGCGACGAGAATCCGGTTCCACAAATTAATTTGATTACCGCACAAATTATAAATGTCGTCATTTATATGTTCGTATTTATCTATTTTTGTATATCCTATGTATGCAGTGTTTTGCATAGATAATATCGAAATCATCTAAATAAAAATAAGATAAGACATATAAAATTTTATCTTAGATAGGATGATTTATTTCAAGTTTATCTAGATAATAGATGAAAATATAAAGCATTTTATCTAGATGGTATTAAGATAATATCGTTTTAAAAAAAAATTAAGGAACAACTGAAATAATATATATTTACGTATAGACTTTTTCATTAAATACTTTTGCATCTTCCGCTATGGTATTATTAATAGAGAAATCGCACAAAACTGCAAAGAATCACATTCGGCAGTGAACATGATGGAAAATATGCGCGCACGAGGCAGTATGACGTTTTAGATCTATTCTTTATACTTTTATACTGATTGCAAATATAGTGCTTAGTGATTCTTTAATATGATTGGATCTTATCTTTGGTTCTCCGTTGGATCTAAATATAAGAACTAAACATATTAAAGAATCATAAAGCGCTTACTAAGGACTGAGTTCTGCTGAATGCAGCCCTTAGTAAAGGCCTTAGTCTTAGATAATTTAGGTAGTTAGATAATTTACTTGAATGCTAGATAGATAGATAATTTAAATTTAGGAATGCTAGATAGATAGTTAGATAATTTACTTGAATGCTAGGTAATTAGATAATTTACTTGAATGGTGCTTAGATAATTTAGATAATTTAAGGTAGATGCCGCAATTTTTCCATCTAAGATAAAGATGTAGATAATATATTCTATTATTATCTAGAAAAAGATGAGATAATTGCTTCATCTAAATGATTATCTAGATAACTTCATTTAGATAACAGCGCAACTATTAATATATAGATTGAAAAAAGACATAGTATTCTTTTATGTTATTTTATCTTAAATTTGTACGTTATTATTACAACTAAATACAATTTAATTAATTCTTCAAAAATTGTTCTCTACATAAATGCTAATGCGACTCGGAGGTCAAATTTTTCTTTGTTCAACAACTCCGACCTAGTTGCTGTAGGATTTTTCAATGTTCAACAATTATAAACGCAAACGCGTCCACGTTTCAAAATTGCATTTGGCATTTGCGTTCACGCCTCCGAGATGTCCTACATAACGGCACTAGCTTTTCTGAGCTGCCTACATGTGCTTAGACATATTTGTTAGGCTACGCCTATTGGATAATTTACCACTGACTGAGTATCCAAAGTGATGCATAGTATTCGATGCATCTCCGTCGTCTCACGCTCCGAAAGTTGCCGATATATGTACGTACATATGTGGCATTCATGTTACATCGCATCGTATACGGCGACCCAGTTTAGACATTGTCGGATGCGCCCATGCAGTTACGAGGTACGGTTGCAACGTGGTTTCACTCGAGGTAAGATTATCGCGAGGTGCAGAAGAGAAGCCAGTATCTTTTCGTCGTGTTAAAATGACATTTCCCCATCGCACGCTCGGCAATCACCAGTGGATTATATTTATGCGCGCGACAGATGTTTGTAAGAGCGAGATCGAGCCACTGATACATCTACCCGGTGGGTAGCAAATAAGCAACACCATGAGTAGTCATGGTGTGCGAGAAAGACGTGCCCCGACCATCATGGCTCCTCCTACGGATTCCGAGCTTAATGAACCCCTTAATGCTTAAACGCATTCTCGTCTCGTCCTTCTCGTATTGCTGCCGACTTGTAATTATGCCGCGCGACAGGATCGCGTGACGAAACCCGGACGAAGTTAATTTTCGGATGTGGCTATTTCATTAATATTGTGGACTCTCTCGACTACATTGTTTCCTCCGCGGTCTTCCTCATCTTGTTACCCGCAAGCGTTGTTAGGTGAAGAGGGGAAAGGGAACGAGTCGCATTATTAATTTTCATTGCTAGAGAGAGCAGTTCACCGGCTACGAAATTGTCGGGCGAAAAGTCTTTGTTGCAGTTTGCAGACGACACAAAGTTTATTTCCCGTAGAATTGATCACGTCTCATACAGCACTAAAGCTTGCAACAACATTGCTGCAACATTGTAATATTGCATATTGCAGTTTAATGTTGCAGAAATTATTGCAAAGACATTATTTTACAATATAACTTTAGCAATGTTACAGCAACATTCCGAAAATATTGCAAAAAAAGTATTCAATAATTGCTAGTTCATTCGTTTACCACTATGCGGCGCATTTTGCGCTATCTATTCCGCATTTAATTTTTAGCCATGATGATTATATAAAGAGCGTTTACAAAGAGCGGCTAGTAAGATTAAAAAGATATAATAACTATTTTTGTTAATTTAAGTCGTATGATATGACCCCAATACAGGGGCTCAGACATTGGACTAAGAATTCTTTTAATAGTTTCCATTCTTATATAAAATCAAAAATTTGATAATAATTTTCTAATATGCAAAAGATACTTCAGATTTTAATAAATAAATTTTTAGATTATATAAAGACAAGAGAGATGTGAAAAAACTCGTTGTATGCGTAAATTCACCACAATCTTTTTGCATCCGGATATCTGAATATTTCGGATACAAAGAAATTGTGAATTTACACAATTGCAAATTGAGTTTTTTCTTATTTCTCTTAGATATTCTCTGTCACTGAAGGAAGTCGAATGTGTACTGAAAAATTTACATTTTATAATTTCGTTATTATTATATAATACAGAAAATCTATATACACGCTAGATCCTGACTCTTATAGGCTTAATTTCTTATTATTTTTTCATATGTTAAGGATATCATGTCGATCAATATACATAAAGCATTATCGCATATATATTATATTGTTATGTTGCTGCAATATTATATTGCAATATTTCTGTAGCGGACATTTTACTGTTGCTGCAATATCATAACAACGTTGCAGCAACATTTCGCAATGTTTCTGCAATATTGCAATCTTGCAGAAAAATGTTGCTGCAATGTTATTGCAATCTTGCGATGCTGTATGGGGTTAAAGTATGCGATACAATCACTCGTTTCATTTATAGAAATAATCTGTCGTCACAAATAATACACATTTTTAAATAAATAAAAACTTGCGCATCGAGTAATTTCGTGTTTAATTTTACCGTTCAGCACTTTTTCCATCTTCTCGAATATGGCATATCAATAACATCGATAAAACGAGTCTTGATTTAATTTCAAATAAAGTAGAGATAGATTGATTTATAGATAGAGCAGAATGAACCTTCCAGCTTTCGTTGTATTTAGTAACTCGTTGCGTATCGACTCTTTTTAGAGATTCTCATTTAATAGCTTTATTCGAACAAATCGATTCTGTCAGATACAGTCACGAAGCTTGATTCAATCATCTGAACAATCATAAAATTCCAGAGCTAATCTTTGCGCATTGATATAACCCATCAGCTTTTAGATGTCGAACTATGCTACCTAATCTTGTACTTGCATCTCTCGCCCGCCTACCCATGCCGTGTTGTTGGGGATGCTGTGACTTTCTCCCTGCCCTACATGTGGTGACGTTTCTTGCATCGAGCCCTAATCTCTGGTGTCGTAATGTTGTAGTTTCGAAAGGTTGCAGGGGAGCGCCAAAGGGAGGAGCTCAGATGGGAGCGCGACCTGGACCGGAAAAGCAAGTCAAGGGGTGGCTCACCGGATCGACATCAGGCCTCCGACAGAGGGAGAGCGACTAGCCCTCAGAGGATCGTCATGCCGGCTCAGACGAGCGGTAAGGATCGTTTTATTAGTTCGTATAAGATATCTATTGTTTCTCCGCATGTTCATAATGTCACGTTTCGCATAATGTGACCGGATATTGACGATATAATCAAGAAAAAAATACCAGTAAAGAGAACGTAATTTTGCTTTTTTAAAATGGAGAAAAATTACATCTGTATTTAATGTAATAATAAATACTAATATAATAATAAACATATAATCTCAAATCTTTAATTTGCTCTTTTTTAATTTGACAATTTTTGACAGATCGACAGTTTGATATATTGCTTTTACGGTTATGACTTCAAAATTGAATATTTAGTTGGTCTTCATGATTTCCGGTATGCATAAAGAAGTAAATTAACACAAACTAATTGAAAATTTGTAATGATAGCCGGAGTTAACATATTTTTTTATAACATATTTTTTAATAGATAATAAAAAATCAGTTGAATCAATCGCAATCAATTGAAAGATATGATTCAAAGTTGAAATAAATTTTTGAATTTTTCGTTTCAACTACTTGGGTAAAATTTATTTAATTTTATTGATAAAGCGATCGAGCAGGAAAGCGGCGATCTGGACGACGAGGAGGAGCATCGGCGACGCGCTCGTCGCGGTGGAGGTACGATTCGTCGTAAATCTCGGGTGACCAGGCAGAGATCCTACGACGATGAAATTAAGACGGCGGCCGCGATGGCCGGCGGTAGTGTGCAGCCGACACATCCCGAAACCGGCCTAGGACTTCCGGTCCAGCTGCCGAGACGAGCGTCTGCCTATGACGTTTACGCCACGCCCGGAAGTAGCGGCCTCAACGCGATGGCTATTGCCGCCGCCCAACAAAGAGCCTCCATCTCGGCTCAAGGTGCGCTAATTAATAAATATTTATTGTCATAGATAAGAAAATTATTCTCTTTAATCGATTCGCTTGTAATTTTAATTTAACTGATAACGTATAATTCTCTTAATTTCTGCTCAATTATATTTAAATAAATATGCGTGATATATTCCAGCAAAAAATAACGAAAAAGATTAAAATAATACGAATAAAAAAATTAAAAAGAATAAAATAAAATATAAAGAATTATCGTCACGTTTCTCCATAAAATAGTGTCCTTATACAAAATATGTACTATATCGTGCACGGGGTAAACGTGTAAATTTATCTATAATGTAATATGATAATTCGGTTTCAGTATTTCCTGTTATAAGGGAAAAAAAAATACCGTATTTAATATTCATCCGTGTGTGAAACACATTGCGCGTGCTGAAATTAATATTTTCCCGTTTATCGTATATTTTAACTTTATGCTTGCAATATCGCATAACTCATCAGAAAAGAGCTATAATATTTTGCATAATGATAGTTTGTATAACTGATGCATCAAAAGTTACTTTCATACGACGGACAGTGTTTATCAATAGCCGTTTGCTGTTGATATCGCGTATGCGTACGCATAATTTCTCTCGCTAAAACGTTATCTTCTCTAACCTCTCTGACTATCTCCGAGGGAAAACTTTGGCAATCGGTTCTTCGATCCTCGACGAAGATACCGAAATTTCCAACTCCCCAGCCCTCTCGCTCCCTTCGGAAAGTAGCACAACAATATGTGCTCTGATTTCTCGCCATATTGCACATTTACGAGTTATCGCAACGCTATTCTCGTCAATTTGGAAATGATTGCGCTCTAGGAGATCTTAAAAGCGACAAAGACCATTGAAAAGAATAATCGAATACAGTAGCAGCGGCGATAGTTTGCTTGTATTGTATTCCCTCCATTACGCGGATGCATTTTCAAAGTGGCAAGCAATTTTCAAAGAAATGAATAAGCCGATTTTCGCTAAGTATATTTCGAATATAGCGATGTGTGTGTGTGTGTGTGTGTGTGTGTGTGTGTGTGTGTGTGTGTGTGTGTGTGTGTGTGTGGTTTCGATCTTTTCAATATATAACACATACAATAGAATTTCTCATTTGTAGTGGTTTCAAGCCACGACTTCCAATTAACTATGCGATCATATCTCTCTGGGAGAATTCATAATATAAACATTTCTAAAATGGTATATATGTATATGTCGTTATACGTAATTTTGAAGTAAAATTCTTTTATGATAAAGCCGACCGTGGACACCCCGGCTATGATTGATTCAGGTTAGGTTATAGTCTCATTTCTCCACATCAACGCGACACGAAATTCTTTTATGAAAATTTCACGTTATGAAATTGTTGGTAACTGTGTAATAGTTGTCGAGAGTAATGTTAAAATTTTCCGTAGGAAACAGCTTTAAATAGTGACTGCGCAAAACTAGTTTCAGGATACTCATTTTCATGCATTCAATTCAGTCGCGTCCGTCGAACGTGTACATTACGAATCCTGAGATGACTGTGTAACTTTAATACTGCGCGTGCATATTGCCAGACTGTGTGATCGGAAGCGCCAACCAACTCGACATGGAAATTCACCTTTCTCTTCCTCCCTCCCTCTCTTTCTCTCTTTGTCTTCCTCGTTTTCCGCGTTAAAAGGTCATGCACACAGAATCAAACTCAACTTGCAGTGAACTTTCTGCGAAAACTATTTCCGATGTGCGTCACGAAGTAGCATACGATCGTAACGCGATTTTAAAGCTATCAATACTCACGCACGTATATTTTTCAAATCTATCAACCCCGATGTTTTATACTTTCAATTCGCGATACGTAGCGCGACGTGACGTGATTTTCAACGCGGCTGCAGTCAAGTGCACAAGTCAATATTAAATAAAACAAGCTGAAAAAATTGAACAAATTAGAAACTTGTACATTGCTTTCTCATCATTTTATTTCACAAAGCTTAAGCTTCTTAAAGCAAGCGAGTTTTTCAATTTTTGCTTCCTTATAGAGGAAGTAGAGGAATGTAAAATCGGCTTGGTTTAAACTTAATGTTACCTTTAGAAATTTATTGGCAAGCCAATATACACCAATATTTATAATGTTGGAAAATCAGGATATTACAAAATATTTTTTTTTAAATTCAAAAATTTACATTTCAAAAAATTGTATAAAAATCGGTCACTGGTCTTCATCAAATTCAATATCAATCATCCTTTAATGATACTCTATTCACGTTAAAAAATTTAACTCGATATCGTAAAATTTGCGAAAGTTAAAATGTGTACAGACATTTCTCAAAAAATTCAAAATTTTATAAAAAGTGAATCTTTTCACCGATTCTCACCAAATCCGATACCAACCATGCTTTAATAATATTCTATCCATGTAAAAAAATTTAACTAAATATCTAAAAAATTGTGGAAGTTAGAGATTGCACAACATGTTGCATACGTACTCACGTACACACGTACGCAGGTACACACGTACACACGTACACACGTACACACGTACACACGTACACACGTACACACGTACACACGTACACACGTACACACGTACACACGGGTACACGTGCACACGTGCACACGGGTACACGTACATATGTACATACAGAGACATAGTATATCTAGACCAATTGTTGAGGAGTGGAAGTTGATGTGCATGTAGAGAAGGACATACTCTGTTTCGTGCTCTGTTGCGTTCTCTCTCGCTCGCACGTAGCATGACGAAAGAGAGCACTATGCTCTGTGCGAGCGAGAGAGAATACAAGGGGCACGAAACAGAGTCCTTTTCTACGTGCATCTTTATCCCCACTCCTTAAATAAAGGCAAACGCTTGGTCTAGATATACTATGTCTATGCATACATACATATTGTACATTATAACAAGCAACATTAATCAAATTTTAGCAAAGTACAGCTCTAAGTGGCGCATTATATAATAATGTTAGTACGACCTTGAGTAGCACCGTTAAAATCATATAAAAATCATTTAAATTTTTTTTAATAGAGCCCCCTATTGTTCATTACATATTCTTGTAGCTTACCTCGAGAGCTTTCCAAAACACTATAATAAAGTATTTTTTCATTAAGTACTTTTTGAGTTATTTTATATTTTAATCTGACATATTTTGATATAAAAAATAAAATATTTAGTTTTCGATAATCTTACCGTAATAGTTTTATGTATAGAATAATGAGACAAATCAATTAGTATAAAAAATAATGGTTTTTAAGAAAATTATTTACAATGTATTTTTTTAAACAATTATTCATTTTTTTGGCACTAATTGATTTCTCTCATTATTCTGTACATAGAAGTATTACGGTAAAATTATCGAAAACTGAATATTTCACAAGATATTTTATTTTTTATATCAAAATATGTCAGATTAAAATATAAAATAACTCAAAAAGTACTTAATGAAAAAATACTTTATTATAGTGCTTTGGAAAGCTCTCGAGGTAAGCTACAAGAATATGTAATGAAAAATAGGGGTTCCCATTTAAAACACGGAAGTTGACCTTCAAATGACCTTGAAATGACCTTTAATGTCAAATCCGAGGTCATTATTAGATAGCCCCCTTTATATATATATAGAGTATCTCACAACCTCCATGCAATATTTTAATAGCGTAATATAGAGGCAAAATAGAGTAAAAAATCTTGATACAAGAATATCGAGGCTACAATAGTTTTTGATAAGTGATCAAAGTTTGCCAATAATATTGCATCGAATTGGCGTCCTCAGGCTCGTAAATATATTTACATACATGCTGATCTGTCATCTGTTATGGCTGACAGATAAAATAATTAAATTGATTTGCACAAAATTTCTTCGCATGATCAAAACAAAAATAAACTTCGTTTTTTAATGTGTGAAAATATTAAGTTTTTATTTCTATTTAAATATAATAATTAATCAATCATTTTTAAATTGTTATTTAAGAAAAAATGAAATTTTTTACGTATAACATTTATAGTTCGTTAATATCAGCTGACCACCGTACATACGCCGTATATTCGTACACATAAGAAACAATAAAATCAGCTGTACAGTAAAAATCAATATTACCTGATTTGTAAAATCAATAACAGATGTCAGACCGGTACGTATGTATGTGTAATTACGGATCTGAGCGCGCGAGCTCTACGCGATATCATTGACAAACTTTGATCGCTTATAACTCAAAAACTATTGCAGCCTCAAAATTTTTGTATTAGAATTTTTGACTATATTTTACCCCTAGAATACACTATTAAAGTATTGTACGGAAGTTGTGAGACACTTTATATATCGTATATAGTATATACACATGACATTTTATCGAGGCATTTATCCGTAAAAATTAATTTGTCTTAATTTTCCGATATGTATAAATGATAATATTTAAAAAATAATTTAAAAGTATATAATCTAATGATTCTTATCATTTAAATGTTTTATTAAATTCAGGTGTTATTTCTTTAATTGTATTATCGGCCAGCGACTTTGTTATTCCAGGCAATTTATTTGCGCTTTAACGCGAGTCGCATTAGATATTTCAAGTATAATATAGTTGACCTGAAAACGTCCTTAATCATCTGCTTCCTCACAGGCGCTCGAGAATCTGAAGAACGACCCGTAACGCGCAGGTCCTCCTTCCGCGCTATAAAGCCGGTGATGCCCTACGAAGTCACCGGCGATGACGAGAAGATGATTAAGCTAGACTCATCATCCGCACCTACAGTGGTATCGTCTGCAGTGTCCCAGCCCGTTCTTGTACCCGACGAGGAGAGACGTAATCGGCGAAGGGGCTCCCAATTGTGAGTTATCAATGATGCTATTATCTCATGAAGATTTATCATGCCAATCCGCAGATTCTTTACTTATAATGATGAAAGCAAAATGAAATCTATATTCTTATTCAAGTATAGAAGATTCAAATATATATACTTAGATGGAAATGATATCAAGCCATATTACAGAATTTTCTCGCAATTTATGACTTGACATCCGTTAAATTAAATAATCTTCCTCGCAAAATTGCTTCTCGCTTTGCTTAAATCTTTATAAACAGTTACGATGTATTTGAATCTATTTCGCTCAAAATTATTTCATTTAGTAAGCTTTATATAAACTTGTATACTATATAACTATATATATATATATATATATATATATATAGTTATATAGTATACAAGTTTATATATATATATATATATGAACAAATTTAAGAAATTAGATTCTTGTGTGACATCACAAATTTTAAATAATCGCGAGTTAGTGAAAACCAGAACGCGGATGATATTTTGCGTCAGTTTCATAGAAAATTAAGTTTTCTATGAAATTGAATATGTGCATAGGGTACAAAATTTACTTGGTACTATACCAAGATTTTTAAGAATAATCTCAATTCGAGATTTATAATAACCCCTCTTTACCCCCCTGGAGAGACGAAGGTGAAAAAAATATCGGGGCGAAGTCGCTGAATCGGGAATCGAACCCCCGAGTCTTTCGCTTGCCGGGCGACTGCTCTTACTTCTGTGCTATAATATTTAGACTCCACACCACCGATACTTCTCATTCGCCTTATAATATCTATTACTAATAACGCTATCTTTCAGCCGGTGTAAACTAAAAAATTTAAGAAATTAGGAAATTAATTTCGTGTGACATCACAAATTTCAAATAATCGCGGGCTAGTAAGAGCCAGACCGCGGATGGTATTGCGTCAGTTTCATAGAAAATTAAGTTTTCTATGAAATTGAATATGTGCACAGGGCACGAAATTTATTTGGTGCTATACCAAAATTTTTAAAAATAATCTCAATTCGAATAATAAACATTATAAGACGAATGAGAAGTATCGGTGGTGTGGAGTCTAAATAGCTCAGAGGTAAGAGCAGTCGCCCGGCAAGCGAAAGACTCGGGTTCGATTCCCGATTCAGCGACTTCGCTCCGATATTTTTCTCACCTTCGTTTCTCCAGGGAGGTAAAGAGGGTTATTATAAATCTCAAATTGAGATTATTTTTAACAATCTTGGTATAGCACCAAGTAAATTTCGTGCCTTATGCACGTATTCGGTTTCATAGAAAACTTAATTTTCTATGAAACTGACGCACTACCATCCGCGTTTTGGCTCAGACTAGCCCGCGATTATATATATATGTATACAATGTTACATATATTTAAATTTAAATAACTATCATATAAATGTATATATCATATGTAGTTTAGTGTGATTAAATAGATAATGTAATTAAATATTTAATTAATTTTGAGCTTCAATGTTAATTGTCGTATACTCATACATAAACATGACATATTTATTATTTTAATTAATAGAGAAATAATGATGATTATATATGTATAGTGTTCGAAATTATTTTCAGCAAATGTTCATTTGTATTTATTATTTTTCGGCTTTCTTGTAAGGAAAATATACACAATTTGCGTGCTTTAATTTCAAACTCCCGCATATTTGCCACTTGTTTTCTAACTTCTCATGACACTGAAGTTTTGATGCCGAGACAGACATTTCGTCGACGCTTTTAGAGAGTAATTTAAACTTTTGAGCTTGCTGCGTCATCGAAAGATGTGAAAGTGAAGTTATATTTGTGATAGGAGGCAGAAAGTATTTCCTATAATAATAATAAGTAATTATTTGACCAATATCAAACACATGCAATACAATGTTTTGTTAAGAACAAACTAATACAACAATTTCTTCAAACATCATAGATTTTTTATTGTATAAATTTTATATTTTTTTATATAAATTAATTTTTCCAAAAATATAATTAAGTACTACAAACATATATTTAGATTATCGAAAGTACATATGAGAAAGTATTCTTACAGTTTTACCTTTTAAAAGTTTTGTATCATCTCTCTTTACAATTATATTTATTCAAACTTAAATTCAAAATTATATTATTAAATAATTTGGTTAATTTTAATAATTTTAGTAAGATTGGTCATTTGCGGTTATAAAGAATGCATGCACAAACCGAGAAAATTGACTTTTCAACGAATTAATTCGGGTATATAGAATTATAAAGCGGCATATTTCAAAATAAACTCATCGTTAAAATATTTCTTAAACAATGTACATCCGCGAAGTTTTTACAATCCGCAAAAATATATCACTCGGTTATATTGATCTTATTATGAAAGAAAAAACTTATTCAATGCATACAAACTATCTCTTGAGAAGATCGCAGAATCTTTTTACTGCAACTCTCAAAATGTTGATTTTCCATTCCGACACTTCTTGACATAAAACAGAATTCTTGATTTATATCAAGCGTTCACGAAATATGTTCAGATTTTAAAACAAGATAATGCCTATGGTGCAATCATGAAGGAAGAGTAAGGAGAGTTATCTATCTAGATTGGAAATGGTCACGAAAAATGTTCCATATGTGGCCAGGTTTGCCAAATGGAATAACTTGGACCAATTCGTCGCCATCTTGAGTATTCGTACATATATAGTGTTATGTTTAATTGTATTAGTGATCAGTAAATGTGTTGGATGACACACTACTTACTAATTACTAACACAACTAAACGTAACACTATACGTATACGAATATTCAAGATGGCGACAAAATGGTTCAAATTATTCCATTTGGCAAACCTGGCCACATAAGGAACATTTCTTGTGACCAACTTTTTTCTTTTCTACTCTATTGAGATAACTTTCCTTACTCTTCCTTCATGCCTACAATCTATTTTTGAAGAAAAGAAACAATATTATCGCGTTTATGTCTCATTAAAGTCTCATTAAAATTCTTTTACGCTGATAGTTTAAATTAAGTAAATATATCTCTATAGTTTCTTGTAATCTTACTAATAATACATAGAGAGAAAGGACCACGTACAATTTATATGAAAAAAACGTTTTCGGTTAATTTGGTTGAATTCGTGATACATTATAGTTCTTGTGTCCCTGATCAAAAATATCAAGTAACAGAAACTTTTTATGTACAGTCTTTGAATTATACGGATATACCAGAAATATCCTTTAATATTTCGAAAAATATTGTGACTGCTTATGGTGACCACAAATTACGGCAGCGCGATATCTACGAAACATTAGCGCGACTCGCAACATGGCGGCTCACGCGCTCGCGCGTATTACGGAAGGCACCGCTAGTCAGTGCAAGGCGCTCGGGCCAACTTGGAAGTGGAAAGCAGTCCGGTGGACATATAGTGCGTCCGCGCATAGTTGCTAGCGGCATCGCTAGGCGGCGCAAGGCGCCCGGGCCAACTTGGAAGTGGGAAGCTGTCCGGCCTGAATATAAGTCAGACCCCCTGCAGGAAAATTTGTTGACGCCAGACTTCTCACTTTTTAGCGCAAGTCGGTAAAAAGCTTGATATATACAGTAGCCCAACTCCCTGTCGGCACTTTTGATGTTAGTGTTGGCCAAAACAGAGTGCGTATGCGCAAAATAAGTAAGTTAATCGGTAACACCATCTGAACTTTTCTCACGCTCGCGCTCGTTTTTCGTTTTCTCTCTAACTCAATGATATATGTATATGTAGCAATAAATAATAATCCAAAGTAATGTATTTTAATAAAAAATATATATACAGATAAATTATTAATAATATATTTAAAAAAGAAAAAAATAAAATAACAAAAAGATAAATATAATTATACTAATATAAAATATATATTACATAAATAATTATGCAAAATATATTACATGAAATATTGTAATAGAGAGAGCAAAAAAAGAAAATAAAATATTATTCAAAAAATGTGAAATGTATTATAAAGACAGTATCAAGAAAACATGTATATATATATATAATGTTATAATTACAAATATAATTATATTAAATATCTGTAATCGCTTTGTATCAGAAACTCTGATAAATTGCGCGATTGTACAATAAATAACATATAATGTCATCTATTCCGCCAAATAAGATAGGCAGTAGGCATTTAATTGGATATTTAAATAGTGTGCGAGAGAACGAAAGAGTAGAAAAAAAGAGTAAGTGAGAGAGAAATTTAGATGGCGTTACTGGCCAACTTACTTATTTCGCGCATGCGCACTTCATTTTGGCCAACACAAAATCGGGAGAGTTGCGCTACTGTATATTCTGTGCTAAAAGCAACTAACGTTGGATAAACGACACAGCGCCAGTCGCCGCAAAACCTGTCAAGACGCCACGGGTCAGAAGCATCGCCACACTGCCTACGGTCGCCAAGATCACCCTCCGGCGAAGGACTCAGACCAGTCCAATCCAGTTCCCTGGTCTTAAGAGGACGGCCGACGCCACAACTCAGACGAAGAGACGCGGGAGCAAACGGAACTCCATGTGCAACAATAATATGCGTGCAATCGCAACCTACGCTATTAATGTATAGTACGAATAAATATATTGTATATGTGAAAACTGACTCGTTCATTCATCTATCTACAATTAGGATAAATTGGGTAGCATCCTACGGATTAAAACCATTCAAGCGAATCCCAAAGCGATAGATCTCCTATCCCTTATCTACCCACAAATATGCATTTTAGAAAAAAATGTTCCATATAAATGTTATAAAATTTTATGTGACGCATTACATAGCAATATTATTATGATCTTGAATAGCGCTGTTAAGGTTAAACATAATTTACATAAAAATTACTTTGAATTTTTTTAATGCAAATCTCGATTTTTAATTGCAAATTTTTATAGCTTATCTAAAGATCTTTTCAAAATACTATAATAAAATTTCTTTCCATTAAGTATTTTTCAAGTTATCAGGCTTGAAAGGTACAGTATTGCCAGCATTAGTATTACTCGAAAGTGCTTTTTACATGACCTTAACAATGCTATTTAAAGTCATACTAACATTGCGACTTAATATGCCACTTAAAACTCTATAACTTTTATTTGAAACATTTTTTCAAATCTCGAAAATATAGCATTTTTTAGAAAAATGTTTAATTGTGTAGAAACTTTATGGAAAAGAATTTTGTTATAGTGTTTTGAAAAGCTCTTAAGGTAAGCTACGAGAATATGCAATCATAAACTGGAGTTTCCGTTAAAAAAATATCAAGGTGATCTTTATGTGATCTAGACAACGCTATTTAAAGTTATAATAATATCGCTATATAATGGGTCACATAAAACCCTACAACCTTTTTTATATGGAACATTTTATTCTAAAATACGTTTCGAAATGTTAAGGAATTCCGATATTTTTTGTATACCTGTATAATTCAGAAATTGGATATAGAAAGTTTCTGTAACTTGATATTTTTGATCAGGGACATAAAAATTATAATATATCACAAATTTAAGCAAATTGACCGAAAACGTTTTTTTCATATGAATCGTACATGGTCCTTTACTTACTGGCTAAACTTAGCGTTAACGACAAGTTTTAAGCATCTTTTTTTAAGTATGAGTATACATTTGCACTGATGAAAGATTATATTTGTGTAAATATAATATTGTGTAAATGTAATATGATAGAACTGAACTTTCTTTCTTAACCATCAGTGTGGCGAAAATGAGAATCGATTTACTGCCTTTTTCTTCCGCTTCCTCGATTTACCCCCATGTGGTTGCGTTCTTTTTATTTTTCCCGACGGGACAGTGTGCAACGTGTGTTGTATAAGCGCATATAAACATATTGCAAGCAAGAAGTCGAGGGGATCGCAAACAGGGAAGTTTGCTACTAGAGAAATAATTAATGCCACCCACCTATTCAGCTCCTCTTCTCTCTCTCCCCTAGTCTTCGTTAAGTGCGCGCATTTATTCGTGTACGAGCATCTGCGGTTCTCGCCAAAGTCGAGTTCTAAACTGTTACAATTTCGGCGAGCTTAATCCTCCACGTTGTAACGATTACTCGAAAATATGTAATACAACGGGTTTGCAATATTAACTAGTCGGAAAGCTTGCGCCTGCGTAAAATGAGGTACTCGAAATATATATGATACAATAAAATTAGATGAATTTAAAACATACTCAAATGACAATATTGTGCCTCCAAAATTTGTGTTAAATGAAAAGTAAATTAAAATTTCTCTCAAATAATAATATATTTTTTTCTTTTTCTATTTGCATTATTTACACTCTTTGCTTTAAGATAAACACTTTAAAAAGTAATCTCGCTTTTAATTTCAAAGAGATTTAATATTGATCCTTCAATGCTTTAATTAATTTAGCATCTAAAATCGAACACACACACATGGTCGCTATAATCAAATATTAGAAAATAATTTTTTGTACTGGCTATTAAGACCTAGACTCTGAGCAGATTCAATGACTGCGGTAAAAGTCTTTATTCTTCTATCATTTTCTATGAGAAGAAGGGTCAAAGATCTAACATTGAGGGCAAGAAAGTATCATCCCTCGGATGTTACGCTTATTATACAAAGGGTCTGGAGATGTTTAACGAAAGGATCGAGCGTTACGTGATGTATTGCCTTTCAAAATTGGCTTAATCTGTGCGACCCTTCGTCTTTTTATCAGCCGAGTGAAAAAGCCCGAGGAGAATCATGTGATAAGATTATCAGCGTTATAAAGCATCTAAATTGCTCATAATTGCTATTATCTCGTACGATCGAGTACTGTTAATTAAAACTCTACACGTCAATTCTTTATATTAGAGTTACTTTTGATATATATAAGGTGTTTTCTAATAAGTGGGAGGTATTGCAGTGGTGGATTCAGGATATAAAAATAAGAAAAAAAGTTTATATGAATACATGTCTGATATGACCTTGTTTCCGAGTTACAGCCTCTTTTATTCTTTAACAGAGTTAAGATAGCATACTTAATTATTGGTTTGCTGTTTATTTGGAAGATTTGAAGGATTTGAGGTTTTGTTAATTTATAAACATAAACATGTGTTATTTATATTGTAAGTGATACGGTTCGCATCTTGTATTCAGTGAAAGTAAAGTATTCGCATCATTAGCGTTATTAATGCAATAATCTACGTTTAAAGTAAAAATTATGGGTTGGTCAATAATGTCAAACAATGAAATGGCAGACATACGTCTCATGTATGGATTTTCCGATGAGTATGCTATCTTAACTCTGTTAAAAAAATTAAACAGGCTGTAACTCGGAAACAAAGTCATATCGAACGTATGTTTATATAAATCTTTTTTTTTTATTTTTGTATCCTGAATCCACCACTGCAATACTTCCCACTTATTAGGAAACACCATGTAATTTTAAACAATGATAAAGGGGAAGCGGGGGAGGAATAAAAATGACATAATACTGGATAAAATAAAAATTACAATAAGTAATAAATATCTAAAATATATATATACCTAATTTAAAAGAAAGGGATTAATCGACAATAAATGATGACTTTTTAATTATTGTAATTCAATCGTGAAGCACAATCACGCATATAAAGAATATTAGAAATAATTTTATAAAATTTCTCTTACAACTTATATATATATATATATATATATATATATATATATATATATATATATCTTCTTTTGCCATGTTGCTTTTTACAATTAGTTTTTAAAATGTGAGTGTTATTTACTTATCTACTGCCTAAATGCTATAGTTTTACATTGTTAAACCTAGAACGAATGCACTGAACATAGCTCATGCAATTTAATCTGATAAACAAAGCGTACATATAAAGTTTCCAAAATACCAGTCCGTTTTTACGCTGTCGAAAAGGGTCGTTGATTATTTGCAACCGATCAATGTGTACTACTTAAAGCGGCACCATTCGTTGACCTCGATTTCAAAGCGACGTATCGCTAAATCGAGAAAGACGCGAGAAATAGAAAACAGCTATCTGTGTTACTAGAATTAAAACAACTGGTTGATTTTCTCTCCTGGCTTATTTCGGCTTATACCGGCTAAATATTGCATTGTGAAGAGCAGCTTAATATAGAAGTGGCACTTGCGCTTTAATACGGCCTTGCTGCACGACGTCGAAATTCGGTCGTGCTTCGGATGCTTGCATCGGGTGACCCGCCAACCACGACCTAGGTATCGTCATCTTGGTAGACCGCCGGAAATCAGGGTAAATTGTCCCGGTAATTTTGTCAAATATCACACGTCTTAACTGGCATACTTTTGACTGCTGTCGGTGTATTTTCAACTCACCTCACGTTTTAAGTAAAGTTAGAGACAAGGAGCTCGTCTTTCTTTCTCTTTTTCTGACAATTGTTTCAAAAACTTGATTCTATAGCAAGAGCATCCTTTATTTTTGCACAATAACCTTTACGTTCTTATAATATAAAAAAATCACTTAAATTTGTTGATTATATTATCTCTAAATTCGTTATACAATATTTAAACAATTTGAGAGATCTAATAAATAAACGTTAAAAATGTTTTTTTCAGAGATTTGGTTTATAGTTTATATCATGGCAACTACAATATTTTTGAAAAAAATTGCTTTGCTATAACAATATACCAAATAGACCAAAATAATAAAAAATGTAATTTTTCTACCGAATATCTAAACATTGAGAAAAATGTTTACGTTATGTTTTATTTATTTTAACGATGTAAGTAATTTACGGATAATTGAATAAAAGATATTTATATTTCGAAATAGAAAGAGAAACGAATAATGGCTTATACTTACCCTCTTTCCTAACAAAATTTCGAAACAACAGTAAAAGTTTTAATTATCGTTTACTTACGGCCCGTCTGTGCAATTATATCCAGTTATGTATCCTATAATTCCGACCACGATAATTTTTTAATTCCGGAACTTTTAATTTCCTTTCTACTATTACGACTTTATATAATTATCTTGTTTCGTCATTCTGTATCAAATTCGCTATATGACCGAATTTTCATCACTAAACTCTGATAGCTTTAATGCAGAAACATGAGCTTGCTATTTATTGCATTTTGCGGAACGTGCTTAATCCTAGCTGGATAACAAAATTTATATAGTTGATTTGCAGTAACATCGCCGCAATGTTCTGTGCTGTGTGGGAACACATGCAAACGCGTAACATGCAATCGTAACATTTTTACGCTTCTCTAAATTGTTTCATGAGTTGGGAACAATTTTATTTAATATGTCAACCATATAAGATATGATAAATTTGATTTGTTTTTATCAACAATATGTTTACCGTGTTTTTTTTCTTCATCTCTTAAATGAAAATTGTATTTTTCTTAATAATACTAAATGCGTGCAAGGAAAACAAAATTCTATTTTTTTGCAGATTTTCGACCAAGTATGTCCTAATCGATATCGTTGCGCAGCTCATTCTTATTCGGCGAAACGGCTAGAAAAAGCTTTTATTCCGCTGGAGTTCGTGATGGCACTGTGCAATTAACCGATTCTCCTTCCCTCAAAGAGTGACTACGAGCCGCGATAAAAAGAACGACAAGAATCTCATAAAGGGATATGATCTTATAAATTTCCATCTACCACCGGTCGACCCGCGCACAAAAGGAAGGAAGAAAGAGAAAAAAAAGAGAGAAACCTCTTTTAAAGCTGACATGTGACATTGCATTTGATCATAAGTGATGCAGGTTTTGCGTTTTGTGCCTTCTGCCAGCACTGTGGAGGGAATACGTACACAAGCGTAAACCGTATACGTGTAATGCGCAGAACTCTTTGTGCATTACACGTATACGGTTTACGCTTGTTTACGTATCCCCTCCACACGCACTGGCAGCGGGCACGAAACGCAAAACTTGCATCTATGCGTAGGATCTGAATGCAATATGGCTTCCTATATAGCAGATGAACAAAACAGATTTAATAGAAATTTAACAAAAGAAGCACACATACATACAATTCTACAATCAAAAGTCAAAATATAGGATATATATATATATTCAATTACATCTCAATTGCAGAGTTCGCATTCTTTAATATTATCCTTTTCAATTGTATTTATTTCTTTCTCATCTGTCAATTTTTTCACTTTTTGCTTACACCTAGCTTAAATTTTATATGATGTTTATGTTGTTATATATTCAAACTAATCAATTAAAAATCTTTTCTAATTATCCACACGTACACAAACTCTTTGCCCAACTATTTATAATGCGTATTTGTATATTGACTTCAATTTACACTTTGAAAGAAGAATATACTGGAATTATATATTCGGAATTTAATTTATGAGCTGGGGGCACGCTTTTACCAAGGAAATTCCGTTTTCTAAAGAATAATAGCGACAAATGTGAAAGGACAGAGGCCAAAAATATCGAGGAACGCAAGTTACATATATACGTCACTACGACCACCTTTTCTTTCACCGGTATATTTAATTTTTTCTATCATGTCCTCATTCATATTTTAAAAAATCTAGCTTATTCAATGTTTAAAATTTTTAAATATAGAAATCTGAAGATTGATTTGTATTTGATTAATACTACAATTATATATATATATAAAATGTAAATAATGTAAATTGTGATTTAAGATATAATTTAGGATATCTTCACGCAAATTAAGATATAACTATATCGAGTAATTCTGAAACGGGTATCTCTGCATAAATTATAAATAAAGAAAAAATATAATTAATAATCGTTGTCAGGAAATGTTTTATATATAAAACGAAGGAAGACCCATTGTAAAGAGTAGCTATAACATATGACGCAATGATTTAGAAAAGAAATTCTTGAAAAGAGAGAAAGAGGGAGAGAGAGTGAGAGAGAGGGAGGGAGGGGAGAGAGAGGGGGAGAGAGGAAGGGAGAGAAGGAGGGAGGGAGAGGGAAAGAGAGACTTGTGCGCAATCTTATCCGTATCAAAACGCACTTGCTATCCAATCAAAATATAAGGTTTGAAGAAGAAATCAGATGCGTGATCGCACGCTACTTTTCAATCTTGATCTGCCGAGATATTTGCAGAAACATTCTGCCAACGGCTGTAATATTTTTATTTCTTCCGAAATAAACGTCCCTAATATTCGACAAAGTCGTACGTTTAACACAAAATTCTATTAAATCGATTCACATTTGAAAGGTCGATTGCTCGCGGTTAAAGTCGCTTCTTGTCGATACCATACGAATACGAGTTCGTATGATTGAACGCGGTTATAGAAGGAAGATCTGTCAATGCAAGATGAAAGAAGAACCATTCGTAGAGCAATCCCGCCTTTACAGTCACCGTTCGTTGTTAATAACAGATTCTTTGACGAATCTTCGAGCAATTCTTTCTCGACAAAAATTAAATAAAGGATCTAATTTTGGCATTATTGAGTATTGAAAAATAAAGGATTTTCTTCAACCAAGAAAATATCATAGTAACATGAATAGAAGAGACAAATCTCTTTTCCAATTAAATTCGAGTTAATTGACGTTGTTTGAGACGGATTCAGGATTGTGAAATCTTGTACTTGTTTTGTATAATATTCTAATATATTAATTTATAAAAATAATATATTAGAATTTGTAATATATATTTTTTTTCTTGCGTGTGTCAGCTGTAATAAATAGGGAAAACGCCTCGGACAATTGACCTTCTTTCTATAATTATATCCCGTATTCTGAAACGCAACGATGATTGCAAACTATTTCAAAGAGAGACTAAAAATGCAATTACGAATGTCCCGAAAACAACGCGGAGAAGAAGAGCTGATAAATGTAAAAAAATAAAGAAAATTTTTCAATGTCATTGTAATTCAATATTATTGCGTTATATCGTAACAAGATACAATTAACAAAAGAAGTACAATTAGCGAAGAACGTAAAAAGTTACGCCGATAAAATATTACCTTGTACATGCATTGTGAACTTTTACTCGCGTTTCCATTTCTTCGAAAACAATTGAACGACGAGCGTGTCGCGGTCACGAAATTATGCATCTCGGGGGAAGCGGAAACGCTTTTGGAACACTCGAGACTCGTTAAAAGTTGCACGGCTCGTTTGAAATCTATTTATCTTATTCGCCTCGGCGTTTGCATCGCTTTTATTATTTCTTTTTTTTCTTTGGAGGGAAGGGAGGATTTTTCCGCGTTGCGCATAAGAATGCGAAATGATAAGGCCAGCGCTGCGGGGCACGCGCTGCCGCGGTTGTCAGCGAAATTGCAAGTTTCAATTTACGAGAGGAAAACGGGAGGATATGGCGAGACGGTTGCATCAAAGTCATACACATCGGGAGGATATCGTTTGTTTTTAATGCAGCGTAGCCGCAGGGTCTTCAGGCAATCGTTTGCGTATAATCGGCTCGCAATCGACTTATGAATTTTTATTTATTGCGAGAAGCGATGCAGTAATTTTCCGCTCCGTTATTTCGAAAGTAGAAACGCAATACAGATATGTATGTTCCATCTATTCGCTCTCTTATTCTTGGAGAACTCTCTCGGATTTCTTTCAAGCGAGTCGAACTTGCAGCCAATTCTTTACAAAAGAGTCAAGACCGCGCATTCACGTTTTTCTGCTGAAGTGAATCTTGAAGAAATTCTACCAAAAAGGCTCGTAAAGTCATCATGATATAAATAGAACGCACAGTATAATGTCTCAATATGAATTCGCAGTCAATTGTAATAAGAATTCAATACTAATATTACGATACTTTTAAAATAAAATATATTTAAAAAGTTTCAGAAATCGCAAATTTATGCAGTTCAAATTAAAGTATCGTTAAGTAAATATATGTATATCACTCGCGCTTTTTCATAAATACAAAATCTGCACATAAACTTTGACTTTTTATATTTCTTTGTGCATATTTTCTTTATTTATTCTGTTTCCAATCAAACGGTTTACCGCGAAAATGGAACTCTATTGGTATTCTTCGTCGTTAGTTTGTAGAGGGTGCTCTTGTCGTAACTATCGCTGAAATTTCTCCTGTACATAGAAAACTTTTGCAGTATTATGCCGGAAACTTTCGATACGATGCATAAGAGTTTCGTGTATACTGCTTGAGTGCACCAATGTTTCGATGCTTTTCTCTTGGTGTGTGTTTACATACTGGAAATCATATTCATACCTCGCATTTAACGTCAAATTAATCGATCTTTTTGAGAAAATCTGTATCCGTAGAACCAAATTTTTCACATAAATATAGAAAGAGATTATTTTCAGAGGAACGCATGTAACATATAAAACACAGTCAATTTAATATATTATATGTTATATATTATATTATTATTGTATAAAAAATTATTCTGGTTGAAGAATGTTTTGAAAAAATTATTATCCTTTAGAAAAACAAATCATGAACACATCGGTTTTTGAAGAGATTTAAATTTCGAAAAAGTCTAGATATAGTTGAAGTTTTACATCTCATATATTAAAATCGCCCACAAAATTATCTCGCGAGTTAAAAATCAGATGCATTTAGCGTTAAATGTATCCGACGAAATCCGGAAAGCTATTAGCCGTTTTTGCGACGAGGGAAAATAGCAGTTATGGCCGAGACTACTTTATGAACGTAACCTCGAATATAGCTTCTTTAGCCTTTATAGCGCGGAATTAGGATGGTAATTTGTGTCCATGGTATCATGCTGTGCGTGGGAGGATAAATTCATTGCTTGCTCGACGATGCTCATTGCGCGAGTCGAACAATTTAACACAATTGGGACTATGTTTAAAAGTCTTATCGCGGCGTAAAAAAAGATTAAATAAAATAAAAAACTTTATTTCTCTTTGGTAAAAATGTCAGTAGCGAGACCGTATGTTTCACATTCTGTCTTCGTTTGCCTTCCCCTTTCGCAAAGAAAATCTAATTTAAGATTAAACTTGTTTTATGTTGTAAGTTAGAGAATTTGATGAATTAAAATGCGACAAGTATAAAGTTCAACTTCTTTATTATGCTCGCAAAAGATCTTTTTTTCTTTCTTCTTTTGCGAAATTGTAATTAGAGTGAAATAAAAAATTTGAAATAAAAACATTTGAAATAAAAAATTAAACGATTATAATAATGCCTAAATTAAATCTTATTAAAAGAATTCCATTTTCTTTAATCTACATTTTCAATTATTATCACTTTACTTTTCAATTAAAATTACAAATAACTTTTCAGAAGCAAGAAAAATTTTAATTATACCATTCGATATAAATAAATTGTAAACAAAAAATTATTTTAAAATCAATATGGATCCATACCAATTTCATATCGTTCAGCAAATAAAACAATATTTCTCGAAAATCTTATCACAAAATCGAGAAAGTTGAGTCAATACTGGCTGTAATATTTTTCAACCTTTGCCCCGAGCGTTGGCGAAATTATTAATAAACTTATCTCAATTATTCCGAGATAGTAATAACAAAACTTGCTTGAATATGAACGATCAATATCCATCTTGTGGCTTAAATCTGCGATAGTTTGAATTTTCTCTCGTCTAACCTATATAATACTTGAAATCAGTTGTTTAAATCGGCTTATGTCTGTGCTCATAATAATGTCTTAAGGTTCCAAAGCGAAGTTTTTCTTTGTCGATCACATAGTTCGCTAATGTTTGCGGTTTGTTCACGTCATTGGAAGTACGTAAATGTAAACATAAATTTTTTAAAGTAGAATATTAATAAAAAATTTATATACATATACATAACAAGTATATACATCTATATGAGAATATTTTGAATATACTCAAAGTTTATAAAAATAATCCTGATTTTAGCTTGGTTATTTTTTTAGGCTGTTTTAATCAATTCCACTGAATTTCAGATATCAATTAATTAGCAAAAATTAATTAAACCTCACAAAAAAAATTTTTATTCTAAAATAATTATTTATTGAAAGATTTTTGGCTAATCATGTTGGATATTCTACGTATTAATTTCAGACCTGACATAAACGCGATAAGGGCGTTGACATCAGCTCAACCAGGAGCGGCGAAAGGTGCCCCTTCAACGGTCGTTAGCAGGGTCACAGCTGAAGAACGCGAATTGCCTCGACAGGGTAGTCTGGTCGACGGAGAAGGCATCAAGATCGTTATTCATGACGTCGACAGTGATCTTGGTAAGACTTACTAATCAAAACTTTTCGTTCGAAAAAATGCGTTAATCTTTATATATATATATGTTTCATCATTATCTTTTTTAATTGAATAGCGTCTCTCAATATTTCTCTAAAGCCCGTTCTACAATAAGTCGTATGTCGCTAGTTGTATGTCGTGTGTCGTATGATGGATATTGTTGCGATTTACCATTCTACATTAAGTCGCATAGTGTATTATTGAAAAATAAGGTTAACAAGAAAGATGGATAATGTAACTATTGGAGTTTACCTCAATTTGTTATTAATTTGGTTGCGAACAAAATTAATAATAATTTCATCTAGGCTTGACATAATGTCATAAAGAATATTGAGAGTTATGCTATATTTGCTGGATAATAACCTATAACCTATACTATATATAAAATGCATTGGTGTCGCATGTCGTAAGCAGGAAAAGATGAAAGTTGACCATCTTTCATTCCGATACCGACACACGACTTGCGACAACTTCATGCGAAAGCCGACAACTCAATGCGCATGCGTCCGACATCCGATTGCGACGTACGACTTATTGTAGAACGGGCCTAAAAGACACGATAGTGTTTCGCGTCAAGTTCACGCGAAACAGCGAGGCACTCCGGGTATTTATACGCGAGTCGGCCAATTGCGAGTATCTTAGATTGTCGGACTTCAATAACGATTGAACCGACCGTATTTTGGATAGGCTTAATTGATAACTTGGGTTTGAATTATATAATAAAAGTGTCTTTATTTTTTTTCTTTATGTATTGTGAACGGAGATAATATGATGCAAAATTTAAATGTTAATTATTTAAAATTTTTATTATTAAGATACGTCTCCGTCATTGCCGCCCAAGTTCCCAATGCGCAAGTTATACGGTTGGAGCATTTGTCATAAAATTGCGTTAACGACGCTTCGTGATGTTAAGGTTATATATAAGAAAAAGCTAAGTCATGAGCTCCAATTATCCATAGCAATGCAAAGAATCGATGTATGAGCAGTCACTATTGAAAAGAGATGCTAAATAAGATAGACTGTTATTGGCTCACATATCGATTCTTTGCATTGCATTATGGGTAATTGGGGCTCATGACTTAACCTTCTTATGTATAACCTTACATGATGTTATTGCTCGCATCCGTACCTGTTTTCGACAATTATCAGTTAATAAAATAATAAGTTTGCAATGTAAAAGAGCATTATTTTATCATAAAAATAGTAGAAATGCTTATACTAAGAGTATCACGGAATAAAATGCAAAGAAGAATATCAAGAGACACGGTAGTTTTCATGCCAAGTCACGCCAAGCAAAGATCGCGAGTATCGCAGAATAATGCAATAAAATGATAAAGTAATTATTGTATAAGGTAAAATGATAAAAAATTATTAACGGTTATAGGTTATAAGGGTATTGCGGAATAGTGCAAGGAGAAGAAGTTATGTCTTCTAATTGATGTCATTTTGGATAAAATTAGGTTATATTATGATTATTGAGGACAAATTGATACAAATTTATTTTGTAAATTAATTTTATCTATTTTAGAATATGAATTGGATGGATCGGGAAATGAATATAATGAATCTGATATCTCCTCTGAGGGTAACATGATTTTAGCTGACGAATTGGTGCAATCAGGCTTTAATATTTTAACAGAATAAATATTTTTTCTCATTAAACTTTTAATATTTTATATGCATTGTATTGTTTTCCAAAATATATATTTCTTTTTAAGCATTAAGTTATTTTATATGATGTCTGTTTTTTTATGCAGTGGAACATTTTACATTAAAATTTGAAACAGTGAATATGAAATTGTATTTTTTTCGATGCATTGAAATATTTTATATTAAAATGTTTATTTTTTTACGCACTAGAGTATTTGGCATTAATATCTGTTATTTTTCTACGCACTGAAATATTTTGCATTAATTTCTACACACACTGGACTATCAGTGTCAATTGTTTTCTACGTATTATATTTTTACCCTATACACTCCAGTTTTGTAATGCATTAAATTAATATTTTACTTATAATAATATTTTAATAAGTATTGGAGAATTAATGCCTTTCCTTCTACGCATTATATTTATTTTTCATTTATTTTTATGTTTTTTATATTCGTATTATAATCATCCTGCTCTTCCATATCAGATATACTCTCGCGTCTTAAGACTCCTATTGCAAATCAGCTTTTTCATTGCTGTCTAATTTATCCTCATTTTGTTCTAATGTACTTTCAATCTTTTTATCTTTCATATTTTCTGCAGAGCTTTCGTTGATTAAAGAATTCGTTGTTTATAGAATATATAGATTTAAAATAAAAACATTTTTTTGTTAAAATACTTTTACAATATTATTGATTTGATTCATTTGCGTTCTACATAGGACGCTGGCTCCAATTGCCCCAATTTCCAATTTTATTTTATTATTTTTAAAATACTTTTTATAATACAAACTCAAGCTGTTGATTAAACTTGTTAGAAACTTGATCGTTTCATATATTATTAAAGTAAAAAAAGAATGATATAATTACTAAAAACTTATCTTTTTAAAAAAGGCACGCACCAGTTGTGAAAAACTGTTATACATATGAAGAAGCGAAGAATGCGTGAGCGGAGAATGCGTGCGTTCGTGTGTGCATGCGATTGGCATGTGCGTGTGCCCATAAGTCGAAGCGCATTTCTACGCCGAGCGATCAAGAGATAGTTAGGATCAACTAATTAAGACAAACAATTCTCAAGTGTCACGGGCATGGACATAAGAAATACCTGGACAGAGCGCAACCCTGCGGGGTTGAAGCATAGAGGCTAAGGGGAATGAAATGTCTATTGAAACGGATGATGGCTTTTAAGATGGCGGCGGCAGATAATTTCACGGAGTGTGATCTATTTGAACGTCTTGGAACGAAAGAAAGTTTCCTCATTCGAAAAAAAGGATGAATAAAATTTATATATTTGTATGTATTTGTATTTATATATTTGTATATATATATATATATATATATATATATATATATATTAATATTAAGTATAATATTAAGTATAAATATTAATATAAATAGTGTATTACAATATATATATATATATATATTGTATTACAATATATATATATATATATATTGTAATACACTATTTATATTAATATTTATACTTAATATTTGTATTCTAATTTGTTTAATTTTTATTATTATTTATACTGTATATTTAATATTAAATAATAAATGTGGAAAACAAGAAATTATAATTGAATGGAATTAAATATTTATTGCATATTCTCTTATATATGATTAATTAAAAATATAACAGAACATTTATTGCATATTCTCTTATATATGATTAATTAAAAATATAACAGAACATAAACTTTAACATAAACTTTAAGCATATTTACCTTTGAAATGTAATTTTTGAGTTATGAGACTTCCCATTGTAATTGCAACGGATAATTTAACGGAATATGATCGTTGCGATCATGTCTCGATTAACATCGAGTAATACCGCGACGTGAAAGTAGATGCAAAATCTCTGACCTCTAAGATGGCCGCAACGATAGACCTCTCACCCTTTCAAACTCAATCCCCGCGTCTAAAAAGGTACCTTACCCTCTGTCCAGGTATTTCTTATGTCCATGGTCACGGCATAGCTTTTTTTCGGCCGCTAGAAGTCAGTCTTTTGTCTCTCCGAGACGGCGACGGAGCAAATCGAAGCAGTTGAGTGACATTTTTATTATAATCGTTTTTATTATAATCATTTTGCTTTTCAAACATATATATATATACAGAGTGTTAGAAAAGTCTGGAAACGATCAAATATCTCGAAAACGAAACTTTTCTGAGAAAAATGTTTCCAACCAAAGTTGTAGGGTTTTAAAAGTTCTATTCAATGATCATATCCGTTTGACCTTGAGTGGAAGTGTCAAGGTGAGATGAAGGCCAACATGATTTTTTTAAATGGAATACCCCATATAAAATAATGTTACTTTAATTTAATTTGCACAAAATAGTATTATTTTAAATTTTAAATTATTGAAAATAATAACTAAAAATATTTTAACAAAAGAAGTTATACAAATATATCCTACAAAAATAATGATATAAAAAAATTGCGCCAACTGAAAATAAAAAATAATACAAATATTTTAACTGAAAACAATTGTATAAAAAAGTTGTTTTAATTTCTTAATAAATATAATGATATTAAAAAATTGCGCTAACTTTAAATAAAAATTTATGCTATATAAATAAAATTTATTGATTTCCAATAGAAAGATATTCCAAAAGAAAGAATATATCCAATAACACAAAATGCATAAAATAAAAAATTAATAGAAAATTTAAAACTGAGAAATGAATACAGAAAATTAAAAATTTATACAAAAATTAAAAATTTATACAAATAAAAAAAAAATATAAAATTTTAATTAATAAAACTTGGCGCTGTAAATATTAAAGTAAGTATTAAAATAGTGATTAAAGTAACTTTATTTTATAAAAACATATAACGGTCACAACTGGCGCATGTATTTGGCACCTTCTTTACCTTTTTTTTTAAAGTAAGTTTTTAGGGATACTCTTATACTCGAAAAGAAATGGAAATATTCGTAGTATTATTAATCTCACGAAAAAAGATATTCTTATTTAATCAAATGTAGCAAAATGTGATTTATTTTTTTTGTGCGTTTTGTAAAAATAGTTTTTTATTATTAGTTGATCATGTAATGAGTAAAGATAATATAGGACTCAATATTTAATTATTTATCTTTTCATGGATAATTTTGTACCTCATTTAGGATATATCGGGATTATACCCACAAATCGCAGGAATTTTTCGCCACGAGTACGCAAATGTTAGCATTACAGAAAAAAAAAATTGTACATGGAAAGAGAGTGCGTTTGATCGATCGAACTTCGAGCTTGCTGGGCAGTGATTCAATTTCACGGGTAACACTAGTTTCAGTTAATCCTGAGTTTTTTGTATCCGCCAGTAGTGAAATCTCATTAATTAAAAATCTGGAATTTAATTTCGTAGGTCATCATGGATCTCCATACTCGTGTCGTGCCCAAGGTGTCGTGTTCAAATACTATTTAATTTGCTACGGGAAAACGAAACGGGCTATCTCTTTGTCTAGTAAAGTGACATTTGGGTTAATTAGACTTGTGTGATACCTGATTCGAGCACAATCAAATATCGCCGTTAGTTTGCATATGACTTGCATACACGACCTGCTTTTTTTTATCAGATTCTTCTCTGCCACAGAAGATTGATATTATAATATATAATTGATATGGAGCCTCGGAAAAATCTTATACCATCTTATAAATAAAGAGATCATTATATTTTATTTTATTTCATTTTTCATTATTATCATTTTTTATTAATGTAATATATTCGTACAGCGAGATAAAGTATACTCGTATCTCTTATTTTTGTAATAATTATTTGCAAACATTTTTACATGCTTTCTTTGCTCCATTTCTAAATTTGTTATGACGTTCTCTTCGCACAATTTATGATTATTGATAAATATTTTGTGAATACTATGTATTTATATGTATTTACGTAGTTTAAATATTAACGAGGAAAAAAAGAGACAGCCTTGTATGTATACTATGCATTAAAATGCATATCGTATGTATCGCGAAAAACTCTTACTAGAAAATATTTATACCACGTTTTGCAATTTATTGCAAAACGAATATTTTCTTTTTTTTTTAAATGTGTAATTGAATGCATAAAGTTTGTTTTGAATTGAAAGCTGTTTCACTAATATAAAAATTCAAAATTTTTTTTATTTTTTAGTCATGTCATTAGTTAGTTCAAAATAATATTTTCCCTGCGCGAATTAACAAAGCTATAAGGATCTCAATTAAAGCGCGTTTTATATCCTTTTTATTTCATGTCAATTTTCTAGGTTTACATTATTGCAGAGAATAATATAATTTTTAGATATTGACTGTATAATATATATACAGAGTGTCCGACAAGTAAGTGACCAAATGAAAGGTGGAGGTAGATTGGGTCAAACTAAATCGAAAAGTCCTGAACCATTTTTTTTTTATAACGCTTAATAAAGGAATTATTATTGAGTAAAGTCTGGCCAATCAGCGCCAACCTTTAGGGCGCATGTCGGTGTGCCGCGCGCCGTGAAATATGCCCCTCCGTATACTATCAGGCGCGCAGTTCACTGATCTGCGCTCGGCTAAAGGTCGGCGTTGATTGACCAGACTTTACTCAATGATAATTTCTTTATTAAGCGTTATAAAAAAAGAATTCAGGATTTTTCGACTCAGTTTGACCCAATCTACCTTCACCTTTCTCTTGATCATTTACTTGTCGGACACCCTGTATATATATATACATATAGTGTAGGGCATTTATATTGAGACACCTAAATATCTAAAAAATAAAGCAAGATAGAGAGAAATGTTTCACACAAAAGTTGTTCCGTTCTAAGAGGGTTATAAGATGGTGCCATTAGTTTGACCTTGGATAAAGGCGCTTTGGAGATTTCAATGTCAATCTTGTTTTATTTTCTTTACACTAATTGATGTCTCTCATTTTTTGAGCTTAAAATATTAGGGTAACAATTACATTCATTATTACAAAATAAATAATTTTATGAGATATTTCATAGTTTATGTAAAATTATGTCGAAGTAAAGTAATAAAATAAAGTATAAAATATCTCGTAAACTATTAAACTTTTGGCCATCATACCCCTATAACTTTTTATGCAGAATATTGCAAGGAATCGATTTATGTAAAAAATTGGGGTGTTTCCATTTAAAAAAACAAGATTGACATTGAAATCCCCGCAGCGCCTCCACCCAAAGTCAAACTAATGGCACCATCTTATGACCCTCTCGAAACTTTTTTCTGAAACATTTCTTTCTATCTTGCTTTATTTTTAAGATATTTAGGTGTCTCAATATAAATGCCCCACCCTGTGTATATATATATATATATATATATATATATATATATATATATATATATATATACGAGACGTATATTAATAATTTCTGTTATACATCATCAGAATGATTTTATCATCATTAACTGAGAGGTTAACTCAGTTCGGTCACGATGCAGTTTTTTATAGCTAACCTAATTTTTTTAAGTGTTCCGATAAAAGCTTCTATCACGTTTAATTAAAATTAAAAGAAAATTATCTTTCGAAGTAATTTAAATACACAGTGTTTTAATACACAAAGAAAGAAAGATTGATTCATAAATTTCCTAAAATATACGTGAATATATTTTTCAAAAAATTGTTCAAAATTTGTTCGATTAATAATTACTTTAGTACAGAATTATCTTCGCACCTTCTTTTCACTCTCTGCTCTTCCCCTTTGTCTCTCTCTTTCTTTTTCTCTGTTTTTATAAAGAAAGTCGCTCTCGCCTTTTTCATTTTAAATTATTTATATTTATTGACCCGCCTATCCGGTTTTACCCAACTTTCCTCTATATATAACAACGCAACTCTCTCTGTGAAAAATGACAAAAAGAGAGAATTAATATAACTGCCGTACAAATATTAATTATTTCACATTTATCAAGTTTTCAGATTGTTATATAATCATTAATTGAGAATATGGAAAATCAGAGAATCCATTTTGGAAATTATTTCACACGATAGCGATATCGTCACTCCGTCGCGTTTATAGAAAATTGACAGCTGACGCGGACAATTGAAAAGTACGCAGCAAGAAGCACTTGAATGACTGCCAACGTATATGGGTTTGCGGGAGATTTTATCGCGAGGCCGATCGACACAGCGTATTTTCTTTCTCGTCACCGAGTTACGGCTGGAAAAACGGACCGTTTCATTTTTCTCGCTCGAAAAGCGGCTATCCCACGTAGCTCCACTCTATCGATTGCAACGACGGTAGTTTATCGTGATCCAACACGACATGCGAGAGCTACGTGCGAATCGCGATCTGTCCACGTGTTCATTAACGGCATGTCGATCGGAAGGCGGATTACGTCGTCGTTCGCCATAAACTGCGATGCAACAAGCTGCGCACGAGATGAAATAAAAAAGGCGAGAGCGACTTTCTTTATAAAAACAGAGAAAAAGAAAGAGAGAGACAAAGGGGAAGAGCAGAGAGTGAAAAGGAGGTGCGAAGATAATTCTGTGCTAAAGTGATTGTATGTAATTTTACGATGTGCAAGTTTGCTGCTGCGACGACGGATAACGCAGTTTGCACGAGAGAATCGTTTGTTGAAACTATTAGTGAGTCACGTAATTGATTTATGCCTCTAGGTAAAGTCTACGCAACATCTCGTGAATTAAAGGAAATTCACACGGGTGTGTGACAAAGATGTACGATCAGTAATATATGCTGCAAACTAATCAATTTACATGTTAATCATTAAATTTACGTTTATAATATAAAATGAAAATATATCACAATTTAACAACTATGAGGGAGATTTTCATTCTTTAAAAAACAATTTAAAATGTAAATTACTCTTTGTCATTGTTCATTCAATTTTATCATCATACATATACGGAATGACATAAGCAAGATGGAAAAAAATGTTTTACACAAAAATAATTCAAGAATTGTTAATTTTTCAGTTATTGTATAAAATATTTTATATCAAAAATAAAGGCTATATAGAAAAAGAAGAGAAAATTAACAGATATATTGTATTAATTATATAACAAACATTTACCTTGGCAACACTTGGGAGGAGTTCCAGTTCCTCATTTAGATGATTATGTCCTTCGATTTACTTAACGTAGAAGATTAATTTGCTCGCCGATGGAAAAATAATCAAGCGCTTTTCGTGTTAAGTAATCGCATGACATTCAAACTCTGCGTTTCGCCCGAAGCTAACGAAGTTCACGCAGAGCGTGTTTCACGAGTTTTTTTTTCATTTGAAAAGTTCGAGAGACCGACTCAAAAATATACAAGATTAAATAATTTCTTTGCACACGTTATAATTAAATTATCCTTAAAATATTTGTCTCTCTGTAACTTTTTAAAATTATTATTTTTTATTTTAAGTGAGAAATATATAAATTATATAATACATCCTATAGTACTTTATACTTCTCATTCCCTTTTATCTTTCTAAAGAATACATCTGCGCTTTCGCGCGATTAAATATTCATTCATTGTCGCTTCGTCAGGTCTATTCCTATTCTAAGTTTGTCCGCGGGTCATCGCCGGGTCAATTTTTCAAGGCGGTTACGATGACGTGTCGAGATCGAACGTAGATGGGATGCAATCGAGGTTAACGCCAAAATCGTCTTCACGCTACATCGAGCAGAAATAGCCAGGGCACATTATAAAAAGGGAATTGCTCCGAGAATCTCGATCGTGATGCCCCTCTCGCTTCGTCTTTTATAGTCGCCGTTGCTCCTAACATGTATTAAACAAAGGGATTCTCATTGCCGCGCGGAATACATCGCAATTTTGATTAATCTCATTCTTCTGCAGAACGATTTTTATGAGCGTATGCGAAACAATAGCTACTACGTAGTTGGAAGGTTCAATCTACGTGAGCAATTCGACACGATAACTCTTAACAACAACGTTGTAAAAGAAATTTCGTTTCTTCTCGCAACGCGAATGCGAATCCGTCACGTTAAAAAGCAACGCGAGCAGCATTGTTTCGCTAATCACGCTATTTTATGACACATCATGTTCTTTGTTCTATTTCACTTAGAATTAGATCAAGCTGTTATTTAATCTATAATTTCAATTTATATCTTGATTTGAAATTGAAAAAGAAAACATATCGGTTTTCCTATTCTCTTTTTATACTTCACGAATTGGATTTTTAAACTGAATCTCACGATTACAATTGAGTCTTTTCTTTAATATTATGTTCCTACGTATCTTTATATATTCACGTATTAAATTTATTTATATTCATTTTTTATTTATTCTTATTAAATTTCATAAAGTTTACTTTCGTTCGAATATTATTAATACATCAAAAAGTGAAAATTATATTTATATTTAAATAATAATTATATTTAAAATTTTTATGAGATAAAATTTTCAAACTTATATATTTTTTATCTTTTCCAGCTCCACGAATGAATGCGAAGAGGAGAGTGAAGCTAAGAAGAGATCCGGTCATGGATAAAGGACACAGAAGTAAGTATATAATTAAGCATTACCACCGTAATTGAAGCACCTTTGAAATGTCCGAAACTTGAAATTTAAAAAGAGTTTAAATTTGCTCTAGATTCTTTAATTTCTATTGAACGGCCAAAGTTCTCTGACACTAATATCGGTGATTCATATCGCTGATATCCACTACTGCGCAAACAATAATACAGTGCTTCACGTTGTCTCTTTAGTCTTGAATATTGATTTTTCGTCATGAATTACATTGAAACTTTCAGCATTATTGACGCATCAATCTATTGTGTAAACATTAGTGTATATGTATTAGTATTGAAATTATATTAGTAAATATAAATTTTTGACAATATAGATTAATAATAGTTAATAATATAGATTAATAATAGATATACATATTCTAATTTTTGTTATTAAAAAATTTGATATTAAAAATAATTCGGATAAACCTTGATATTAGCACCAACCTCATCGATTTCAATGACATATGTTGCCAAGGACACGGCTCTAAGTAACTTTCAAAAAATTTTAGCCGTTGCTCGTTGTTTATTACAAACTTATGATAAGAACACGTATTAAATGCGATAATCTGAATTTCTCCATGTATAATATATTTCAGTATTTAGTTGTATATTTAAGTTATTAATTATATATTTAAGTAATTGTACGGGGGGGGGGGGGCTTTAGGATTAAACCAAATTTTAGTTTTAAATCAGAAATAGATTTGGGTTAGGTTATATGTTTTAGAAATGAAACCCACGTGTTGTTGCGTTGTCCACGCATATACTTTACAAAACGAAGCGAGGTCTACCCCATAATTATTGTGTGGATGGGAAAGTGTTGCGAGCTTATATTCATGTCGAAATATATGCAGTCTTATGTTGCAAGCATTAGTCGGTCACTATCTTCAATCGTTAATAACTTTGTAAAAAACAACGAGCAACGGTTAAATTTTTTTACAAGTTACTCAGAGCCATGTCCTTGATAACATATGTCAAGATCGTTGAAATCGGTGAGGTCAGCGCTAATATCAAGGTTTACCCTAATTCGTAAAATATATTTTCTTTTGAGTGCATATCGAAATAAGAAACGATTAAATTATTTACTTGTTGTTCGATTAAAATATTTAATGATGACTTGCTTACGGTTAAAGTATTTAATGTAATTGTGCTTCGTCTTTAATAGAGTCTTTCATACAATAATATTTTTATTTATACTTAAAAATAATATTAGTTTGCTTCTTTTGTATAAGTTACTTATTCATCTCTTCACCTATTTATTTATGTCTCTTACTCTTATATAAAAAAACCTATATCATTATTTTATCTTAAAAATTATTGTGATATTGTTGAGAAAAAGATTCAAATTTTAAAAAATGCGCAAACACAAATTATATAATAAAATAATGAAAATTTTCAGGATGAGATTATATGACGCGACACATATATCGAAGAGGATTTTATGGCAATAAAGAGATCAAGAGAAAGTTTTGACCGGTATAATAAAAAACTAATTATAATAAAAACAACTCGGGTAGTTTTCTAAAAAAAAAAAAAAAAGCTATATTACGCAAAATAATTGCTTGCTGAAATAAGTGCAACAGGTTTGGTGCACTGATGATCAAGAGATTAACGAATTGTGAAGTACTTTGATAGAATCCAAGTTAATCAGCAGCCGGAACTATGCGATACCATTAATTTTTCACCACTCCGCGAAACTCCGTATCTCTTTGTCATCCTTTCAGTCGTTTTCTCTTTGACTGCTCTCTCTCTCTCTTTCTTTCTCTCTTTTTCTCTCACACCTTGTATTTACTCTTCTCACCTATTATCATTTTACACCTCGGTCTTTTGAAGCCTTTTATAGCCGTTCCCATTGTGATGTCTCGTGTATCGCCCAAATTTACATTCTCCATGAATTATGTATTTTCAATTTCATCTACGTAGTCGAGAGCTTGATTTCAATAATCAAATCTAAAATTAAACCGTAGGCGTTTGAAATAAAATGAGTTTGTGAAATTTTCCGAAAAATTTTAAAAGTTTTATCGCTCGTATACATTGTCATATCATTATTTCAACTTATTATCATTTCACACGTGCATATTTTCCGATCTTATATCGTATTGTTGTGCACAACACGCGTTTATCGATATGGTACATCATACGGATGCGAGATTCTCGATGATCGATGCAGTTGTTGCTCTAAATGGATGACAGTTCATAGTTATATCAACTGCAATAGCTACTAGCGTGCTGTATGTGCGCATCAGATAAATAGCAGGTAAATGAGCGAAGAAGAAAAAGAGAGAGAAAGAAGGAGATAGAAAGAGAGAGAGAGAGAGAGAGAGAGAGAGAGAGAGAAGGAGAGAGAGGGAGAGAGAAAGAGAGAGAGGGGAGGGGGAGAGAGCCAGCGATTATAAGCCTGTGCCCAACGCCCAACGAGTAGGCATGCGATTGACGTTTAATTATTCGTTGCTATTATTCAGGGACTCTTCGTTTCCTTCACAACACACATCCGCGTTCTCTCGTTGTTCTTTCTTGTCCTGTAGGCCTATTCTCTAACCTCGTAACAATGACGTCGCTATCGTTATGGGCCGTTGCGCAGCTGAAACATATCGGAAAATAGCTGCGCAACGACGTGTAACGATAGCGAATTTTTCGTTAAAAGTTATAGAATAGGGCTACTGCGCCGTTACGACAGAGCATTACCGTTACGACAGGGTGAAATAAGAATATATCTTGACAATTAATTAGAGAGCGGACCAATTCAAAATTCGATCATTCGATACTATCCAATCAAAATTTCAACAATTATTTTCCATACACATATTTTTAATATATTTAATAGTATTTTAGTTAAACTAATTATTAACAAATTTAATGTGGTATGCGTGCAAGTGTTTTTGATATATTATACGTTTGATCAATTGAATTATATCGCGAATATTTTTATAAGCAATGATTCAAATCGATTTTCTGTCTCTTTTTTTTCTCGTACGCGGCTTACCTTCTATTATTTATATATATTCGTTAATCTTGGAAATTTTACATGGTTATACAATTATCGCGGTTGCTGTTATCAATTATTAATATGTGTGTATGTGTGCGCCGCGCTTAATATTTAAAACAGTTATTATATTTATTTAATAATGTGAAGCTCTTGGGCGTGGCAAGCACGTGGTAACAAATACACGGATGGTCCAATGGATTCTGTCTTATTGCAGCACTTTGTTCAATACCAAAACGGTTAAATTATAATATTACATGTGTATTTACTTATGCACGTTATTGGTCTAGAACGGAGATGTATATACGATTTTTCTAATTTTAATAATGACAGCAATACAATCAGAATAAAAACAATTAAATGGAAAAAAACTTTCTAAATGCACTAGTTAATTGAATTTAACAATAATATATTTGCACATCGATACCCGCGCCTGTGCTCTTACCCGCCAGTTTTTTCTAATTTTATTTCGCACACACACAAACGGATTTCAATTCAAGATAAGATATATAGTTATACATTCATTTTTATCAATATAACTATTTGACGATTCAAGTTTAATTCAATACGAAATTATTAATCTGTACTCCAGAAAATAACAATTTTCATTCTAATGTACAATATTTTCATGTGACTTTTTTTATTTTTTTTTTTCGTTGCTATTTGTTAATAATGCATGTAAGTTAAATACAAAAAACTTTGAAGCGATTATATTTTAAACTGATTTTTTAATCTGATAATCTCGCGCAGATATTCATATTATATTTTCACAGTTCATAATTTTCATAATTCGGAAAAACAAAGCGTTTGCGATTTGCGAACTGATTTAGCAAATGCATATTACACATTGCTCAATCATGCTTCTTGTTTATGTATAAAGCAATACCTAATCACGACATCATCAGCAACACTAATATGTTGTAGTCACACAGAAAGCACAATAATGATGAATCCGCTTTGCAATTCGCGCAATTCGAAGGGAAATCCATTAAACGCGATGATACGTAATGCATGGACGTAAACTGGATATAGCTGTAATAACCAGGACGTAATTTCGCAATGCTTTTCCATGAATGATGACGCGGCAACATCTCATAGAATAAATATCCCATTAAAAAATCTCATAAAGATAAAAAAAAAAAATACGCCAAGTACATACCTAATAAATAATTTATAAAAATTTTCCCCTACAAAATAAAAAATCCTTAAAAAATAAAAAATAAAAACTGAATATAAAATCAATAGTTAACTAGCCAAGTTATTGTTAGAAGCAACCCAGTTTGTGAGGATTTGTAATTTGAAATAGTATCTGTCATAAAATCAATCTCGTATTTATAGAGATGTTATAAATAGATTCTCTCCATAAAATTAAAACACATTTTATTTTTATTAACAAAAACTTGATTTTCAAAATAAGTTCAATACAAATAAAAAAAACTTGGCGTTGCTAAACTAAACAATATGTTAAAATTAATGTATTCTTTAATACATTAATTCACATTACAGTTATTGTATTGTAACTAAATTAAATATAATTCTATAATTTTAGATCTAAATTAAATTTATTGTTTGTTGGTTTTAATATATACTTCAAAAGTTAGCAGCACAAAATTTTTTAAATTAAAATTTTTTCAGATATTTTATTTGTATTGAACTTATTTATAACATCATGTTTTTGTTAATAAAAATAAAATATGTTTTAATTCTACGAAGAGAATCTGTCTATAACATTTCTATAAATACGAGATTGATTTTATGACAAATACTATTTCAAATTACAAATTCTCACAAACTGAATTGCAAACTAACTAAGTACTTGGTTAGTTAACTATTGATTTCACATTTATCTTTTATTTTTTAGGGGAAAATTTTTAAGTTATTTTTTAGATATATACTTGAATACGTATTTTTTTTATCTTTGTGAGATTTTTTTTAGTGGGATATCACTGTTTTTTGTAATTATTCTTACTTTATATTAGTATATTAATAAATCACACGAAATTAATATTTACTTTGATAAATAGCAGTCGCTTATGAATTGTTAATTATTAATTTTAATAGAAATCGAGTTTCAAACATCTTTTAATAATTTTCGTATATAACGAGGTACACATATACTATGACAACACATGGAACTATTGCCTATTCACTCTCACCATATGAATGACAACAAGATGAAACATTCCATACACAATACAATAGCGCAATTTACGCCGTATACCCAAGAGTAAAGAATAACAGAAGTAAGCATATCGATAGTGGAGGTAGACTTATCGCGAAGTACGTCATCGCAGCCATCTTGACGGTCCACTTTTCTGATATTTTTCAGGCCATATGCAGCCACTTGTTGCCTTACTTGTTCCAATCTGCATTTATTTTGCGTAAGATCACCGATTCTAAATAAGTGAGAGGAAGAGCCATTATTAGGCTAAAAAAAGATAAACCTTCGGAAACCTACTTATATAAAATAATAGGTAAGAATACCCAATTCTTATGTATTTTTACTGCCTGAACACGAATATGAAATTTAAAACTGGCGGTCGGACTCACAAATTGAAGAAAAACGCAAAAATCCAATCAAACGCGAAAATTAAACCCATGTCCAAGGGATGCATTTTTATTAATAACAATTCACCTCTGGGAGTGAACGCAGCGAGTTCCGCCCCCCCCCCCCTCCTACAAGAGTGGGATTCCACTTCCGGAAGATATAACCTAATCCAAATCTATTTCTGATTTAAAACTGAAATTTGGTTTGGGTTAGGTTATATATTCCGAAAGTGGAACTCCTTCGTAGGGGGAGCGGAACCCACTGCGTCCATGTATACATTTTCCCATCCATACAACAATTGTGGAGTGAAACTTGCTTCGCGTTATAAAATATATGCGTGGACATAGTGGGTTCCGCCTTCCCTACGGGAAGGCTTCACTTCCGGAAGATATAATCTAATCCAAACCTATTTCTGATTTAAAACTACAATTTGGTTTGGGTTAGGTTATATCTTCCTGAAGTGAAGCCCCCCCCCCCCGTAGGAGGGGCGGAACTCACTGAGTCCACGCATATACATTTCCATCCACACAACAATTGTAGGGTGGATTTTGCTTTGTAAAGTATATGCGTGGATACAGTGGATTCCGCCTTTCCTATTTTGCAATTTTCGATGTTTCTTGGCTCGAGCGCCATTTTTAAGTTTCATATTCGTGTTTAGGAGGCAAAAATACGTAGGAATTGAGTATTCTTACCTATTATTTTATATAGGTGGATTTTCCGAAGGTTTACTTTCTGTCATGTTGCAATTTGTTCCTGAGGGACCAGCTTGACCATCCACTTATATATAGTCACTTCCATCCGCTCGCTTAACACTAAACGTTCACTCCTGTTATTCTTTACTTTTAGCCACATATCAACGCACATTTTTGTTTATATATATGTATATCTGGCAATATATCAATGCAGCGTAGTGGGGTATACATATACATATATTCGTTCTCTCTCTCTCTCTCTCTCTCTCTCTCTCTTTCTCTCTTCTTCCTCTCCTTCCTACTCTCTCTCTCCCTTCCTACCTTCCCTGTCTCTTTCCCGCGCTCTCTCTCCTTCTTGCCTTCCCTCTCTCTCCCCCTCACTCATTCTTTCTCTTTTTCTTTCTCGCCCGGCCTCTCTCTCTCTTTCTCATCTATTGTATTATAAATTTATAAAATTATAAATTTATAAAAGAATATCAAAGGAATAATCTCAAAGGAATAAACTCAAAGGAATAATTATACATGAGAGGTGTGAATGCTTCTTGAGGAAATCGCTTTGCGTGTGTGCGTACAAACATACGTACGTGAGTTTGAAATCTGAGACTGAAAGACCAAATGTCACAGTTCTGATATATACAATACAATTATCATATCTCAGGATTGATTGGACCAATTTTATTGAAACTGGTCGCAATTGAAAGCTTGCATCCACATTATATAATAAAAGTGCCGTTAGATTTTTGATTACGTTTTTAGTTTCTGAGATATTTTAATCAATAGTTTATTCAAACTATTTTATAGATGTAAAATTCTGGATAAGCTTGGTAGCGCCGCGGTCCCTGTACATAGACAAAACTGTTGAGAAGCTAGTAAGTATTTTTTTAGGTACTTGGCGTCGGTTGATAAAATATCCGCATTTTCTCTCTTGTGTATATAATTATTGTGTTTGAGATTGGAATAATCAGAAATAAGAGAGATAAAGAAGATTTGTCAAACAGTATTAAATTGCCAAATCAATTGATTACGATCATGTATTAATCTTATTTAATACTTGCGTATGAAATAATTGAAAAAGACAATCCTGATAGCGCCATAATCTCAATACATTTCAATATAATGTCGTCACTTATTTTTATTCGTCAATTATCACCATCGGGAAGTCAAATCGATATTAAAATAAAAAAAAAGTTGGAGAAGAACTTGCATGCGTGTAGTCAGCCACAAAAATGTCACATGTTTGTCTCTTTAAACCATATTGGGAATCGATTTAAACGGATATTTACGGAAAACCACGAATATGAAGAGCTACAGGTTTGAACGTTCCATAAATAGTACAGCGCGGCACCTAGCGCGTGCGAAAGGTCTGTCGCCCCGTCCGTCGCGCACAAATCCCCAGATTGCAGACACAATCGTCCAGATCCCACCGTACATCACACGCCATCGGTCGTTTGTGCACACACTTCTATCCCGGGATAATAGCTTTTCGTGCGAATTCGCACACGGAACACATCACGGGACGCAGCCGCGCTCGCGGAATACCGGAAGGTACGCGATCGATCGGGTCTTTCCTCTCACCCTTTCCCTCTCTTTCTCTCTCTCTCTCTCTCTCTCTCTCTCTCTCTCGCTGCGTAGGACTCAATAGAGACGCGTTAACGTAAACGGACGTGTCTCTCCCGTATTTTACGAGCCCGTTTGTAAACCGCTCAGCTCGTCGCACATCCGGATACACGTCGATCAACGCAAGCGCCCGTTGTCTTGATCTCTCGCTGTCGCATGTCTCTATATTCGAAGAACATCCGACAGATAGAATTTCATAAAAAGAGCGAGAGCTCGCGAAAGAAAAAAACTTTCGTAGACGAAAAACTATTAATTTTTCTCTTTCTCTCGTATATATAAAGTTATTGCAGTTTCGGAGTTATAAACATTATTAATAATCACGATAAGTTTGAATCAATCTTCAAAAATATAAATAGGTAGAGCACGTATGCTTACAAGTCTGTGTTTTGATAGATTCGATTGAAAAATATACATCACGCAGGAAAATAACCTATAAATATTTTATATACATTTGCGCCTATCTTTTTGATGATTAATTTCTTGAATGAAAGATTGCAAGAGAATATTTTTCTGTAGGCTGTGTATTAATTGACCTAACAAACCGTAGGTTATCCATTCATTTTGAGACGGCAAAATATTTTTTGCGAAACCGGATAATGCACTATGAGAAACAACGATGTTTGGAATTAACGATCAACAGGTTGACTGTGGATGCAACAGGAATCTGTTTTGATTTAATCATGAGAAATGGGGAGGTTTACTGTAGCAGATGTTTTGGCGAATTATGCCCGGGTTATTTGATTGAAGTATAGGTATAACATGCGTGCAAAATACATAGAAAGGACACTACAGGACAAGAGGACTAGTGCATGACACACACACACACACACACACACACACACACACACACACACACACACACACACACACACACACACACACACACACACACACACACACACACACACACACACACACACACACACACACACACACACACAAACGCGCGCGCGTGCACACACATATATATAGGGGAAAGTTGGGTAAAACCGGGTATGCGGGTCAAACTGGGTACCCCTGTTTTTTCGTAATAATGACTGCCATCTGTTGCTAGCTTGTGTCATTAGTTGTAGATTGACGCCGTCATTATTTGAAAATAAACCAAGCCCCTATGCACATAATTTTTTTTTTAATAAAAGTTCAAAGTTTTTGACCCTCCAAAGATCGATATCGAGGCAAGAATCGAATTGTCGTGCATTATTTTCTGTATAGAGCATTTATTTCAATAAGTATGGCATTGCATTCTGTACGTATTAGAGAATATATTATATTAGTTTTGATCGGCATTTTGTACGCCGAAATATATACAATCACCGTATTTGTTACTTTCCTTGTGGTGGGGCAAAGCCGGGTACTTACACATGTCATATAATGAAAAAAGGGAGAACTGTCATCCTGACTTTGTATCTCTACAAAAAGCAGTTAAAAACAAAAACTAACGTTCAGAAAAAGAAATCACTAAAAGAAAAAGATTTTTGAGACCCCTAAAGTTAAAAAGTTAAGTAAGGAAGTCCTGCACCAATGTCGGACAAGAGGATATTTTTATTTCTGGTTTTTGTCAATAAAATATATCTTTATATTGATTTTGATTAAAATAAATCTAGATTTTGTAATTACATGATGTTTTGCATATTTTCAAATAGATACCCCATCCAAAAATTTTTTTTTACCTTATATATGTATAGGAGAAAGTAGGGTAAAACCGGATACATTTTTGGATTTGTCTTCCTACAAAAAATCTTAGAGCATAAAAAATTTTGCCGACCGTTAGTAGTCTTTAGTGAACCTTAAACTATGAGATAATAAGGCTAGTTGTCGCGAAAAAATTTTTGGTTACCAAGAATAACAAGATTTTGTGGAGAAGTCAAAGTACCCGGTTTTGTCCTACCGATAGGATCAAACCAGATATCCATTTGAAAACATGCAAAATACTGTGTAATTATAAAATCTAAATTTAGTTTAATCAAAATACAATTTAAGATATATAAAGATATATTCTATTGACAAAAATCACAAATAAAGGTATTCTCTTATTCGACATTACTTATTCTGCAAAACATTCTTATTTAACTTTTTAACTATAGAGGTCTCAAAAATCTTTTTTTTAGTGTTTTTTTTCTAAGTGTTAGTTTTTGTTTCCAGTTGCTTTTTATAGAAACACAAAGTCGGGATAACAATTCTTCCTCTTTTCATTATATGAGATGTGTAAGTATCCAGTTTTGCCCCAACACAAGGAAAGTAACAAATACGGCGGTTGTATATTCTGGCGTACAAAATACCGATCAAAACTAATATCATATACTTTTTAATATGCACAGAATGCAATGCTGCACTTACCGAAACAGATGTTCTATAAAAAGTGCACGACGACTCGATTATTGCCTCGATTTCGATCTTTTTTAGGCTAAAAACTTTAAATTTTTATTAAAAAGAAATATCGTGTTCACAAGGGCACGGTTTGTTTTAAAATAATGATGGCGCTAATCTACAACTAATAACACAAGTTAGCCATAGATAGCAGCATTTATTACGAAAAAACAGGGCTATCCGGTTTGACCTAACTTTCCCGTATACAGGGTATAATCTTTTTAATCTTAAGAGGCAAATATCTCAAAACCTGTAAGTTTTAGAAGGAAACTTTTTAGACAAAAGTTGTTTGGTTCTGAAGAGAAAAAGAGATAGGAATATTAATTAGACCTTATATGACATTGTTAAGGTCATATCAAGGTCACATTAAATTTTTTAAATTGAAACCTCTATTTTTTATTACATATTCTTATAGCCCTTGTTGAGACTTTTTCAAAACTTTATAATAAAATATGTTTTCATTCAGTATTTTTTGAGTTATTTTATATCTTAATCTGACATATTTTGATATAAAAAAATAAAATATCTCGTAAGATATTTAGTTTTCAATAATCTTACCGTAATATTTTTATGTACAAAATAATGAGACAAATTAATTAGTGTAAAAAAAAACAATTGTTAAAAAAATACATTGTAAATAATTACATACTTTTTCTTAAAAACAATTATTTTTTTATATCAATTGATTTATATATATATATATATATATATATATATATATATATATATATATATACATATATAACGTACAAATATTTATATTGAGTTTTTTAATGCGAAAAATCGTGAGGAAAAGTAGTAATGCATATTTACGTATCATTTACTGAAATCGATGCAATGCAAGAAAAGTTATGTGTGTATTATAGTTATATATAAACTTATTAATATTATTTATATATACAAAAAAGAGAGATTAAAGACAGATTAAATTTATTTAGAAATCTATAACATGTATATTTAGTTTATTTAATTAATTTTCGAAATTGAAAAGAATTATTGGGAATTTTATAATTTAAAATCTTAAATATCTCTATATATTTCAACATTCAGATAAAGAAAGACTTAATTCACAATAAAAATTCAGTAATATACTATAGCGCTAATTATATTATGATTCGATATAGATCATTAATAATCGATAGAATACGACTTTAAAATCGATCCCTCAAACCCGTAAAGTTTACTTTTTCAAAAGCAATACATAACGAGTTAATCCTTACGAGTTTAACACAAGTAAAAATAATACGTGAACGTAATATTTGAAATTAAATTAAATAAAATGATGGCTAAAATATTATGTAGAAATAATAGTTGAATGACAAACGTTTTACGAATTGTTCTAAAAAATATTGGGTGATTGCATAAGTTCGTGCCCGATTTAAATATAAACTTCAATAGATTATATTTTAGAGATAACACTTTTATTAATCAATTATATAGTCTCCATTCTTTTCTACAATGGTTTTCCAACCATCTATAAGCTTGTCGATTCCATTTTTGAAGAAAGAACTTGGTTTTTCTTGAAAAAAGTTTCTAAGGTGGTTTTCGACAGCTTCCTCGGAATTGAGATTCTTGCCATTTAAACTATTCTGCAAAGACCGGAACAGATAAAAATCTGAAGGCGCAATATCTGGAGAATATGGCGGGTGCTGCAGAATTTCCCATTGCGACTCCTGCAGTTTTCCTGCAGCTTATTCCTTTCAGTCAGGAGATGCGGCACCCACGTATCAAGCTTGGAAATGTATCCAAGCTTTTTTAAATGACGAAAAGCGGTTGAATTATTGATGTTCAGCCTCTCAGCAATATCCTCAGATGTAATCCTTGGGTTTCTTTCCACTAAGGCATGCACAATGTCATCATCAATGCCAGAAGGCCGTCCAGAGCGGGGTTGATCCTCCATGTTGAAATCACCATTTCGAAATCTGCCAAACCACTTTTTGACTGTTCGGAGAGCAGGAGCGCGGTCCAAATAAACGCTTTAAATATTTTTTTGTGCAATCCCAACACTCACGCCTTTCCGAAATTCATATAGCATTACATGTCGCAAATGCACCTTTTCGTTCTCCATTTTTAATGATTTCTCTTATGCACAAATGGACTTATCTGAACAATATCTGACGCTAAATTGACATAAGACAACGTCATCTATTCGGTATAAGCAACAATTACCACACGAAAACAATAGAACTCCGCCATGCAGCAACTTAATGCCATCTATGAAAATCGGACACGAACTTATGCAATCATCCAATATATATTTTGGCATAACTTAACCCAAATCAAATTTTAGTTTTAAATTAGAAATAGGTTTGGGTTAAGTTATTTTTTTCGGAAGTGGAGCCCTCTCCCGTAGCGGGCGGTACCCACTGTGTCCACGCATACACTTTAATGCGAAGTGAGGTTCCATATGAGTTTACAACTTTCCACGCAAAGCGAGATTCAACGCAAACCTATGTGTTTAGTTTTTTCGTAGTGGAGTCCTCCGCAGGGGGAGCGGAATATACTGCCTCTACGCATATACTTTTTAAAGAGAAGTGAAATTCCACATAGGTTTACAACTTTTCATACAAAGCGAGGTTCAACTCATGTACAACCCATGTAGAATCTCACTTTGTTTTAAAAAGTATAGGCATGGACATAATGGGTTCCGCCCATAGACATAGTATATCTAGATTGAGCGTTTGCCTTTATTTAAAGAGTGGGGATAAAGATGCACGTAGAAAAGGACATACTCTGTTTCGTGCCCCTTGCGTTCTCTCGCACAGAACATAGCGCTCTCTTTTGTCATGCTATGTGCGAACGAGTGAGAACGCAAGGGGCACGAAACAGAGTATGTCCTTTTCTACGTGCATCTCGGCTCCTACTCCTCAACACTCGGTCTAGATATACTATGTCTATGGTGTGTTTCGTCACCATCCTTCACAATTAAAAAAGACACATAGGTTCGTGTTGAACCTCGCTTCATGTGGAAAGTTGTAAACCCATGTGAAACCTTTCTTCGCATTAAAAAGTGTATGAATAGAACAGTGGGTTCCGCCCCTCCTACGAGGGGGCTTTACTTCCGGAAGAAATAATCTAACCCAAACCTATTTCTTAAAATTATTACTAAAATTTAGAGAGATTTAAAACTAAAATTTGGTTTAAGTTAAGTTATATCTTCCGAAACTCTCTCGTAAAGAGGGGGGGGGGGGGGGGGGTCATAACCGCCACTTTTTTCGCGATATGAACTGAATCTTGTTTTGCACTCAAAGTTACAAATCCATTTAAAATCGTATCTCGCTTCGCGTGAAAAGTCATAAACTTAAATTGTTAATAACTTTGTAATAAACAACGAGCGACAGCTAAAATTTTTTGCAAGTTATTTAGAGTCATGTCTTTGTCAGTATATGTCAACATATGTCAGTATATCTCATTGAAATCGATGGGGTCGGCGTTAATATATGCATATTTACCAGAAAATATTTAAAATTGTATAACTTCCTAATTTCTGTGATATTTATTATATCGCATATTACGCAATATTTATTATATATTTAATATTTATTATATCGCTTTATTATTTTATTTCCCTCTATACATATACACGATATAAAATTCAACGAAATGTTTTTTTTGTTGAAAGATACAAATGATTTGTACAATAACTTTTCAATATTTTGCAAAATTGGTTTGGAGTAGTAAATATTTACATATTTCTTATGAAGTTGTAAAGATGCTAAATGACAAAAAGAAATAAAAAAATGTCAAAGAAATTATTGAATAGGATTATAGAAAATCATTCATAGAGATGGGATCAATAAAGAAACAACAAAATAACGAATTAAATTAATCTGATAAATAATAAATAAATTAAATAATTTAAAAATTGCATACCGTACAGTTGTTCTGCCATTGTCGAATACCTCCAGGTCTTCTTCTGCTTTCTCCGTTATTCTTTACTGCTCCTCTATAACATTTATATAACTCACACACTCACTTGCAAAAATACAATTAACTGTGACAATCGCATAGTACTTTGAGCATTATTTTACCGATGTTAATCGTAAGCAATGATAAATGACAGGCAACTTACATTTTTCGACAAATTGATGAAAAATTTGCAGCGCAATGTGAGATACATTCGAATCCAAGCATTCAGAAAATATTTATTACTTTAAAATTCCTTACAATTAGTGATTAACGACGCAGCGATCACTATTTAACAAAGTGACATTTATTCATTGAAGCAAACATTTCACATGATTTAATCATTTAAAATAGGAATCGAAACGATATAGCATTGAAATTTTACAGCTTATTGTTTTATTCCGGTATTTCCGATAATAATTATTTCTTTAATGCTTGAATTCTTGAATGTATCTCATATTGCGCTTTAAGTTTCTCATCGATTTCGATGTAATTTTCTTATTATTTTAAATTGAGAACGTACAGTAATGTACGAATCTTGCAGGATCGAGTGATTAGATGAGAAAAAAGACGTATTATATTTATATAAATATTATATATATATATATATATATATATATATATGAATATATATATATATATATATATTACATATAAATGAAAAAATTAATTTATTATTATTCAATATATTATTTTTACTTCATATTAGTATATTAGTATATTAATAAATCACGCGAAATTAATATCTGCTTCGATAAATAGCAGTCGCTTCGACACGCTTATGAATCGTTAAATGGTAATTATAATAGAGATCGAGTTTCAGACATCTTTTAATAACTTTCGCGATTGCGTATAACGAGGAACATACTAGGACAGAGCTGCTGTCTACTCGCTCTCACTATATGAATGACAACAAAGTAAGGCGTTCCATACAGTGATGCAAGTTTTGCGTTTTATGCCTGCTGCCAGCGCGTGTGGAGGGGATACGTACACAAGCGTGTAATGCGCAGAACTCTCTGCGCATTACACGTATACGGTTTACGCTTGTGTACGTATCCCCTCCACACGCACTGGCAGCGGACATAAAACGCAAAACTTGCATCTATGGTTCCATACACAATAAAGGTTATGTTCCGATATTCACTGCCAGTATTGAAAATCTATAGTTTACGTCACGTAATCGTCTTTGTTTACATATTTAGCGATATGCAATGTAGTGCGGGGTGTTCTATTACAATAAAAAGATATCGAGAGAGGAAAAAGATAAAGACGCGCAGAGAAAAGGAAAGATTATCGATCAACGATTATTTGATCAACGTTCATACGTTACAAAAGTTGTAATATTTTTCGTCCATTAATATAAAGTTTTATCTCGGCAAGTATTAATAATATACATCTCTGATGGAAATTGAAATCCCAACACCAAGAAGGATTTATGCTGGGTGAATGAAAATTACACAGAACATGTTTGTTTACATAAGTATTTACTTTTATTCAATTTTTTAATTTTTTTTATTATATATATTATTTATTTATTTATATATATATTTATTATTATATATATATAGTATATATTATATATATGTATATAAAATAATAAAAATAAAATGTAATAAAAGTAAATACTTATATAAACAAACATTCTATGTTTTTTATTCGGGCAGCATAACTCCTTCTTAGTGTTGGGATTTCAATTTCCATCAGTTTATATTCATTTTCTCAACAAAATATTTAATACATATAAGATACATTCGAGAATCTTAGTATTAAAAAATAATAATTGCCTTTGATCTTCTAAACTTTGCAAGATACACCATTATGACTACGAGCAGATTCTCCATTATCACGTATTCAGTCCATCTCTATGCCTTTCCAACCCTACCAACTGGATGCTCATTGTTACGTGTGTGTACGTGTGCGTGTGCGTGTGCGTGTGCGTTATGTGTGCTAACTATGATTTATTTTTTATAATGAAAAGCACATTATGATAAACTTCCGAATAATCTAATATTAAATCAAATTGCGAATTTATAATTTCGATTAATATTAATTTATTAATTTTAAACGTGCGAGTCATTCAACGATAATACAATTCAGAAATAACATCGTATCGTGAGCGTAAAGTAACACGTGCAAATGAGCGGTATATAGTCTATATTTATGTAACCTGCGTGTTATTTGCAATCAGATCGCGCTTCTTGCATGTTCTTGAATGCAAACATCAGTTTTAATTAGCTTTGTCGTTTTCAAACGCTCACATTGCATTCCTTTTCGTTTCGCAAACAATCGCAACAATCTTCTATCAGTTTGGTAATATCTGCTTTATGAAAATTTTTCTTGAATTTTGAAATACATTTAAGAAAAATGCTTTTTCATTAAATTTAATTAGATTTATTAGTAATAATTTAAACATTAAGATAATTCAAGTAAAATTCGTAAAATTCAGAAAATAATACATTCAAGAATTAAAAATGTGATATTGATTTAATAAAGAATGCAATTTTTTCGAATGATTGAGCAGCTCATCATCGATTAATATTGATAAAAAATAATTAATAATATACGAATGCAAAATTCTTAACAAATTCAATACGATGCGAACAAGCCCTATGCTGACAAGCTTTATCACACAGCTGATTGTGACTGATACTTGATAATTACCATAGCGTTGCAACGGAAACCTCTAACCGGATTGCTCTCGGTGCTACGACACAAACGAAATTCTCCTTAACCAGTTCGTCAGAGCATTAATAGATAATCTCGCTATGTTGGAGAGCTCGATGACATTGATCAATTAAATGGTACGATGTCGCGTCCACGTCGTATCTCGTTAACGTCGCGTTTGTGCAAACGCAAGTTTGCATGTCAACCAATACGACAGCAGTTCAAAATGACAACCGATTCACCGATAGGATTGAATTTAAAATCGCGACTGTGTGTGTGTGTGTGTGTGTGTGGGGTTTGACCGCGAAAGACGTCGATGTCAGATTTTAACTCGATTTGTCTCAAATATTCAAGCGAGATTTTTTACTATTCTGTGCATCGCGTCTTCGTTCGATGGCGCTTTCACTGTTAATGTTGATAATTTCTCCATGTATTCAATGTACATTGGCACTATTTTTTCTAAAATTCACATTGCATTTATTCGCGTAAACGCGAACTCTATTAAAGAGTATTGTAAAGTAATCTTTGTTATAAACTATATAATTACATAAATTTTATTATATAGTATTTATAATATATAAAACACAAAAACATTATTTTCCGCAAACAATTTCTAAAAGATCTTTTTATACTCATTCTACGCTAGCATTGCCAAACGAAAAACTCATTAAATCAACAATATACATATTGTAACAGGTCCGCTTTCGCGAGCGTACGGATTAGCTCGGTTGGGATCAGGTCTCGAGAAAGGGGTGAGATACACGGTAGACGAGAATGTAACTTAGATTTATTCTGCCTCTATCGGCAGTGGTCACACTCTAGTTAAACTCCAGCGGAGCAGATGCACGGTAGTCGGCAATGCGCGAATGGTAAAGCGAGCGCGATGGTTGTTCGTTGCGTAGCGACAATTAATTGACGATGTTATAATCGGTGACAAATAGTTGTCGCGATAATTTCGAGATATCAAAAGTATATTATTATTAGTCGGCATCGGCGAACGGCAAGGCCGTGTTTATTTTGACGGCGCGCGAGGTACTTGTAATTCGGGCCGTAATAGCAGCCGTATCTCTGACCGTGTTCGGTTATCGCAATGCGTTTAAAAAGGGCACTAAGCGCCTCTGCCACTGCCCGGCTGGTGTTCGGGTGGCAGACTTCCGGCTGGTCGATTGCCGGGTAACAATGGGGGGTGCATTGTTACAATATAATGGATGTGTCTTCACGATTCGAGCATCGTAGTAGAATTATGCGCAGCGATTACAAGTGGAATTAATTCGTACATATCAGAACGAAATTACTTAATTAAGTGCTTCTCCTTGCACGTCCGCGTTTCAAATTTCTCACGTTAATACTCACGAAGACAATAATATTACTAGCGACAATGCCGCACAGCTGACCACGTAAGCGGAGGGTAGATACGTTTGAATGCGAAGATATTGACTGCGTTCGCAATATGCGTAGCACGAGAAACAACGTAGGTGCCTTAGGTTCCCAGCCCCTCCTCTCTATCATTCCTTGTGTGCCGAACCGCATCTCTGACATCTCGTCCTCGACCATTCTTTTTCTGTGCCCTTTCGACCCATCCGTCATCGCAACCTTGGAATATGATGCTTTAGCGTACTATACCCATGTTGTTTCGTGATAGGATCTTGATAGATGAGTGTATGAAGAGATCATGCCTTAGAAGAGAAAAGATGTTTTACCGCAGTCGCACTAAGAAACCGAAATGAGAAGAGCGCGATGGATGGATTAGGCTAGTTATATTGATTTTCCCCGTATTTTTCTATTGAACGTCGAAAATAAATGTTTAGAACGGCATTTAGGATGGATTTTTGTCACTTTCGATGATAACGATTTAATCCCATTTTGATTCTTTCAATAACAAATATCAAATAGATTCTCAAATAGATATTAAAAGATAATAAATACTAATAATTTTGCAGATTAATCTGAATTTTTTGAAGTTACATTTTTCATTTAAATATCAATCTATATATGATTATACTTTTAAAAAATTTTTGCATTAAACATATGTCTTTATAACCATTTTAATATTCTTTAAAATTTTTTTGTTTTGTTTTTAAATTTTTAAATCTCCTCCAAGATTTATATAGTTTCCTCCAGTGTTTTCCGCAAAATTCAACTTACTTCGCTCATTGCTATGCATTATTTGTAATTATATTGCTTATCATATTTTTACTTTAAACGATTGTTCGTGATATGAATTGTGTATTGATATAATAAAATAAATATATCTTATATATATGATATATACAGAGTGTCTCAAAGGTCAGATCAATGAAACTTCAGGATCTTATAGAAATTGAATTTGCAACAAAAAAGTTCCTATAAACATATGTCCGAGAAAATGCTTTATTAAAAAATTTATTTAAAAAAGCGATAATACAAAGGTTACATTAATGAGACTATTCAAAAAGACAACAAATTTATTAAAAATAAAAGAAAAATAATTTTTAACTAAATTATCAGATATATTCAAAATGATGTTCCTGTTCATTAATGCATTTTTAGCATCTACGCAATATTGATTTTTTTTTATTAGCTATAACTTTTTTTTATTAGCTATAACTTTTTAATGAACTGTTTCCAGACTTATGTTTATCAGAACTTTTTTATTCCATATTCAATTTCCTATAAAACCCTGAAGTTTCATTGACCTGACCTGGAACACCCGGTATATATATTCGATATACAGATGTTCCACCAAAATTGGCCACCCTTTTCCGGCTTTGGCCAACTTCGGAGTAAATATTATGATCAAATGACAACATAACATATGTCAATCTCCAATCTACGAGTCAGAAGCCAGAAGTTGGCCATAATGTAGGGCAGAAAGTGAAAAGATAGACGTCTCCCGCGATATCTCAAGTTGAAAAAACTCGTATAATATGTAAAATATTCACATTATATCATACATCGTTGTATTCGTTTCAAACAGCGTACAACTTTTATTAATATGTCGAAATATTTACATTATTATAAAAAAATTATGCGTACCTCTCCGTTCGTTAACACAGATAGCTTTTGGAAGCAATCATTATGCTCACAATAAAGTTCAGTTTGAACTTATTCAATTTAATATACAATATGTATATTTGTTATGGTCTATCTCGTTTAGTTTAAAAAATAAAAGGTGATTACCACTTTTGATAGGATACCCTATATATAATATATCTTATATAAATAATAATTTCATCATGAACGGCGATGCTTAATATAATTCATATTTCTGACAATCTTTTTTTAAAATTATTTACCCATGATTATCCTTAATTTTATAGGAGATTCTTATGCAAAAATAATAAATAACAAAAACTTGTTTTAAACATAAACTTGTTTTTACGATGTGAACGTGAGGAACAAGCGGGATAGTGTCCCGGAATGGCGTGCCGCGCGTGAAACTGGAAAAAATCGACCTGGCAATCTCTTTTTCCTTGCTTGTACCGCAGGAGGCAGCCAAACTATGTTACACGCAATTATTAACAAATCTCTCCGTTTTTATAGCTTTTATGCCTTTCGCCCTCCTCGCCCTATATCATCATGCCCCGTCATTTTCCTTTTGCTCGTTAAAACTTCGATAGCGAATTACATTGCTCCATCCGTGCAAATAGCGCGAGAAGAGTGAACTTTTTCAACCTGTTCTACGCGCTTTTCCCAGCATAAATGCAATCATTGTTTTGTAGAAAGCGACGATCGCGCGATCTTTTTTCCGCAAAAAGTTCCAGCGTTATTAATTTCTATCGATTCCAATAAACTCGATTTCCGCCGGGAATGGAAAACTAATTCGTAAATTCGTTTGCAATATTCTCGAACTATAAATAAATTTCGCATTTCTATTCACAATATTATGGAAATATTCTAATTATATTAAGCTTTAAATAATTTAAATAATATAATTAATATAAATAATAATGTAATATACTATAAATATTAATAATAATTACATAATAATAATAATAATAATAATAATAATAATAATAGTAATAATAATAGTAATAATAATAATAATAATAATAATAATAATAATAATAATAATAATAATAATAATAATAATAATAATAATAATAATAATATATCAAATAATTAATCTCTCTTCAGTCATTTATTTCGATTTTCAAAAAATCTCTGAATTCTTTTGCTTTTTCGAAAATTAACACTCCAAAGAAGATAGAAATGATCAATTTCCTAATTACTTTAATCGCATTGAACAGCACAAGTTTGGTGGATGTAAATTTTATATAACAAAATCCGCATGATGTATAAAATCGAGTACAAAAGTGAAACGAATCTCCCCTCATCATCTATAATTCCCAGAGCTTTCGCGGGAACATTACGTGAACATTCTCGTCCTCCTAATGGACGTAGGATCTGCGGTAACCGGCAATAACGCGGGTGTCTGTCGAATTCGCGCGGCTAATGGCGTTAAGGTTTATCCAGATGTTACAAAATCCTTAGAGCCCGAAATTGGCTTGATCATGTCGGATTGTGTTTTCGTGAAAGTGCGCTTAATCGCAAGATGCGATTGAGACCCGACTCTGTCAGTTTAAGTGGCTTTAGGGGGAAGTAAATGTGTTCAGTCTTAGCAAATAAAATGACTAAAGATTTGCAACTTTTTTTTACTGAAATTTTTTAATCCTTAAAATTGGTGTAAGAGAATGATGCATTTACCAGAGTAATACTTTATACATGCAATATCTTAAACCGAGCTATGCGATGTCATTATATAAATTAGAATAAAGAACTGTTTATTAAAATTATTAAGTAATATAACTCTTGTATTTCAACCCGGGTTTTTTCTGAAATTTAGTGTTAAATTATAGTAGTTAAATTATAAATCTTCACGCGGGCGCGCAGTAGACCTCACTAACAATATAACATTGTTATTTCAATCGGCGCAATTGTCGCTCACGTTTACAGCAAGGGACCGTGGGTGTTAATTATTTTCCTAGACTTGGTGTTGCGGAATATGTATTGTATAAATTCCCTGTAAAGAAAGGAGAGAGAAGGAGAAGGGGACATAAGGGTAAACAGAGTCCGGATTAAACGTCGCCCTGCAAAACATGACTATGTCCCCTTGGAGGAGAGATCGTGCGACATGCGCAGCCATGTGTTCTCGGCACAGTGACGTAAATCCTATCTACGGAGACGAGAGATATCCGCGGAAATTGTGACGATGGTGCATCACACTACACATTCTCAGCCCACGTTATATCTCTCACTCAACTTTTGTTACAGCGCGCGGATTTGGCATGAGAGTGGTGGGCGGCAAGACCGGATCGGATGGGCGCAGCTTCGCGTGCATCGTATGGACCGTGCCAGGTGGTCCTGCCGAAAAGGCCGGCTTGCAACAAGGCGACAAGGTACGTGCATACATGTTGATATTTTGTTCGCATAAATTCTGTATATGTAGAATATTATAATATAATTATCATATATATTTACATTTAGATTTTAAGAATAACCCTGGAAGAGTTGCCTACACAGTTGAAAAATTGGTTTCTTATTAAAAAATATGCCGATTAAAATTTTTTTGTTAAATATTTAACACATTTATGTGTTAATTTAATATATTGCTGTTGTATTGATTGAACTCAAATGTTAAATTACTAAAACAATTTTAAAAAAGTGTAAAAATAACACAATATGCACATACTTTTAATTTTACACAATAAATACGTTCCGTATTATTAGTGACAGGATTTATCTATTAAAAATTACAGAAAAAATATTAACTTTATTCTAGAATAAAAATGAGAGTGATTACGGATCGTCAATAAATGTTTTTCTAAGTTAATTTTATTATCAAAATATGTTGATATTACACAAAGTTTATTTTAAATTACTATAAAGTTTGCATTTATTTTGTGTTGAAATATTAACATAATATTAATGTCACCATAGTATCTAATATATCCATATTATGTTAAATTAACACATATATTTGTGTGGACCGTTTGGACATGCGATATGTTAAATTTAAGCTACATTTTCCAACCGTGTATCGTATCTAGATTCTCTATTGTCTCTCAGATTTAAACAAGTCATTTGTTATCATCTTTTCATTGTCCAATATATTTTTAATGCATTAAATATTTTAGAATAGCGTGTTTCATTTAATATTCAAATTCTTAAAGTATTATCTTTCATATTATTATTATGATATTGCATGCTATTATTTATAAAACAATGTGTAGTAAGAAATTTGAATGTATTAATTAGATGTACATACAAATATGTAAAGTTATCCATTTTTATTACCTTTATATAAAACATTAAACTTTTTTCTTTTAATCGATCAAATATTTGTTCGACAACATACAAGATTATGATAAATTACTGACGTTACTACGTTCCATTCCATTTAGAATGACGCGATACATATTACATTTTTAAAGTCGATAATTTTGTACGTATCGCTCCCGATGTTTCTAAAATTTAATGATTTTGTTATTTTTTTATTTTTTTAGACACATTTATGAAATGAGAGAAAACTCTACCGCGCGTCCAGCCAATTGTCGTATATGCAGAATAACACTCAAATAACATAAATAACATAAATATTCGATATACTTCGAAAGCAAATATAGTATGGCGACGAAAATATTTTCCTGTCACACGTTCATCGTTTTACCTATCGGACATTGTTATAAATGATAAAAGCATGTAAATATCGACAGTTTCTGACGTATCGATTTTAATTAAATTTAAAGTTGAAGTACTGACAGTCAAGCGAAAAGAGCCATTCCATTCGCTTACATATTCATGTTAACGTTAAAATTGATGAATTTTATTTAACATCATACAACCTGCATGCAACTATAAAAACTCATTATGCATTATTTGGGGCAACCAATTTTATAATAAAAATACTCTATATCCATATTTACAGTCTGGATTATTAATATATTTATATCCATCACGATGCAAAACGCAAACTTTGGGACAAATAAATTAAAATTAGCTATTTATTGAACATAAAACGAATATGAAGAGTGAAGAAAGAGAGAACATCAATTTAATATTTTTACACGTCATATTTACGCAATGCAAACTCGAAGCAAGACTTATATTCTTGGACTTATGTTTAAATGGTTTTAATAGCACGATACTCAGTCAAACATCAATCTGCGCAAAAATTACAGTCCCTTGGATTCTCGATCTTTTCCCTTTGAGTGTCATTGCGTACAAAGGGATACGATGTAGATAGGTAGGCGCCAATGATCGATTGATCGAGGAAGCAAGGAGACTCGTTCTCTCGCTCCTGTTTGCCGTCATTACATTTCCATAAAGAGCCCCCGATGACGATCGTTATCATCGGCGAGCTTTCCTCTCGCGCTCGGCGACAAGGTCTAATAAGGAATGTGCAGATATCGCACAATGGTCTGTATTCTTGTTACGTGCACATTATCCCTCGTAAGATATAAAAGAAGCGCGTTTGTCCCTCCTCATCTCCCATCTTTCATTTTTCTCATCTGTAACTGAATATCGAGTCAGGATTAAGAGAGAATTGTATGCCCTAAATTTCGCAAAACATGAAAATGGGATATGGTATACATCTTGACAAGCGTGATGTACTTGTTGTTCGCGCGTAACGAAAATTCATGACGCGGCGCGGCGTTTCCGTGTAAATTGAGTTTTGTTTAATCCGCTTACATACCGTCGCTTGTAAAATCGGAATGAGCAACAAACTCAACATCTATTCCTATTGATCTATTTATTACTATCCAACCTTTGGCTAGATCTCCGTTAGAATTGACTTCCGTTAATTTAGTATCTCCACTACAAGAAATCAAATTCAAATGTATGGTATATTAAGTGCTAATTTATTAATCAAATCGCGAATTTATTGCTTCTTTCAATTAAGAAAAAATTGATATTATATATATAAAGATGCAAATATTGATTTAACATTATGCTACGTTTTTCATTTTCAAATAACACTCGTAACGAATTAAACAAAATAAAAAACAAATATACCAGAATTAATTCCTAAGTAATTGCTCAAAGATAGTGCAAAGATAGATTTGAAAATATTTAATATTTATACACGCATACCAACATGCAATACTAAAATCATATAACAGTAAAATAGTCAAGAGTAAAATATTAATAATATCAAATTAATATCAAATTGTTTCCCAAATTAATTGCTACTAAAATATTCTTAATATTTATTGTTCGCAAAATAAGTTTAAAAAATAATAGAAAAGATCTACATTGCTACACGGAGAAAATTTTATATTAAATATTACTATAATGTCGTAGTAGCTGCGGACCATCAAGGAACTATAAGTTTAAATGTTATGTTCATTATTTTAAAAACAATAAAGCAACGCAATTTTTACACTGTCTCATAGTAAAAAGATTTATGTTACAAAACAAAAACTTGCTGGATAAAAATTAGTATTGCGAGAAAAGTAAAAAATATATATCGAATGAATTTTTACTGCACACCATAGTAAAAATAAACTATTCCCACTTTAGAATATGACTTGAGCGCCGGTTTCACAAAAATTACTTTATTTATATGACAAAAAGCAGTGTTGCCATAGTAAAAGTTACGTCGAAATCATGTAAACGTTTCAAATTCAGTAACTCGTTAAGGACTCGAAAAGAAGGGGAAAACGATAAGCATTGCTTGCAAGATCTTGTCGAGCGCACGAATTTTTATCGAACAGTTACGCAGTAACAGAAGCCAGAAGCATATACGCAGTAGGCTCAGTCATAAACGCCGCAGGCTCAGTCATAAATGCAAAACGATTTGCGCATCTCGGTAACTTTTCGGTCCAAAGCTTTCTTAATTGTTTCGCTATAAGTAGTGTCGTTATAAAAGTACTGTGAATAAAAGAAAGTGCTGTGAAGAAAGCGACAGAAAAAAAAACGTAAGTATTCGATTTACAATCATTATCATTATATTTATTTGTACTTTTCTAATTAACCTATTATTTTTCGAATGATGTATCTCATCTATCCATAATTAATATCTTTGAGTTGCTGTCAAATTAATTGATAAATTATATCGGAAAAAATATAAAACAGTTTGACAACAATATATACTTTTCTCATTTTGTCTGAATTGTAAAAATTGAGATTTAGCATTACAACATTTTACAATGATATACAATAAAGATTATAACTTTGCACCTACGAATTTTTACTATGGCAAATGATAAAACATGTTAGGTAAGTGTTAGTTTTAAATTTTACAATGTTGTATTATAATTTATTCTATAATGTCATGATGGTCCACCGATAATACAAAAAATAGTAAAATGTAATTTAAAATTGTATCATGAATTAATATAAAATTTTCTCCGTGTATAAAAATAAACTACGTTAATATAATTAAGAACTCCTTCTATTTTGGTTTTAATTATATTTTTCAAATTATTTGCTCTTAGTAACGTTAATATGCGGGTTCTAACTCAGATCCTTCAAGGTGGGGGGGGGGGGAATTTCGGTGGCAAGGGAGAATGACGTTACGCAGGCGCTGGGGATTTTGGTGGCGAGGAGGAATGACGTCACGCGGGCGGGGAATGCTTATCAATCGGCGCGGTGTATTACAAAGGCGGATGCCGATTGATACGGATGTTTAAATTTATAAACATTATAAACAAATGGCGTCTCGCACTATTGCACGTGCGACATTACTGAATTGAAAGATGATAAAGGCGTTGATAGGATTTTATATTAATATTAATATTAATTTTAAGGATAGGAAGTATAGACTGTGCATGGTGACGCAAGTTAGCCACCGATTGACACGGATGCTTGAATTTATAAGCCTTATAAAAAAATAGCGTCTCGTGCTATTGCACGTATAAGCCTTATAAACAAATATAAACAAATAGCGTCTCGCACTATTGCACGTGCGGCATTACTGAATTTAAAGATGATGAGGCAAGCGCCGATGTCCGGATGCTAGAATTCGCGTCGGAACATGTTTATCGATATATTTACAAAGACGAGTGTCGATATCTGAAATATAACCAAAATAGAACCATCGCGGTGTCCTGTATTACGCGGACCGATGCGACAGAATATTGTCGCCCGAGTTACTAGCGGGAACGTTTGACAGTCAAATAATTTAAACTGAGTAAAGTGCGAGCACAAATTAAAAAAAAATGCCATCGTTGATTGATGCTGTGTTGTGTCGGAGTCGCTGGAACGCGTCATGGTGGGCGCAGGATCTTACGATGGGGCTGTTGACAGCCCTGGTTTTCCAAAGAGTAAGTAATATCTTTTATTTTATATTACATTAATTATTTATAGTATATTTAATTAATTATTTATAGTATATATTATAATATATTATAATTTTGATTTATAGTACGATACTCTAAGAACGACATCGAGATCCCTGGATTTTTAAATTTTGAGATTTTTAAACATCGGCGATTTATAAGAATGGTGCGTCATGAGCACGAGATCCGCGAGGACGTATGGGAGGACAACTCCGATGGCCTCTATTTAGACATAAGACGTCTCTTTGGTCTCGAACGCTACGAAGAAGACGCGGTGGAAGAACCGTGGAACAAACCTCCAAGAGGCTGAAAAAGTAATTGTAAGTATTTATTTTTTTTAATTTTAATACGCTCAAACTAGATTAATATTTTAATAAGACTTGTATTCTTTTCTGTTTCAGATGAAGCGCGCAGCAAATTTTATATTATTTTTATTTTTTATACATCACTCACAAATTTTCATTATTTTCATTATTACTATTAGTATTATTTTCACATACACACACACACGCACGCACGTACGCGCGCACGCACACACGCTCTCGCGCACGCACACATTTATATGATACATACAATTTTTAAATAAATATTTTTTATTATTATAAAAAGAGTGTCAATTATTTCTGCGTCTCCACCATATTCTCTTGCGCTATTCTTTTTCTACTCGCAAGTACCCACGCGCTATCCCTCTCATACCCGTATGCTATCCTTGTCGCACAGTATTGCGTATGTCTTGTGCTATCCTTCTCGCACCGCCTTGCGAACGCCGTATCTGACACCGGCATCCGGCCTCATCCACGTGCATGCCTCGCGCTATCTTCCTCATACCCACCATCTTACGAACGCTATCCTTGTCGTACCAATTTACGAACGATATCCTTTTCACACAGCCTCGCGTACGCCTCGCGCTATACTTCTCCCACATACGTGCATGCGATTGCCTCGCGGTATTTCCCTTATACTCACCGTCTTACGAATGCTATCCTTGTTGCACCGACTTACGAACGATATCCTTCTCACATAGCCTCGCGTACGCCTCACGCTATCCTTCTCCCACACATTACGGCATCGTACCTTAAGATCGCGCGTGCGGTCTGTACGGCGGATATGCAAGGAAGAGAAGCGAAAGAAATACATAATCATTTTTTTTTCATTTTTTAACACATTTATTTATATAATATTATCATACATCATCTCGTCTCAAGGTTTCAGACAAAAGTTCATCCACAGCTAATAGTTCGCAATCTATGATAGATGTTTTATCATATACTTTGCGCAAGATTTTGATCGCAGAATCTCTTTCGGCGCCAAACATATTTGCAAACTCTGGACAAACTGATCGAAACTCTCATTTACGGTTTCTAAATTCTCATGCAGCTTCAAATATTTGTGATTAACACAGTGTTCGAGTTCGAATAAGAAAAATATAGTTGACTATTTCATGTAGAAGCAAGAATCGCGCAACGTAAATTTGACAACACTCGCATCATTTATTTTAACAATCTCAATTGTTAAATCGTTAATCCATATTGGTGTATGATTAGGTGTTTGTACAAGTCGTTCAATGTCCGTTCGTTTCAGCATTAGCGATTTTCATGTATCAATAGACAAGATTTGAATAGATTTGATTGCCTCAGTTATCGCCGAGATGCAATTCCACGTAAGATGTTATTCCAACGCTGATTCCAATATCCAAGTATTTATAAGCAGGGCGCGTCAAAGCAAATCTGCGTACCAAAATACGTGGTATATAACGAGGTTTACCGCATTTGAAAAAATACAATTAAATATGAAATAGCATGGAAAAAACTTATATGAAAAATATATAAAACATTTGTGATACTTACAAATCAAGTGGTTTCTTGTATTACGTCCAGACTCGGGAAAGAATGAGTCGACGGAAGGGCGTAACAACTATCTTTTATTATCCCGAAGTTTAAACGTCTCGTGGCGTTTGGAATCGGGTCGAACGAACTGACATGTCCGCAAAGCAGATAAACGACTGAGTCGCTATTAGATTGTTTTCGGAAGTTCGCTCTGCGGTCCCTTTTTGGTAAGAGAATTTAATCTCTTTTACGCGGGATGGGACCAAGTGCGACCTTTATCTAGGAACGAGTGGAGGATTAAAAAAAGGGTTACTTGATTTTAATTAACAAAGTTTAAATTTATTCATTTTAAAATTAATGATAGGTATACATGATTATAATAAAAAAAATATATATATAATGTGAGTGTGTACATGTGTGTGTGTGTTTAATTCGCGGGTGTTACATTAATACGGAGGGCATCAGTCAGAATGACGAGGGAAAGATTCTATCGTTAACATTTAAGTTCTGACTGGTTAATACAATATAAAAATATATTTGATTTAAAAAAAAATAAGATCAAAATCAATATGTATAAGTAAATAACCGTATACGTTAATAACGGTCGGAAGTATAAAATTGGTCGCTCGCATACGTGTTAGGTTAAAACTTTCTAAGATTTATCGCCGGAACGGGTTGATGATTTAAAAGAATAAGACATTCTTCGGAAAGTTTTGATTTAAAGAAGAAATAAGACAAAAGAAGGAAAAGAAAAATTATTCAATTAAACTTACTTTTTTAAATAGTGATTCAAAGATGGAGGGGTGATGAATTGGTACGGTGTTTCGCTCTGGGAGTGGTGCACTTGGACACAGTATAATTGGACACGGTGCAAATGGACACGTCACAAATGGACACGAGATTTTGCACACGGTTCAATTGGACACAGTGCATTTGGACACAGTAATTTTGGATACAGTAGCTTTTGGACACATAAGAAAATACGCATCGTTTACTTGGACACCGCTCAATTGGACACTGTTCATTTGGACACCGTTCGTTTGGACACAGAAAGATGCGCACCGTTCATTTGGACACCGTTCGTTTGGACACCGTTATTTGCCCACCGTTCGTTTGGACACCGTTCATTTGCCCACCGTTCGTTTGGACACCGTTCATTTGCCCACTGTTCGTTTGGACACCGTTCATTTGCCCACCGTTCGTTTGGACACCGTTCATTTGCCCACCGTTCGTTTGGACACCGTTTGTTTGGACACCAAAATTTGATTTAAATTATACGACGTAATCCACACCAAATTTTTGTTTTAAATAAGAAATAGGTTTGGGTTAGGTTATATCTTCCGGAAGTGGAGCCCCCCCGCATGGGGGGCGGAACCCACTGTATCCATGCATGACATCCAAATATGCGAAAGGCTAAACAAAGTGCTAAAAGCAATGTAAAATTAATGACATCAGTATCAGAGATATATAAGTATGAATATATTTTATTTTGACAGATATTATAACCTTCAAATGTATCTCCTTTTCACGATTGCATATTTTACATAGATTTACCAGTATAAAGTGTTATAAGAATACTGATTATATTTTCCCAAAATGATTTTTATTTCTCTCCATCTGTTACATATTCAAACAAACAGTGCGCATGTTTCTGTGTACAAATGAACGGTGTCCAAACGAACGGTGGGCAAATGAACGGTGTCCAAACGAACGGTGGGCAAATGAACGGTGTCCAAACGAACAGTGGGCAAATGAACGGTGTCCAAACGAACGGTGGGCAAATGAACGGTGTCCAAACGAACGGTGGGCAAATAACGGTGTCCAAACGAACGGTGTCCAAATGAACGGTGCGCATCTTTCTGTGTCCAAACGAACGGTGTCCAAATGAACAGTGTCCAATTGAGCGGTGTCCAAGTAAACGATGCGTATTTTCTTATGTGTCCAAAAGCTACTGTATCCAAAATTACTGTGTCCAAATGCACTGTGTCCAATTGAACCGTGTGCACAATCTCGTGTCCATTTGTAACGTGTCCATTTGCACCGTGTCCAATTGTACTGTGTCCAAGTGAAGGCCACTCTTTCGCTCTGTGTCTCATGTCGGCAGTCTGATGTTTGATTCGTGGTTGGCCTGGAGATGATACCAAGTAAGGACACTGGTGGCACAAGTGCCTAACTCGCAAATTACGGTGCAAAAGCACAGAGTAAGACTGCGTGAAGTTGAAGACGGGAAAAAAGTGTGTCAATGTCTCTTCGAATCCCCTTTTTATAATTCTCTTTTCGGGGTGTATTCTAATTTCTAAGAGTGGGAATCTTCCAAGATTTCAACAAATTAAAAATTGTGCCAGTGCCCCTATTAGGCGGGGTGTTTCTCCTACTTTTTGAATTTTTAGCATTAGAGCATTAGATATCTCTTGCGCACGTGATCTGATTAAAAACGTCTTACTTCGTTATGATTATTTTTATCAATATTAACGCAGCTGTGTTTACTGAATATTTTGTCACAGAAGTTTCGTCATTATTGATTTAGTTATGTTTGTCAGATATTTTCTTAGAAGGAATTTTATTATCTTTATGATATCAATTTATTCTTCCGCTGGAAAATTCTATTTCGAGGGTATCTACTGATTTTTTATTTACTTTTAGGCGACCGGCGCGGTTTCGTCACTGGTCTCTCGCGTCTTTCCCACGGTTGCTCATAGATATTGATATTGACAAGTAACTAAATGTTTAAAGAAATGCGTGGCGCAAGATGCTCTATTTACCGAACGACTCATTTTTATCACCGATCGATTATCGTTGCCGCAACGTTGCGGAAGGAAGGAATTGTGGAGTCGCCAGGACGTAACACTTGTATGACTTAATTTCATCTCGTGAAATTATTCATGTAATTCATGCTTTTGCAACCGTTGCTGGTGCTTCCTTCAGTGGAGTACATTTTGTCTTTTTGTTGTGAAAAGTGGATAATTCTCAAGCAAATCCACCAGCCATTTTCGTTTCTGGCATCCCTTGACGTACATGAGAGTCGACGTCTCGTCATCCTCTTCTGTACCAAGCACGGCCAATGTAATCAAGCGTTTAGCCATGCCTTACGGCACATTTTCGTCGTAGTCCGTGGTGATTCGCGATCAGCCAGGAAGCGCATGACTTGTCGGATTTTATGAGGAAATTCCATGGTAGGGATTATGTAAAAATATAATGCGCGAGAACGGTCTCCTTTTTCAGCACCGCCACCTCCTTTACGACAAATTTCATCCCAACAAAGAATCCTTGCAGGTCCATGAACGTTGGTACATAATGGTCGGACATAACGTTTTCTATATCAGCATGTTGAGAGGACTGCGATTGATCCTGATGCATTATAAATTTTATATCGTCTCATTCCCCCATACTTAGGTGATTTTGCGCACAACGTTGGTCAACGGATTGTACCGAATCACGTATATGATGAGACAGTACGCAGTGGTATTCGGCGGCACGTTCTTCTTACACTCGAATTCCAACATCTACAGTTGCGCTCTTGACCGATTTGTTTTGTCGAGAGCAATCGATGATCACGAACGGACCGTTACGTAAAAACTGCGTACAATGAGACTCGACTCGAGATACTCGTATCCGTAATAATTCTTGCAGAAACGCTGATACGTGTCGTACAGAATCGATCATCTGTTTTTATCGAAATCCAGATTCATATCGTCGCACGGATAACATTCCGACTTCAGGTAGAGTTTCACGTTGGTCAATTTGCAGTCGTCGAATCGACTTGTATCCTCGAATATGACGTTCTTCCGGCCTGTTTGCAGAATGAAAACGTATCGCGGCTTCTCCAACTGAGTCGCGGTCTTAATGGACCACGAATGTTTGGTTGTATGCTGCAATAGCGGAAATTCGTATAGATCCCAAGAGCGAAAACCCATGCTGAGGTATTGTCCGCTTTCCAAGGCGCGCAGCATCGACAGCTTGTTAATCTTGTTCAATACGACGTGTGGCATTCGCTATTGTATCTTGAATATATCGATCACAGGCTCCAATGCCAAATTTACAACCAGACAATTGTTGTCATTGCGCGATCGTATTAAGATCAATTCGTGACGAGCGTTAATCACCACACGTCTGTAATTTTCGCAAAATCCCAATAACATGTAAAGCGGTACGCAAAAATTAAAGTATCCATTCGTATTAGTCTGCGCATTCCAGCCGGCGTTCCTCATAATCACGGTTCTATTGGATGATATCGTTATATAGTTCTTGAGTGTGCTGGTTATTCCTACATTTCTGCTACGATCAATCTTCACACCGTTGAGTTCGTATCGAATCTCATCGAATATGAACGTAACGCAATTATTTCCCAGTACCACATCAAACCCTTCAGCTGATTTGTTTATCTTTAGTTTTCCCTCAATATATAGAAAACTCTCATACGGCAAAGTATACAGATCCTGTTGTAGTATGGGTATTCATATCTCGTCGCTGTGCTCAAATGTTGTATTGATGTACGAGTTGTATGTGTGTGTCTCCGATGTTAAGGATATCGGTCATGTTTTCTCAGATATTTCGTACCGCGAATCCCAAAGATTGTAAAAATTCAATGTTCGAAGCGTTGGGTTTCTTTTTCTGGGTGCAACCGGATGATTGGATATTAGCGAATGTTGATGTTGTTATCGCTGACCTCGCGTTATCTCTCGCGTCTTTCGCTCCGCTCAATACGAACATCTCATGTATCGCATGCTAATTTTGTCGCCGTCGTACGTGCAATCTGATGACGATCTCTTTTCCTTGAAAATCGAGCAATTGTCCGTTTTGATGCGCAACGCATATCGTTAGATCCGTAATGCTCCGGGCGATGATCGGCAGGTAAATGATCTGCGCCGGCGTTTCCAATATCTTATATCCTGGCGGCACGCTCAGTGAAAATTCGTATCGTATGAACGCATTTGCTGTTGCTGTACGCACCAGCGATCACGTTACCCTCTACGCGGATAATGTTTACGTTGATGATATTAATCGGTATGTCCGATTGGTGCCATTGTCCCGGTTGTAATATATGCTTCGACGAGAATCCCAGCAGTGATCCAATGTTGTTGGGTTTGTTAAAGTTTATTCTGAAAGCGCACTTGATCTCGCTATTCATCGTATTGTAATTAGCACGGAGCATTATTGGATATTCTACAGCCTCGTCTTCGTCACCGTTCGCTCGAACGGTCTACGCTCGCAATATCACCGCGTTTGTCGACATGATTGCCAGAGTGAACTAAATGTCGCGGGCTTTCCCGAGAAATTGCACGTTTCAAAAACTCGTGTATGGCGTGTATCTCGTACAATTCCTCGGGAATCATAATTTCCGTGTCATCTTCATCGAAATAAAATTTATTATTCGAAGAATTCACGTTCGGCATCGTATGATATGTCTCAAAATTTGTTAGACCGAGCTCGTAATCACCAACGCTCAAATCTATGGCTGGATGGTTGTGTGCCGCGAGGACGCTACTCTTCCCGGTTAGCGTGAATGTCATAGACATGTCGGCAAAACTGTTTAACGAATACTGAGTCTTAACGGCGCATCGTCAGGCTTTAAATTCACACCGATCGTCGTCGACCGTTCGGAGAAACCGCAGACACAATTGTCCGCAGATGCTTTGATCATAAGTTTGAAAGGATGTACGATTGTAATCGATTTTTGTCACGTTCCGTCCGAAATATCTCACCAATTTATTCGGCGGTCGAAGATTACCAAAACCGTTGAAATATATAGTGCTATTTTCCCTCTTTGCGTACGCAGAGTACCCAATAAATATCTGGTCTTGGTGTTATCTAAATTCACGATGCCGCTCTTGTTTCGATATATACCACCGATCGGTAACGAGTCACGCATGAAAACACCTCTAAAGTATAGTATCGCATACGTTTTGCCAGTTGTTCTAATTGTATGTTTGTTGTCACACCTGTGGGCATTTTTAGCATCTTTTCAACGTTTTTTTTTCTTCGTTGCCACTCCTTGTCTACATGTGTACGGACCAAAATACTATCCCTGTCCGTATTTGTACGGAGCGAGATAAAGTCCGCGACCTTCCATCGCGCGATTGTGACGTTGCAGCTTCTCCCACTGACGCCGCGCGGCTTTGCTGTTGTTCACCGCTATGGCCACGCCAACCGCTCTACCGATCAAGGATCCGAGCGCGCCCAATATTGGTAGAATCGACAATACATTGCCTCGTTTCGCTGTCGGAAGTATCCGTTTTTTTTCGTTAACTTTTTCCGCGTTGTCCTCATCTTCGTCTTCGTCTTCGTCTTTGTCTTCATCTTCATACCCATACCGATCTTTGTTTTGACTTTCATCGCTGCCCAGACAGCTGTGGCTGCGGCTCTCTCACCGAGAGTCGAATCTTTCGCGACGATGCGAGTTCGCGCTTTCTCGGCGAATATCCTGTCAGCCGCGTGTCTCTCGGTGAGATCGGTGCTCCGAAAATACACTGTATCGTGCTCGCGGCAGGCCATGTCCAATAGATTTATACCCGATCGTCTTTGGCTAATCGCTTCTGTAGCCGCGTGCCCAGGCCGCAAAACCATAGCCGGGAATATGTAACTCGAAAGGAAGAGTGTTTATCGTGCGATTTAATAGGCCTCTACCTATTTTCGTTGACATTTGCCGCAATCTTTTATCAACGGTGCTGGACCATCGATGTGCGTTCGCTGCCACGGTTGATTGTAATGTTCGTAACAGCGACGATATTGTTAAACCTTTAAATTCGCCTTTATATGTTCCGGAAGCTTGTCCCAAAGGTAGTGGACGTGATCGCCGTGATTCGCAGCAGAACGACTTTCGGCACAAATTGTAACTGTTCGGCGCTCAAATCGCAAATATCGGAAGGTCTCGACAGCAGGACGAACATTTTTGTTACTGAGTGATTTGCAGTTCCGCGCACCTATAAATAGGCGTTCGATCCAGCATTCCTCAGTCGACAGTGTGAAAATGAGATTTGTGCGACAACCTTTGGCGATTCGCGATGTGACAAATTGCGACGACAGATTACAATCGATAGGGGACAACGTAGAAGTGCGCAAGCATGGTACGATGCTACCGACTACTATACGCGCGATTGTTTACGGTCCCTCGAATTGCGGTAAAACCAACGTTCTGATAAGCCTGTTGGAAAGCTCGCACGGTGTACGTTTTGAAAACGTGTACGTGTACTTGAAGTCGTTGCAACAGCTGAAATATCGATATCTAGAGAATTTATTGACATCAATCGACGAAATCGGCTACTTCACGTTCTCCAACAACAGTGACGTCATTCCGCCAAGCGAGGCGCGTCCAAACTTGATCTTCGTGTTCGATGACGTGGCATGCGATAAGCAGAATGGTGTGAAAGAGTACTTCTCAATGGGCCAACACTCGAGTGTCAACTGCTTTTATCTCCGTCAGACGTACGCAAGAATACCTAAACATCTAACACGCGACAACGCGAACCTGCTGATCTTCAAACAGGATCCTCAAACAGGATGGAACATTAACGAAACGCCAACGAACGACAATAGACGACAAACGGTTCATAGACGGCTACGGACGGTTCACAAACTGCTACAAACGGCTGACAGACGAACGAACGGTTTGGGAACGGCTATCGGACGGTTATCTAATGGCTCAGGAACGGCTGCAAACGAATCTGGAACGGCTACCAAACGGGTCAGGAACGGCTACAAACGGCCATCGAATGGCAACGAAATAAACGGTTATTGAATGGTTAAAAAAAAGTTAAAGGTATAAATCATAATGTAATTTCTTTGCACATATTATTACGCGCCGATCAGTCGCACCGCTAAAAACATGACATCGTTAAAATCCGATGGACGTAAAAATATCGAGAAGCTACGACTCGTCGATGAGCTGCATGGGATCGTCCCGATTGCGCACATTACTGATCGGACACGACAATATTTCCCGATCGGACACAAACCCGATCGGACACATGTCCGATCGGACACAGTCCTGATCGGACACTGGCTCGATCGGACACAGACCCAATCGGACACAATTCCGATCAGACACATATGGTTGCAATCGGACACAGGTCCGATCAGACACAACCAATCGGACACAATTTCGATCAGACACATATGGTTGCAATCGGACATAGGCCCGATCGGACACAGGCCCGATCAGACACAGACCCAATCGGACACAATTCCGATCGGACACATATGGTTGCAATCGGACACAGGCTCGATCGGATACAGTATATCAGAAATATATAGGTTTGGGTTAGGTTATATCTTTCAGAAGTGGAGCCCCTTCGTAGGGGGGGGGGCGAAACATACTGCCTGCACGCACTTTTTAATGCGTGGTAAGGTTCCACATACGTTTACAACTTTCCACGCAAAGCGAGGTTCAACGCGAACCTATGTGTCTAGTTTTGTGATAATGGAGCCCCCACCGTAGGGGGGGGGGGCGGAACCCACTGTGTTCACGCATACATTTTCCCATCCACACAATGATTATAGGATGGACCTAGCTTCGCGATGAGGACTGTGTCCGATTGGAACTGTGTCCGATTGAGCCTGTGTCCGATCGAGCCTATGTCCGATCGGGCCTGTGTCCGATCGGGTCTGTGTCCGATTGGGAAATATTGTCGTGTCCGATCGGTAATGTGCGCAATCGAGACTCACTCAACTGCATGCTCCGGCAAAAAAAAATTTTTTCCAAAGACGCGTCATAGTGCGGGGTTACGACCACCTGTGACAAGCTGACATCGTCAAGATGTGTTCTTACTCTCGTTTCAACAGAGGTTACATACATTACATACTCACCGTCATCGATGTGTTGAGCAAGTACGCGTGGGCCGTACCACTCAAGAGTAAAGGCGGAAGCGAGACGGCTGACGCTATCGAGGAAATAATTCGAGATAGCGAGAGGCGTCCGAAAAATATGCAAACCGATATGGGGAAGGAATTTTACAACGCCGACGTGTAACGTTTCGTGAGAAAACACGACATCAATCATTATTTCACATATTCGGTGTTGAAGGCATCGATCGTCGAACGATTCAATTGCATGTTAAAGAATGACATGTGGAAGATGTTTACGCTCAACGAATTTATAAGTAGATCGACGTTATCCCCGCGATCGCCGAAAGACTCTTGGCTACTGTGTACAGCGCGATAAAAATCGCGGGTCCGGTGAAGTTCAAAGTGATCCGGTACGCGTTAGCAAGTACAAAACGATCTTCGAGAAGGGTTATACGTCAAATTGGACTACCGAAGTGTTTAAAATTGATAAAAAGGAGCGTACTAATCCCGTAACCTATTTACTCGAGGTCTAAAAAATCTGTCGCTGGGGCATTCTACGAGTACGAGTTATTTATCCGTCGCACGACTTATCCGGACGTGTATCTCGTGGAGAAAGTACTGCGCAGAAAGGGTAACGAGGTTTATGTGAAATGGCTGGAATTCGATAGACAATTCTTGGATACACAAGGACAATGTGGTTCAATTCGTACAAACTGTATTTTATTTTTAACAAATGAAAAATATGAAATACATATAAAGTATCAGAAATATGTAAAAAATATAAAAATAAAATATATGCAAGATATATACAGCATATAAAATATGAAATATGAAAAGAAAAAAAAGATAGAAATATATTTCTTTTGTTTTCCTCATATATACATACATACCAATACATACATACATACATACATACATACATACATACATACATAAATATATACATACATACATTACGCCACGCCGCGTCGCGCCGCGCCGCGCCACGCCACGCCACGTCACGTCACGTCACGTCACATTACGTTACATTGTAAGGGTATCCGGTAATCAGATATGACGTATCGCTTGTCGTCGTACGGAGTTAGGACGATTTTTGTCTCGCTGATTGTGTACACTTCGTGCATTTTTGATCTTATGCAGGACTGCTGTCGAGTCATTTCAATTTCATCGTGTAGACACCGCGTGTAATCGTCGAACGTTATTATTCTCGCTACAACATTACTCTTGACTTTAACCTTTTTTGTATTCTTTTTACTATCTACTCGCAACGTGTACATTTTTGCTCTAAGCCCGATGAATTCAGTAATGATTGCACCGTTATTCTCATCCTTCATCAAGCCCGGCATTTTCTTGTTCTCGTATACCGTACGCATTGTTAGCCGGATAATCGCTTATGTCGAATCTCGTGATTATATTCTTGTACATATCCTTGCACTCGATGTGATAAATCAAACTGTCTGTATCGGTGTAAACGACTTTACATTTCTCTCGATATAACGGTACCATGCAATCGTGATGAAATTTGTACAAACACGTTTTAGAAATGTCGAGGATGCACATACCGACATAGATCGGTTTATTGAATTTCACCTCAAGTTTGCGCAATTCGACAGCGACCAAATTTTCCGAAAAGACACTCCTGCTGTGAAAATTTGGTTTCGCGATCATCGCCTCCACGCTGTATCGTCCGTTTCACTTTGTTAATAATTTTACATCGATGTGATTGCGTATGTTTTTCATAGTTTTACCGAATATGTTCATTAATTTATTTAAATTTTTCTGAAAACCGTTTGTCGCGAGTGTTTTAACCCAGGTGTTGAGTTCGATGTAATCGCGGCGCCATGCGGATTGAGCGAATTGCAATACGCGATGTATCTTTGCGACGCGAAGGCCGTGACGCGTGCACTATTGCAGATTGCGATAGTATATGACGTAACGCTTCTTATTGTACATTGTCGCGAGAAGGTTGTTCTGCCGCTTGCCGGGCGGCTTATCGCGCGTCGGATAGAACGGTAGGTCAGCGTGCGCATTGTGAAGATGTTGCGGATACTCCAGCTCGACCTCAAGAATATAACTTGTGGGTGAATCCGAAGCGATCGCGCTAACGTCAAAGTTAGAAATGTCGTCGACCTATTGAAATTCGGCATATGGTAACGGTTGACACATCGCCCAACCGTTGTTTACATCGAAATATATCATGTACGACGATGGTTTCGATGGGTCGTAAAATGGCCCATGTACTTGTTATACGCTCGCGCGTATCTACCGGAGTATTGGCTCAGGCTACCGCGTATTCCCCGTTCGATAAACATAACCATAGCGATTTTAGTAAGTAATTCGAACGTAATATTTGTATGTTTTAGCATGGCGTCCCACGTGTATCCGCAAAGAGTATAGTAATACGCGGGGTCGAGCTCATAATTTTCGATACATTTGTCGCGAAAATTTTCAAAAACATCGGCCAATAATAAGACATACGTTTTTAAATACAAGTTGCTATATTCGCCTAGCGTTTGAGAAACCGTTTCCAGACGTTTTCGGCGTGCGCGTAATCACTCTCGGATACAGTGTCGCCGGTCAAGGAACTGTAAAATGATTCGCGCGGTGGTAAACACATATCGAGCAACCTATCGACACAGTCAATGTATTCATATAGAAAGATGTCTTTTCGCGTCAATAAATTGAACTCTTCAATCGATAAATTTTGAAATTTTGATTTTAAAATTTGGAATTTATCATTATTTAGAAACGATGCCAATTTTTCGAGACTAGTACTGAGAAATTCGTACGAATCGATGAACCGTAACTTTATATCGCTTCGCGAATCTGGTTTTTCGGCGGTATCTTTAACGTGTTTTGTGACTAAAATATACTTTTCTTTCGTTATCGGTAGTACGTTGATCGAGCCTTCGAATGCGGTAGCTATTTCCTCGATAATAAAATGTGAATCTCCTAATGATGATAAAATGGAAGCTCCTTTCTGTTATAGTTGTTGAACGCGAGCCACTTGTCTTTATCGCTCGGTAATCGGATGGCGCACTCATTCATTTCTTGGCAGTCTACAGTGTGCGACTGCAACTTGTCGTCCGATTCATAATAGTGTAAACATCTGTAAAAAAATAGAAATAATTAATTTTTTTTTGTATATTTTGTATTTTATATTGCATTTTTATTGAATATATGTTCTGATCGCAGATATATTGTCTTTGTTTGCCACAACTCAATTGTGAGCTCACGAACCGAGATAAATTCTTGATCCAAATGTTCGACGTCTTGCGAATCTTGCACGTACAGCAAGTTGACGTGTCTGTCCTTCTTTCGCGTCGAAAGACGTATCGGGACAATGTTATTCTCTTTCTCAATGTAGTATATATTTATCAAGATATTATTGGCAAGTTTGAATTTTTTTATCTGATTAACAATCGCTGGAAACTCAATGTCCTGGAGATTCAACACTGTTATGTAATGCGGGTATGAAGATTCCCGATCCGCGTTTCTTTCGGCTGGATACAAAGCAGCGACCACCTCCTATGCAAAACACGCATTGTCTTTGGATTGCACATTTATCACCGCTCTTTCCATAATTATTTTTCGCGATAATTTAATATGGCACGCCGCGTGTATTGGATTATATTTATTTATATTTACAGTTAAATCGAGGATTCGCGACAAAGCCCATCCGCTATCGCATTCTTGAAATTTTTCTAGCGAGGCAAGTGGATTCGACGACGTGTTGCTTGTACCACTCGTGTAAATCGGACGTGCAAAAGAGTTCATAGTTTCTGGTATTGATACTCTTATTGGCGCTCTTATCACCCGACACGAATTCACCGTTGAAGACAGTATTCACTTTCACTTTCACGTTAAAGTGTCTTTCTATAACTTTTTGTATGTGTTCGAGCACAATGTCTTTGGCGTCCTCGAGAAATTGTCGCAATTCGATATAGTCTGCGTTAATCACCGCACCGATCAGTATACGGTTTTCGAACACGGTATCGATCTCTCGCCAAACGAGTCTTTCTGCGTTATTGTCACCACTGTAATCACCACCGCTATGTATAAACCGTATCTCTAATCAAGTCCTCGCACCCTCGATTCGCGCGATTCTAGCCACCAAAGATTGTCGAACTCCGATCGAGAGTCACGGACGCTTGACACGGTTGCGTTCTTCGATCTGTTTGATAAATTCCTCGCATCGCTGTGTCCACGCGAAATACTCGCCCAGAATAGCGACTTGATGTGACAGCTCCAACAGGTCGCGTTCGGTTTGCTTGGTGTTTTTCATTTTTTAAAACTATTTTTTCATACTTTTTATGACAATGTTTTTTTTATTGTGTGCAAATTGGGCACACATTGCATGGAAAGATCTTATACATCGGAAGTTTGCAATTGGAGTAGAACACTTATCGCGTCATATATCTCAATCACATTCCGAACAGCATACATGTACCCGGCATCGGTGTCTGATATAGCGATCATACACGAAGCACATACGGCAAAAGCACCACCCGTGGAATAATAAAAGTATATAGCGCCACACTTTGTCCGTTTAGTGCAATAATTTGCAAATGAGGCACTATCTTGTCAACACGTTCCGTAAGGTTCTCGCTTAGATCGTTCTTATAATCATTGTCATCCGACAATGCGTGATGTTCGTCGGACGACTCATCTAATATTGCTTCGAAATTATTATCTATTTTCATTTTGTTGATTATCACGACAAAATCTTTCTTTATACCCAAGACTTGGCATACAAAAAAATTACAAGTACCCGCTGTATCTCTTTCAACCGATATACGGACCGCAAGCTTCCAAATCGCATACTGAGTTCTTGACATCCTTCATTCTTCATTATATATTTTTCATCTATCGCATTATGGTATCGCGGTGGTTCTATCTTGTCTATATTATTTATAAATTCGAGCAACCGGACATCGGCGCTCGCCTTATATTTTAGACATTGACACCCGCCTTTGTAAATACATCGATAAACATGTCCCGACGTGAATTCTAGCAACTGGACATCGGCGCTCGCCTTATCATCTTTAAATTCAGTAATGCCGCACGTGCAATAGCGCGAGACGCTATTTGTTTATAGACTTATAAATTCAAGCATCCGTGTCAATCGGTGGCTAACTTGCGTCACCATGCACAGTCTATACTTCTGTTACGTCCAGACTCAATGAAAGGAAGAGTCAGCGGGAGGACGTAATCTACTTACCTCTAGACAAACGCTAGACGATGCGTCTCCTAGAGTCGAACGAACAGACTAGGGCCCCAGATAGGTCAACGACCGGAAGGGTCGCTCTTACTCTATCGAAAGACCGTTCGCTCGGTGGTCCCTTTCCTGGTAAAGAAACTGAATCCTTATTACCCGGAACGGGACCTTGTGCGATTTCGGATAACAGGAAGGAGGTCGGGTTAATAAATTACTCGAATTTAAATTTTAATGTTACATTTATTTAAGAACATGGAAATAAATGATTTAAAGAAAAATAAAATTTAATAAAGAAACATTTAATTCGATTTACGAATTCTTATTTTAACAATGCATTTTCTTAAATTCTAATGTGTAGTTGTGTTCGTGTGCGTGAGTGTAGGTGAAGGAAAATTATGTTCTCGCGGGTGTTACAATAAATACGGAGGACATCAACTGGAATTAAACTGGGAAACTAAAGTTTAAATTTCGGTTGGAAATTTACAATATATGTATATATATATATACAGGGTGATTCAAAACAATCTTCTGTCCTTACAATGTCATATACTTGACACTATTCTAAGACGATTTTTCCTTTGCCAAAATTTTTTCCGAGGTTTAGTTTTTAAATTATAAGCCAAAATAGTTAACGAATTACGGGCCGCGTACGCGAGGCAGGCAGGGGCGGCGCAACTCATCGTCCGATGTTGGTGATTACGTGAGGCGCTCGCTGCGATCAACTGTTTGCTATATGCGATGGAGTGTATGTGTGAGAGAGAACGTATACGCGTATACACACACATACACATTCTCTCTCTCTCTCTCTCTCTTACATCAATCGTATGTAGCAAACAGCTAATCGCACACACGCACTTTCTTTCTCTCTCTCTCTGTCTTTCTCTTTTACACCCATCGCGTGTAGCAAACAGCTGATCGCACACACGCACTCTCTTTTTCTCTCTCTCTGTCTTTTTCTTTTACACCCATAGCGTGTAGCAAACAGCTGATCGCACACACGCTCTCTCTCTCTCTCTCTCTCTCTCACTAATTCTTACCTTTTATGTAGTAATTTGTTGCCCTCATACGACTCAATAAGTAATATTTCCGTGTGACACAACGAGTAACTAGCAAACTTTTTTTCACTCACAAATTGTACCACTTACCGAACTTTTACGAATTAATCCACGCACTTTATCGATAAATTGAATTTATTAACGATTATAACGGTTAATCACAATCTACTGATAACTACCGATTAATTATTAAAATAACTCGAAGAAAGAAACGCGTTATTCGATGCGGAGACTGCGCGACGACAACAAGAAAATTAAGTCGGTACTAGCGTTGCCGGCTGCCGGCTGCCGAACGACTGAATGTATCGCATTAAGCTAGCGTCAGACTATGCGCGTATTCACGATTCGTTTATAATTCGTGAATAGTGTGGATGGATGATTCGTCAAATTCAACCAATCTAATTTCTTTATACCGTTCACGAATCACGAATTGCGAATACGCGCATAATCTGGCGCTAGCTTTACACGTGATCGACGCGGACGCTATCATGTGTCCTGTGATCAGCTAAAGCCTCCGACATTGTAAATTCGATAGTTTCGAAAACATGAAACTATGAAATATGAAAATATAATGATGTATAATAACATCGTTTTTTTTAATAAATTCAGTTTATCAATAATGTGCGTGGATTAATTCGTAAAAGTTCGGTAAGTGGTACAATTTGTGAGTGAAAAAAAGTTTGCTAGTTACTCGTTGTGTCACACGGAAATATTACTTCTTGAGTCGTATGAGGGCAACGAATTACTACATAAAAAGTAAGAATCAGTGAGAGAGAGAGAGAGAGAGAGAGAGAGAGAGAGAGAGAGAGAGAGAGAAGATGTATGTGTGTCTATACGCGTATACGTTCTCTCTCACACATACACCCCATCGCATGTAGCAAACAGTTGATCGCAGCGAACGCCTCACGTAATCACCAACATCGGACGATGAGTTGCGCCGCCCCTCGCCCCTGCCTGCCTCGCGTACGCGGCCCGTAATTCGTTAACTATTTTGGCTTATAATTTAAAAACTAAACCTCGGAAAAAATTTTGGCAAAGGAAAAATCGTCTTAGAATTGAGTCAAGTATATGACATTGTAAGGACAGAAGGTTGTTTTGAATCACTCTGTATATATATATATGTGTGTGTAGTTTTAATTACTGATATAAGTTGTTAGGAAAATGAAAATTGGAAGGTAGAGAGAAAAGAGGATAGGGGGCAAAAGAAATAGAGCGAGGTCGTGTATCGTGTACTTCAATGCTGGGATTTACTTGCACATTTCGGCTCGATTCCGTGATTCACGCCTATTGCCCCCCACTCACCGCTCGTGCGTTAACAACAAGTCGCCAGATATGCGTAACTAAGGACCGCGACGCTTCGTCTTAGGAGCGTTTATATATAAGAATGCCCAAATATAGTAATAAGACAATACTTTTCTAAATACAGCGCGAAAATTCTTAGAATTAAAAGTTTTTCTTCAATATTTTATAATTCATTGATATAAAATATTGAAGAAAAACATTTAATTATAGAAAAGTATTGTCTTATTATTATATTTGGGCATTCTCATATACGGACGCTCCTGAGACAAAGCGTCGCGGTCCTTAGTTACGCGTATCTGGCGACTCGTTGCTAACGCACGAGCGGTGAATGGGGGGCAATAGGCGTGAGTCACGAAATCGGACCAAAATGTGCAAGTAAATCCCGGCACTGGTATACTTGTATATTGTGTATGTCTCGCGGAGCTAGCTTAAGTTTAGTGAAATTTCCAACAAAATTCGGGTCTACGGATGCTCGAGCCAATTCTTTCTTAAGCCGCCTATTGCGATGATTACGTGAACATTTAGTGGCCGCTCGGGAAGACCGTTTTATTCTTTCTACTAAGGAAAGATTTGTAAATGAGTAATAATAACAATAATATCATATGGTAGGAAAGAGATATGAAATAATTCTTGGCGTTTCTGTTTTAAAGATTATATCCGGGTAATAAAAATTATGATTTAAATATTAGGTATATAAAAGTAGATGCGCTTTATATTTTGATATATATATATATATTTTTTTTTTATTTATTAGTATATCTATTATATCTCCCTTTTATTATATAGTTAGGCGAAATGAAACCCATAGAGAGGGAATAAAATAGCGAGTCTCTCTGCACGATATATGTGTGTCTTGGTGAGGAGAAGGGAGCCACGGGTCGCTCTGCGAAATGTAGGTGATCCTTGGTGACGAGTGAGGGAGTCACGGGTCGCTCCGCGAAATGCAGGTGACCCTTGGTGACTAGTGAGGAAATCACGGGTCGCTCCGCGAAATGCAGGTGACCCTCGGTGACGAGTGAGGGAGTCACGGGTCGCTCCGCGAAATGCAGGTGGCCCTCGGTGAAGCGCAGGAAGTCACGGGTCGCTCCGCGAAATGCAGGTGACCCTTGGTGACGAGTGAGAATATGAGAGAAGAGACTTGAAGTAATATTTCCGCTAAGGGGTTAAATTTATCATCCAAGAATCATTTCAGAAAAAGGAAAAGAAAAATAGAAGAAATGAAAAAATTTAATGACTTACTATTTATTGAGAGCGTTGTTAAACTAAGTCACAAATGGTTTGCGGGGCAAGAAGATCTTGGCTCCTGCTGTCAGGTTGGATGGAGGTCGCTGTAGTTACAGGTGGTTTCGCAACACAATTAAGAGTCTTAATACACCGATTAGTTTTCCTTTTCACTCACAACTTAACTTTATAAGGCTATCACAATCGCGGATAGAACTGCGAGAATAGGCTTGAAGACTTAATAAGTCGGAGCGAGGTGTAGCCAGACTTGATGTAAGGGTTTTTTTTTATATCGAGAGCCGAAGATGAACTGACTTTTCTGAGACAGGATTTCGCGTATATCGAATCTTGACATCTCTTCGTGTACCCTCTCCATTAGGTAAGCAATATTCTTTTTTAACCAATCAATTTTGAAATGGTGCCCCTCTCATGAGTTGAGGGTGTCTCTCTTCCAAAAGAAGGTTTAAGAGGTTGCGCCTATTGGTGTAAACTTTTTGTTTTAAAAAATTAGGTCTCGCTCACTGAAGAGTTCGCCATGATCGGCCAAGTTGACAGTTTTATTATTTACTTGAGTTTTATCTTAAGCAGATAACGCGCAAGGGTGATCTAGCAGGCGAATACGTGATGTCGAATGTCGCGAGTCTCATTGTCAGTCGCGGATCATAGTTACATTTATAAAATATCATTCTAGTTCTTAGAAGGGCCTTTGTTTGACTCTTTCTATAACGCGTTTTCATTAGAAGACTTCCAAGAAAAAATATTATTTGATCTATTTATTTATTTCTTGCATGCGCACTGTTTAGATTTCGAGTTTTCTCATAGTCCGAGTATTTTTTAATTACTGTTTAAAATTCTTGGTCTTCTAGAAGACCTTTGTTCGAATATTTATCACGCATGGTTTAGATTTTGAAATATTAGTCTCGGCTGTTAGATATTCCTTTAGTTTATTGTTTATGCAAAGAGTTCCAGAACGTAGACATTTAATATTACATGAAAGAAAAGAATCGTGGAGTCCACCGGACGTAACTTTTTATCCTTAAAATTAATATTAATATTAATATAAAATCCTATGAACGCTCGCTTTATCATCTTTAAATTCAGTTATATCGCACGTGCAATAGTACGAGACGCTATTTGTTTATAATGTTTATAAATTCAAGTATCTGTATCAAGCGGCAGTCGTTTTTGTAATACCGTGCCGATTAATAAACATTCCACGCCCGCGTGACATCATTCCCTCTCGCCACCGAAATCCCTCCGTCCGCGTAACGTCATTCCCCCTCGCCACCGAAATCCCTCCGTTCCGCACCCCCCTCGGAGGATTTGAGTTAGAACCCGCATATTAACACTGTTGCTTTCTCTCTCTCTCTCTCTCTCTTTCATTTAATTTGATATATATTTGTTACGATCTATCTCATTAGTTTAAAAGATAAAATAGGGTGGCCATTTTTGGTGGGCCACCCTGTATATACAGGGTGTCCGGTAAAGATTATGTCAATGCTCGTGAGCGGGTAGAATACAGTAAACTGAACAGAAAAGTCCTGTAACTCATTTTTCTATAACGCTTAATAAAGGAATTATTATTGAGTAAAGTTTGGTCAATCAGCGCCAACTTTTAGCCGGACGTACGTCGGTGAGACGCCCGCCTGATAGTGTGCACCGCCGTACCGACGGAGCACTCACGCATACTACCAGGCGCGCGGCTAAAGGTCGGCATTGATTGGCAGACTTTATTCAATAATAACTCCTTTATTAAACGTTATAAAAAAATGTTACACAACTTTTCTGTTCAGTTTACTGCGCTCTATCCGCTTACGAGCGTTGGCACAATCTTTATCGGACACCCTGTATACAGGGTGTGAAGATAAATTGGCTCAAACTGAGTTGAAAAGTCCAGAACCATTTTTTCTTATAACGCTTAATAAAGGAGTTATTATTGAGTCTGGCCAATAAGCGCCAATATTTAGCCGGGCGCACGTCGATGAGCCGCGCGCTGTGAAGTGTACGCCGCCGCAACTACCAAGCGCGCGGCTTACCGACGTGCGCCCGACTAAAGGTCGGTGCAGATTGGCCAGACTTTACTCAATAACCCTTTTAAGCCTTATAAAAAAATGGTACAGGACTTTTCTTTCTAGTTTGACCCAATCTATCTTCACATTTCGGGTGTGTCAAAAATTATCGGACATCTTGTATATATTTATATAATTATATATATATATATATATATATATAAATATATATATTTCACATCTTATATTATATAATAATGTGAAATCACTTTTGTGAAAACAAGTGAGAAATTAATTTTACACATAACCAATAATAAATTAACAAAATTATAAATTGCAAATGTTACAGTTGCTCAATACCATCCTAAAATCTGCTCCTCCCTGTTTGTCTTTCGCTGTTTCTGGCATTCACATTCATTCACAAAAACAATTAATTACCAGAATAGGATGATTATGCGACATTTTACTACCAACATTAATCACACAAACGACTAGCACTTTATTTTGCGATTCAAAAAAAGCGAAAATCATGGTTACGAGGAGCTACAATCTGCTCGGCATTGAAAATTCGCGCCTTAATTACGCTACAATGCGTCGCATTTTACACGTACAACAACAAAACCCGCGTTGATTTTTGGTCATTTTGGTTTCGTCGTGGAATGACAATGACATTGTTTATATGCAGTGGTTTTATTGTCATTCACACGGCGAGCAGAAACTATCGCGCGCTCCGTCGTTGTAGCATATATGTGTATTCGTTAGCAACAAAGATATTGTGTGATTCGAGCAACAATTTTCCGAGCGAATCGTAATTTTAGATAATTGTGATTTTTTTGCATTCTCCCGTCACATTATTTATAAAATAAAATAGAGGAAAGTTGGGTAAAACGGGTAGGCGGGTCAAACCGGGTATCCCTGTTTTTTCATAATAAATACTGCTATCTATGGTTAACTTGTATTATTAATTGTAGATTGGCGCCATCATTATTTTAAAACAAACCGTACCCCTGTGCACACGATATTTCTTTTTTAATCGAAGTTCAAAGTTTTTAGTCCTAAAAAGATCGGTATCAAGGCAAAAATCAAGTCGTCGTGCACTTTTCTTATATAGAGCATCTGTTTCGGTAAATGCAGCATTGCATTCTGTACATATTATGTGTATATTAGAAAGTATATCATATTAATTTTGATCGGCACTTTGTACGCCGGAATATACAACCGCTATATTTGTTACTTTTTTGTGTTGGGGTAAAACCGGGTACTTATACATATGATATAGTGAGAAGAGAAAGAACTGTTATCCTGACTTGTCTCTACAAAAAGCAGTTAGAAACAAAAACTAAGGCTCAGAAAAAGAAATTACTAAAATAAAAGCTCTTTGAGATCCTTGAAGTTAAAAAATTAAATAAGGAAGTCCTGCAGCAATATCGCGCGAACAGGAGGATATTTTTATTTATGATTTTTGTTAATAGAATACACCTTTATATTGTATTTTGATTTAAATAAATCTAGATTTTGTAATTACACGATGTTTTGCATATTTTAAAATGAATACCCGGTTTGACCCTTACACTAGAACAAGTCCCTATTAAATCGGACCTGGAAACGAGAGCGAGAACGTAATTAAATATTGATCTTTCTTTTTTTTCATTTTATCGCGACAATAAAAAGGTCGTAAACGGTTTTACATGTCACACGTCGAATTTAGAACAAACGCTGATCTTTCATCAAATGTTTGCAATAAAAGTACTGACTCAGAGTTAAAAAACTTGTCGTTAAAAGTTGATGGAACTGTTGTGCCTCTAGCCGCTAAGGAAGAGGTCTTTTGGGATTTGTACGCCCAAAGGATTAGGATCCACGCTCGAAATAAGACACTCCCGGACGTTAGGTATAATTTAGTATATTTTGCAAGATTTAATACACTTTCACTTATTCGCGATTATAATAGTCGGGCGCGATACGTACGGTCCTTCGATAATATTGAGCGAGCGAGTAGTCTGCGAGTCGTCTCTCGCGAGTCGTCTCTTTTTCTTCCGCTCGCGAGGTGCATCTCGCGCTTATTATATCTCTTAATTAATTAGGTCGTTGATTGGGGAGGAGTGTGGTGTCCCTGACCGGAGCATGTCTCGTGCTCCGCTTGTCAGTCTGTCTCGTCAGCTGCTTACTCAGCTTCCGAGAACTTGACCGTGTATCTTACTTTTATTAATATCCTTTTATTACTTTGCTCTTTCTTAATTATCTTTCCTTGATCTCTTTTCTAATTTAATGCTTTGCTTTACTCAGCTCTTTCTTACACTTTTCTGTGTCACTTTATTGTTTTATTCTTTAATATATTAAGTAATTGGTCGGGTTACGACAGAACAAAGAAAGAATCGATAAAATAAATTTGTAATAAGAATATAGCGAATCAACGAAATAAGATTTTTTTGCATTAAATTTAAATATTCATTATACTAATTTTTTTCCAAGAATATTGTTTTTGAAATTGTTTCTGAATTGTGAAAAAATTAAAATCTTGAATTTTTCCTATCATAATTCGTGTATCCTGTCATACCGGTAATGATCTCGTATAATACTACCTTGTCCTATGCTACATTCAGTGTATTATCTACCGATACGGCGAATTACGGTGGCGCATCACGTACATACGCTCGCGGTTAATGAATGACCATCCACGGTAATTAATAACAATAAAGTTTGACGTCGAGTCGATCAAAAAGCAAATCCATCTCTCAGCAGACCTTGTTCATTTTGACAATGTTTGTTCGTGACGTCATATCAGTGTCATCGTCACGCAGCTTACGTCGGAAATGAAATTTAACGTTCACGAGGACATAGTACGCTGATTAATCGTCGACGTAATCCAATAAACCGTAAGAAACTTTTATTACTGGCCAATACTTTCAAAGTTGGATCGCACGTGATATGTGCACGTTTCGTAGATAAATTACTTTTCAAACAATGTGAAGGTGAATTAAAAAGCAAATACAATTTCTAATGCAATTGAATAGATTTTATAGAAATCTTGTCGAAATTTTGTAGAAATTTCCGCATTGTAAAATTTAATTTCTTAACGGCAAATAAAAAATATATTTTTAAAATACATATATTAACAAAAATATACAAAATCTAATTTAAAAAAATGTATTTATATAGCATTTTTTATTCAAAATAAAATGGCAAGAATTTTTTCACATTTAATTCTGCAAACTAGAATCCTGCAAATTTAAAAATGCAAACGAAGAAATCAAATTTAAACAATAACTTGGATTGAATTGGAGACGACAATATGAGTTGAAAGTTGATCTTGGAGAAGAGATTTGAATGTTAATAGAATTAAAATAACTTAGAGTGGTTGAAAATGAAGTAAAATCATGTGCGTCTCTCACTTGTCCTCTGATTCAATATTTTATTAATCTCTAACTCTGTTATAAATCAAATAATTTATGTTTATTTTATGAAAATATAATTCTTTGTTTTAATTTAATAATGATAAAGTAAACTCGATAAAATGAATTTTACTGTGTTAAGTGAGACAAATTTCATTGGAAAATAAAAGGCTATTTTATTTCGCTGCACTGAAAATGCTTTTATAAGTACATTCATGCATTTTACGATAATAATAAACAGAGAGGTTTTGTTGCCAAGAGCTAAAATAATTTTTTAATATACATTCAATTTACAATAAATGAAAATGATAAATGAAGCGTTATGTTCACTCTCTTCCTTTCTCAGTTTGTTATTCTGATAAATATCTGACGATATTTACGTCACGAATATTTACGTCACGATACATCCACGCGACGCCAACGCATCAATATTGACGTATAAATATAAACAAAGATACAAGTTAATCTCCAACAACAGATGATATAAAATGTTATAGCCCGAACAGGCTATACACGAATTATTAAATATATTATTCTAAATACATATTATTTTATATGATTGCTCAACGTGTAACGCGAATACAGATCACGTTACGAGCGTTGACCGAACAAAGCGCTGACAACGCGAGCCACGCGCTAAGCCTGAGCGACCGTGCAATCATTTCATTGCGAAAACGCAGAAATCAGGGCAAGCGGAAGAAGGACATTGCGAAAATGCAACGTAGAAGTCCTACTTAAAGGCGAAATAAAAAGGAATAAAGAAATTGCAAAAGTGCAAGCAAAGAAGTCCTACTTAGAACTTCTTAGCTTGCGTCCGGATATTGCCAAAGTCAAGCGACACGACACACAGCCTTGTCGCTAAACGACCCCCTCCCGGGAAGCCAAGGGGAGTTAATAAAAAGGCCCACCGCTAACGAACGGCGGGCAGTCTTTACCATTAATATTACGCGGGCAAACTTTATTCCTTTACGCGAGCAATATCTCTAACAACCGCGAGTGTCAAAACGAGTATCAATAATTATTATAATATTGAATAGCCACGCAGTCGGCAGAAGTATATACAAAGAAGCGAGAGGCGAGTCTCGAGACCGAAACTCGACTCTAGACACGCGCACGTTAAGATATCCGTTATCGTGATACGCGACGCGAGCGAAAGTGCGGGAACATTGTAATCAAGTCACAAATAAAATAGATATTAATATATTTATTTAACTGAAAAGGTGTTATTTTAAACAAATAACAACAGTGAAGTTCTCAGGCGGAGCCCGAATTCCCAAATTCCTTCCGGCAAACGATCCCAATTACCGTGCCTCTTCGGAGGCACAAAAAAAAAATAAACAATCAACGTATGGAATAAAGTATGAAAACTAAAAAATATGTACTGTGCATACAACGGCTCTGCTGGAAAGCTAATATTATATCATGAATGAATATTCTATTGCATGTGCATATCTTACCCAAATATAGGAAAAAGTTGGGTAAAACCGGGTAGGCGAGTCAAACCGGGTATCCCTGTTTTTTCGTAATAAATGCTGCTATCTATGGCTAACTTGTACTATTAGTTGTAGATTGGCGCCATCATTATTTTAAAACAAACCGTAATCCTATGCACACGATATTTCTTTTTTAATAGGAATTCAAAGTTTTTAGTCCAAAAAAAATTGGTCTGTTTCGGTAAATGCAGCATTGCATTCTGTACATTAGAGAGTATATCATATTAGTTTTGATCGGCAATTTGTACACCGGAGTATACAACCGCCGTATTTGTTACTTTTCTTGTGTTGAGGCAAAACCGAGTACTTACACATTTCATCTAATGAAAAGAGGAAGAAATGTTATCCCGACTTTGTGTCCCTACAAAAAGCAGTTGAAAACGAAAACTGACGCTCAGAAAAAGAAATGACTAAAAAAAAAAGCTTTTTGAAACCCCTAAAGTTAAAAAGTTAAATAAGGAAGTCCTACAGCAATGTCGAACAAGAGAATATCTTTATTTGTGAGTTTTGTTAATATAATACATCTTTATATTGTATTTTGATTAAAATAAATCTTGATTTTGTAATTACACGGTGGTTTCAAATGGGTAACCGGTTTGATCCTATCGGTAGGACAAAACTGGATACTTTGACTTCTCCACAAAATCTTGTTATTCTTGGTAACCAAAATTTTTTTTTTGGCAACTTGCTTTATTTTCTTATAGTTTAAAGTTCACTAAAGACTACTAACGGTCGGCAAAATTTTTTGTACTTTCAGATTTTTTGTAGGAAGACAAATCCAAGAAGATACCCGGTTTTACCTTACTTTCCTATAAACATAGGTCGAAAAATGCTTTCTTAAGAAGTTATTGCTCAAAAACCTCTGAAATCATAATTATTTTACACATTTTTCCAAATATCATGAAAAATGTGTTTTTTAACAAAACGTACCAAAACAAAAGTTGTAGAAAATTAAATTATCTTTCAAATAAAATCAAAATGATTGTTGTACGTTCCATAGATTTTGATATAAGTTTCAAACGTATAAAAAATGCTTTTGTTACTTATTGTTAGATGCGAACACGTAAAGCGACTAGATCGGTCATTACTCGATGTCGAAAGTGTTGGAGCTAAGGGAGGACATTTTGAGAACAGTTAGTTTTTTCACGTCTTTATTCATTTTTTACTATTACGTGCTATTTTAGTTTAAAAAAATTTATTTTATTTTCATAAAAGAAAAAGATTTTTATTTTTTATTTTTATCGTTTTTTCAAAAAATTTATTAAGTTTCATTTTCTTTTTATTTCATTTTTTTTCACCTTTTGCTCTTTCTTTGCATCAAAGGTTTTTAAGCGATAACTTCTTAACGAAGCATTTTTCGACCTATGTTTAGAGGAAATTTTTGTTCAGAATTAAATTTTCTATAAGATCTCAAAGTTTGGCTGGAATGATCGGGGGCCACTCTGTATATTATATATATATTGTGACGTGACGTTTTTGGGACGTCCGTCACAAGGGCCGAATGGCCCGATCGGGGGCGGTTTTTCGGGGGCCTGCGTCTCCCTAAATTAGGGAGAGAGCGGCCCGATAGTCAGATCAGCGGGATCTGACTTTCGGTTAGGAAAAATCGAAACTGTAAGCTCGAAATGAGCCTGCGAATTGGTCGTCGGCACGAGGTCGAACGACGGGATCCCATCCGGCGGAAGGAGAGGAAGAGAGAAGAGCGACGGCCAAGAGCGGGAGTCCAGGACACCCAGGAAACGTCAGGTCATGTCAGGAGACGTCAGGTCGTAGTTTTTCAATATTAACTACATTTATGGTGGCCAATATACCTCGATACCGATAATTTAATATTATTATGACAGGAACAGAAGCGAAGGGCCGGAAGGAACCGACCGAAGGAGCGGCCACTCCACCCGCGCGAAGCGAGGGAGTCCCAAGGACGGAGCGGCGGGAGGATTCTTGACCATGGGCCTATTTTTCGAGATAGGAAAGAGAACCGATCGGACGCTGCCGAAATTCCGCATCTGTCAGTCAAGCAACAACCGATTTAGGAAATTTCGGGGCGAGGACCAACACGGCCGTGACAACCGCAAGGACCGCGAGGACCGCAGGACGGCCCTGCGTAACGCGAAAGCGCCACAAGTGGCGCGATAGCGATTTATCGCGCCGGCGTGTCTCCTGCAGGACTCTCGCTCGGCACTGTTCGGCGAGCCTTTAGGAAGAATGTAGGTCGCCCAGAGCGTACGAGCGAGAACGAGATTGCTAAGGAAAAACCGAGATATTCCTGCCGGTGGGACGAGCGTCGTCGACCCGAGTTTGCTGCCGAATAATTGTAGGTAATTAATTCGGATGAGTCGCGCCTTTAATAGTTGTCGAGCCACGCGTTTTGGTGGATTAATCTGGTGAATAGTTGGTAGATTAAGTCGCACGGCCGACGGGCACATGTCGCTCATCCGAATTATATAAAATAGGCTCTCTCTATTCATTTCGCCGCCGCCGACAGTCATTAATGTTAGTCTCGCGTTTGTGATAATTGTATGTTGCGCATTATCGGGATTTTTGCGTTCACGCGATCGATATTCCGACTCGCGCAAAGTATTGCGCCGCGCGACTCGTACACCATAGTCGTTATCGATAGTTTCCGTATTGTTTCTGTGTATTGTTAGCGCGTGTTTTGTGAGTATTGTAAGAAATTGGAGTCAGGAGGAAGCGAAATCCTAAAAATTCGTATAAGAAATCTATCGGGTGTCTTTGAGCCCGCTATTAGTTTCCGCGAGTCATTCGAGTTAGAGATTCGGCATTTCAACGCAAAGGTCACCGTCATTGTTATTGAGACGTATATCGGCTTACCGCGAGCCGGACTAACGGACCGATTTGAGTCGTGTAATCTAGTATTTTTTATTATATCGAAACGGATTCACGAGCGTGCGTAAAGTAGTTACCGGCGTATTCGAAAGATTTCTTTAGCTGTCGCGGCCTAATTAAGTCTCGTACGGCGGAAATCCTCGCGGCCGAAAAGTCGAGTTAAAGCGCGTAAGACGCCCGGTAATTTGATACTGTTGCGCACGGTCGTGCCGATCTCCGCGGAAATAATATATCTTATTCGCCTGTAAAATAATTACTGTCATCCAAGGCTATTATTTATACGAACTGCTCTATACTCTTGTTTCTTTCGTTTTATTATATTATGGTTATCTCTATTATAATACATCGAATGCTCATTTTGGCTCCCGTATTCTCGACTCTCAAAAATTCTCCCGTCTCCCCCGAACCCTCCCCCCACCCTCTACCATTTCAGGTATACTGAATAGCTGCGGAATTTTGCCGTCGCGTTAATTATCGGTCGCGCGATTATCTTTTGGTGTTGCGTTTATCGTGAATGGTGCGGCCTGCCGTACCTGGCGCCCAACTTGGTTTATTTTGCGATTCCGGGAATTTTTGTGGATCGCGAGATCGATATTCGAAATACGCGCCGAAGGTGTACCGTGGGCATCGGAGAACCGCCCGCCGAATAAATAATTATTAATCAAATAATTTAAAAAAAAATTTACGGTTACAGTATATATACGTATATATTCTACTTTAATTCCTTCAAATAAATATTCGACAACTTTTTGTTCTGTTAAATAAAAGATATTAAATTACATGCACTTCTACAAGAACTGTTAAAAGAAAGTTATATATTTTTCAAATAAATTATATGTCCTATCAGTAGGATAAAACCTGGTACCTACAAAATATGCAGAACAACGTGTAATTACAAAATCTAGATTTATTTTAATTAAAATACAATATAAAGATGTATTTTATTGACAAAAATCACAAATAATGATATCCTCTTATTTGACATTGCTGTAGAACTTCCTTATTTAACTTTTTATCTTTAGGGGTTTCAAAAAGCTTTTTTTGATGGTTTCTTTTTCTGAGTAGTAGTTTTCGTTTTCAACTGCATTTTGTAGGGAGACAAAGTCAGGATAACAGTTCTTCCCTTTTTCATTATATGAGATATCTAAGTACCCGGTTTTACCCCAACACGAAGAAAGTAACAAATACAGCGATTGTATATTCCGTCGTACAAAGTACCGATCAAAACTAATATGATATATTCTTTAATATGTACAGAATGCAATGCTGCACTTACCGAAACAGATGCTCTATATAAAAAAAGTGCACGACGACTTGATTTTTGCCTTGATACCGATCTTTTTAGGGCTAAAAACTTTGAACTTCTATTGAATTTTTATCTAAAGAGAAATGTCGTGTGCACAGGGTTACGGTTTGTTTTAAAATAATAATGGCACCAATAACACAAGCTAGCCATAGATAACAGCACTTATTACGAAAAAACAGCGGTACCCGATTTGATCTGCCTACCCGGTTTTATCTAACTTTCCCCTATATCATAAAGTTGGATAGAAAATTTAATATATATCGATTTGGTATAATAATTTTAATTTTAATGAAGAAAAATAATTTAACATCTAGTATCAAACGTAATAAGCATAAAAGAATTTGCTATAATAAACTTATATATATATTTCAACTATTGCATTACAAGTAGTAATAGAGATTGATACATAACAAAATGATTTGACGATACGGAGATCCAAAACGGTTTGGGAACTAGTTGTTTTACGATTCCTATCGATAGTTAGATTCCTTACGATAGTAATAAATGTTGCCGTTCTCGCATCCCGAATACCGCAATTTGGGTGCCCGCATCCGACATCTTGCATACCGCGTCAAATTGTGCTGATTTTAACTCTGATATTTTCCGATTGTGGATGATCGATCAGCTATTAAATCACGTGGTATTTTTTTTAGGTAACTTCGCGGTATTGTATCGTCACCAACGTTTCATGAATATTTGTTAGTATGTCACGTCTGTTTCCGAATGCATATTGGATTTTTCTGACCGATCGATGCGATACATCATACAATGAACGGGAATCATAAGAAATGATTGATCGTTTTTATACGCGTCATTTCCTGTACCAAATTAGCGATATCTGCAGTACCTTCTCTTTATAAGGGTTCAGAGCAGAGAGGGGAAAAAATTAAAAAAAAGAATATACTGTATATATATATATATATCATCCAATATATATATATATATTGGATGATTGCATATATATTATATATATACATATACAAGATGGACCATTTTAATTATTCCATGCAAATATCTCAAAAACTGATCCCGATAGATAAAAACGTTTCAGACAAAAGTGGCATGGTTTTGAGGGGGCCATATGATAAAAATATGGACTTGATTTTGAGCGATCTTCTCAAGGTGAGGACAATGTGATCGATGTTTTCTTAAATGGAACCCCCCATTTTTTATTGCATATTCTTGTGGCTTCTTTCGAGAGCTTTTCAAAATACTATAATAGAGCATTTTTTCATTAAGTACTTTTTGAGTTATTTTATATATTAATCTATATAACATATAGATTAACATATTTTAACATATATTAATATATTTTGATATAAAAAATAAAATATCTTGTAAAATATTTAGTTTTCAATACTCGTGTGGCGAGTTATGCCGCACTCTCAGTGGCTAAAAACTCCCCCTCAGCAGCCACCTCTGGCTGAGAAACCGGCGACCCTGAATACCGTAATTAACACATACGAATAGGAATGCCCGGCTTTCCGCGTGCGTTTGCGCGCCTATCTTATTAAAAGAAAAGAACATTCCACCCCTTACCCAACCCAAGCCATCCTCCCGTCTGGGGTCTGCTTCCCTTATTTATTAAATTGAATGGCTTCCTAACAAATCGTGGAAGACTGCCAATAATGCTGTATCTATATTAACGTATCTAATATTAATAAGAATAGCATGATATCTACTACTAGATGACTGGACAATCTATTAGTTTCTTATAAACTGAACGCTTTGTTAATTGATTGTACTACTTCTCTTATTGAGAGAACATCATTCATAAATCCTATGTATATGCCCGAGGAATCATTGATAATTGGAAAAGGAGAGACTACTACTTTTGCAGACTATCTCTCTCTCTCCATAGTTTCTTTGGCGAACATAACTGTCTCCGCGAAGCGAGACATGGCCGCTCACATCTTTCTATTCTTAACTATAGCCCCGACTGTAGTGCCTAATATAAGGTCTTGTCGAATGGTTTGTTTCAGTAGAGCCCTTTCCATATCTAATACTGAACAACGTTGTAAAGTGTGCTCAGCGTTGTCTGCCTCCACCCTCCACTCCGCAATGTGCGCACATTGGACTGCATAACCTAATTAGCATCTAATTTTAATCTAGGTTAGAACTTATTTAGCACTGGTAAGAAGTCTAACTTAATAGAGATAAGTTCTAGAAAGTTTCTCAAGATTTTCTCTAAGTAAGAAACAAAAGGAGTCCACTTTTATTAAACATAAAAAAATTGATCAAATTCTGTACTACTATATACTACCTGCGCGGAATCATTCTTTTCTCCCCTATAAATCCGTTTTTATCGCATCCGGAAATATATAAAGAAGGAATGATTTGCACACAAAGAAAATCGTTTGATAGATGTTTGGAAAGTTGAAAATGCCTTTTTCCCATCTCCTGCACGAATAAATGTTTTCATTTCAAAAGTTTCACATTGCAGGCACTTCTCAAAAAGAAAACTTGAACATTAAAGGATATCTAAGCATGGCGACCCAGACAGCACAAAATATTCGGAGAATATTCTAACCAGATGATTTCCATACATTCTAAAAATATTTGAAAAGAACATTCTTGTATATTAGGGGGGACCGGAAAGTAATGTCGTTTCTGCGCATGTCGATATTCGTTTGTCATTTATCAGCTCATTGTGTACTTCAAAGTCGTGTCAAAGACATTTTAAGGTTAGAGTGACTTGTTTACTCGTAAATAATTAAATCTTAAATTTTTTTTGCAATTTATGGTGAAATTTGTCTCATTATTCTGTACATAGAAGTATTACGGTAAAATGATCGAAAACTGAATATTTTACGAAATATTTTATTTTTTATATCAAAATATGTCAGATTAAAATATAAAATAACTCAAAAAGTACTTAATGAAAAAATACTTTATTATAGTGTTTTGGAAAGCTCTCGATGTCAGTTACAAGAATACTAAATAAAAAATGGGGGTTTCTATTTAAGATTTTAAAGTTGACTTTCACATGACCTTCAAATGATTTTCCAAGCTCAAATCATTGTCACCATCTTATGGCCTCCTTGAAGCCACACTTTTGTTTGAAACATTTTTCGATTTAACGCAGGGTTTCTGACATATTTGAGTGGGTCCTTTAAAATGGGACACCCTGTATAATTACCTATTCTATTAAAAAAACTCGTTTTTTTCCCTATTTTCTTTAGCATATAATCACAGTGGTCCTTAAATCGTAGTTTATCGTCAATAATTATGCCTAGGTATTTCATTATTTCCACACGTTCAATCTCAGTTCCATCCAAACATTTCAATGTTATATTACCTCGCAGTTCTTTTCTTATACTTCTAACAATCATATATTTCGTTTTTCTTGCAATCATTTTTAACTTATTTATATTCATCCACTCTTCTACTATAGTAAATGCCATATTCATTTTGTCCTCTAATTCCGCGTTGCTTTCTCCAGTTACATATATTGTATTAACGTATCATTTGCAAACATTTTTATACTACATCCTTCTGGACAGATTTTTATTATATCATTTATATATACTATAAATAATAAAGGTCCTAATACAGATCCTTGCGGTACTCCATATTCTGTGGTCATTAATTTAGACCATTTATTATTAAATTGAACCTGCTGTGTTCTATCCTTTAAATATGATCTTAACCATTCTATAACCATTCCCCTAATTCCATATTGATATAATTTCTCTAATAATCTTTCTCTATCTATTGTTTCAAAGGCTCGCTTAAGATCCATGAAAATTACCCCTACCATTTTTGCCTCACTAACTATCAATTTCCATTCATCAATGACTGTTTGAATCGCTGTTTCACACGAATATTGTTTTCTAAAGCCCGACTGATGTTCTGTTATAATACAATTATCTTCCAAATACGTTTCAATTTGCTTTTTAACTACTAATTCTAACACTTTTTCAAATATTGGTAACATATTTATAGGCCTAAATTCACTTGCTTTTCTAGCTTTCTCTATTTTTGGAATCGGTATTATTGTAGACGTTTTCCAACCTTCTGGACAGCAATCTTCCTTCAAAGAATTATTTATTATATCAACAAATTCCTCTTTTATTACGCAAAATACTGCCTTTAATATATCGCTAGTTATTCCCTCCTCTGTACCTTTCTTTTTCGGTAGTCTCATAACAATTTCCTGTAAATGCTCTATACTAATCATTTCAAAATTTTCCATAATTCCCTCGTTTTCAATAACATAAATAATTCTTTTACATGCATTCCCAGTTTTACTCCCATTTATAGATTTTACTATACTATTAATACTTTGTATATAATATAAATTAAATTTATCTGCTATATTGCATCCTTCAGTGCTGTCTAATATTTCAAAATCTATATTCTCTACTTCTCTTACCTCCTGGTTCGCCTCTAATTATTTCTTTTAGTGTTTTCCACATAGATGTAGGATTATCTTTATTAAGATCTATCATATTTTCATAATATTCTTTTTTTTGCGAGAGAGAGAAAGAGAGAGAGAGAGAGAGGGGTAAGGGGAGGGGAAAGAAGAGAACGGGGATGTCTAATCGATTATTTTGCCATATGCTATGCGAATTTTAATGTCTTTCAGCATCATATACGCGGGAATAAACATTTATTCAAAATAAAATAGCACGGAAGAAAAATATAAAATTAGCGCTCACAAAATATATTAACGTTGACTAGTGTTACGTCCAGACTCGAAGAAGGATGAGTCAATGGAAGGGCGCAACAAGTATTTTTTATTATCCCGAAATCAAATGTGTTGTGGTGCTTAGAATCGAATCGAACGAACTGACAGATCTGAAAAGCAGAGTCGAGTCTAAACGACTGAGTTGCTATTACGCTGGTTATTCAGATGTTCGTTCGATGGTCCCTTTTCGGTAAGAGAATTTAATCTCTTTTACATTGGATGGGACCAAGTGCGACCTTCCGACTAGAAGTTAATAAAGAGTTATTTTGATTTTAATTAATAAAATACGAGTTTATTCATATTTTAAAATAAATGATAGATATACATGATTATATAAAAACAAAAAATAATCTTGATAATAATTTCTTGGTGAGTATGTATGTGGGTTTCTTAGTTCGCGGGTATTACATTAGTACAAAGGACATCAATCAGAATATAAAAGAAAGATTTTATCGTTAACATTTAGGTTCTGACTGGTTCATACAATAATAAAATATACAATATCTAATTATAGGATAAAAATAAATAAAATCAAAATCAATGTATAAGTCAATAAGTGTAGTTATGCAGTATGTTAAGAACGGTCAGAAATATAAAAGTGATCGCTCGCATATGTGTTAGATTACGATCAGGATTTAAGATTTTCTAAGATTTATTGCCAAAATGAGTTAATAATTTTAAAAGAATGAAACATTCTGCGGAGAGCTATGAATTGGATAGGAAAAATTATTCAATTTAACTTATTTTTTTAAATAGTAATTCGGAGATAAAAAGGTGACGAATTTGTACGGTGTTTTGCTCTGTCATGTCGATAGCCTGATGTTCGACTCGTGATTGCTCTGGAGATGATGCTAAATAAAGACACTAGTTGTACAAGTAACTTATCTGCGAATTACGATGCAAAAACACAGAATAAGACTGCGTGAAACTAAAGACTGGAGAATGATTGTCTGAATATCTCTTTGAGTTCTCTTTTTATAATTCTCTTTTCGGGAGTGTATTCTAATTCTAAGAGTGGGAATCTTTCAAAACTTCAACAAATTGAAATTGCGCAGAAGTGGGGATTCTTCATTTTAACGAATTAAAAATTGTGCTAGTGTCCTCATTAAGCGGGGTGTTTCTCCTACTTTTTAAGTTTTAGTGGTGATCGTCGATTGTTGATCTCGATATCAGTTCAAAGTATCTTGAGTATTAACTTTCCCGGCGGACCTTCGCGGACGTTATCTGATTAGGAAAAATCTTATTTTCTTATGATTATTTTTATCGATATTGATGCAACTGTATTTACTGAATATTTCGTTAAGAAAACTTTATCATTATTGATTCGGTTATATTTGTCAGATATCTTGTTAGAAGGAATTTTATTATCTTTTCGGTATCACTTTATTCTTCCATCGGAAAATTCTACTGCAAAGAATATTTACTAATTTTTATTTATTTCGAAGCGACCGGCGCGGTCTTCTTTGTCACCGGTCTTCTTGCGTCTTTCTCACGGTTACTCATAGATATAATTGTTGACAAATGACTAAATGTTTAAAGAAATGTATGGCGCAAGATGCTCTGTTTACTGAACGATTTATTTTTATCATCAATCGACGGTCATTACAACAACCTCGCGGAAGGAAGGAATCGTGGAGTCGCTAGGACGTAACACTAGTTTCGGTCCATTTTAATACAATGTATAATAAATAAACGATGTATAATAAATAAATCGATTTTTAAAAGTAATTTACATAATTTCACTTTTTGCTCTTCCACTTTTTACACTCTAATGAAAGAAAAATAGCTGTGCTGTTTCAATTGCGCGAGCTCCTTTTTGCACCGATATACAGGGTGATTTAAAACAACCTTCTGTCCTTACAATGTCATATAGTTGACACTATTCTAAGACGATTTTTCCTTTGCCAAAATTTTTTTCGAGGCTTAGTTTTTAAATTATAAGCCAAAATAGTTAACGAATTACGGGCCGCGTACGCGAGGCAGGCAGGGGTGGCGCAACTCACCGTCCGATGCTGGTGATTACGTGAGGCGCTCGCTGCGATCAACTGTTTGCTACATACGATGGAGTGTATGTGTGAGAGAGAACGTATACGCGTATACACACACATACACATTCTCTCTCTCTCTCTCTCTCTCTCTCTCTCTCTCTCTCTCTCTCTCTCTTACATCCATCGTATGTAGCAAACAGCTGATCGCACACACGCACTTTCTTTCTCTCTCTCTCTGTCTTTCTCTTTTACACCCATCGCGTGTAGCAAACAGCTGATCGCACACACGCACTCTCTTTCTCTCTCTCTCTGTCTTTCTCTTTTACACCCATCGCGTGTAGCAAACAGTTGATCGCACACATGCACTCTGTCTCACACACACACACACACACACACACACACACACACACACACACACACACACACACACACACACACACACACACACACACACACTGATTCTTACCTTTTATGTAGTAATTCGTTGCCCTCATACGACTCAATAAGTAATACTTCCGTATGATAGAACGAGTAACTAGCAAACTTTTTTCACTCATAAATTGTACCACTTATCGAACTTTTACGAATTAATCTACGCACTTTATCGATAAATTGAATTTATTAACGATTATAACGATTAATCACAATCTACCGATTACTACCGATTAATTATTAAAATATCTCGAAGAAAGAAACGCGTTATTCGATGCGGAAACTGCGCGACGACAACAAGCAAGTTATATCGGTACTAGCGTTGCCGGCAGGCCGGCTGCCGAACAACTGAATGTATCACATTACGCGTGATCGACGCGGACGCTATCATGTGTCCCGTGATCGGCTGAAGCCTCCGACATTGTAAATTCGATAGTTTCGAAAACATAAAACTATAAAATATGAAAATATAATGACGTATAATAACATCGTTTTTTTTAATAAATTCAGTTTATCGATAAAGTGCGTGGATTAATACGTAAAAGTTCGATAAGTGGTACAATTTGTGAGTGAAAAAAAGTTTGCTAGTTACTCGTTGTATCACACGGAAATATTACTTATTGAGTCGTATAAGGGCAACGAATCTCTACATACAAGGTAAGAGTCAGTGAGTGAGAAAGAGAGAATGTGTATTTGTGTGTATACGCGTATACGTTCTCTCTCACACATACACTCCATCGCATATAGTAAACAGTTGATCGCAGCGAGCGCCTCACGTAATCACCAACATCGGACGATGAGTTGCGCCGCCCCTGCCTGCCTCGCGTACGCGGCCCGTAATTCGTTAACTATTTTGGCTTATAATTTAAAAACTAAGCCTCGGAAAAAATTTTGGCAAAGAAAAAATCGTCTTAGAATAGTGTCAAGTATATGACATTGTAAGGACAGAAGGTTGTTTTGAATCACCCTGTATAACGATATATTTACCGATGTATTTGAATTCGACTCTGCTCGTGCTTTAATTGAAAGTTATCGGACGCCGTAATTAACGCGGATCCATATAACATTCTTCAAAGAATCCGCCCTTATACAGCAGGTGCGGCGCTGAATGTATTTTCTGATTTCGCGTACAATATACGCTAATTAAAACAAACGTGTAAGTTTCGCAAATCGACATTTGAAATTTGAATAGCAACATCGCGATATTTTGCTGCAAACACTATTAATGTTTCATTGTGTGTGCGAAGAACAGAGAAACCCTAATGTCGCGTTTCACCGCCGCAAATTTTCCATATTGCGCCAAAATAAATATAATATCCTAATTGGACATTTAATTCTCTGTTTTTGTTAATTAATACGCGGCCGAACATAAATTAAATTGAAATGCGATTGCAACATAGTGAAACGCAAAAAGAACACGATACATGACAACATTACAATAAGATATATCGTCAAAGACTTTTAAATCTGTATCCATACCTATATAAAAACCAATCGAGATCGAAGAATTGAATCTATCAAATTCGCGCTTGCGCGCTTGTGATGATAAGAAATTAAATGAGTCTACGTGTTTAATCACTGTATTTCAATTTTCACGCTTTTCCATCTTACGCGGCAATAAATGTCATCCATCGGGTTAAAACAGACGGTCCCTTAATCTTAATATCTTCCCAGTCGTAAGGATTAGCACAACAAATCTCTCCCGAAAATTAACAGTTTACTGTCGCCCGTGCCAACGGTCTCGTCGCCGTCTTTGTTTCTCCCCATAGCGATCCGCTCAAGTAATTAAAGTAATTTAAGTACTTAAAGCGCAAGCAAGAGCGGTTGCTTTATAACCGATTGTAATTCGGTCTCTCTGTCTCTTTTGCCGAGACGCATCTTAACATTAATTTTACCGCCAATCACAATTCTTCGGAAATTTTTGAATCACGTTGCTTCACTTCTTAACGCATGAGATGAATCATTCCGCGAGATCCCCGAGATAAGAAAGAATTGCGTTCGAAAACAATTACAATTTCTTAATATGTCCTTACATAGTTTATGTCTCTCGTGAAAGATGTATTTAATTTAATCATCATATACGTATATTAATAGAAGAATATTAATGTATAATAATTTCATATAGAATATTATGAAAATTTAATAGGTAGTATTATATAATATGCTATACAAAAATTTTTTATAAAATATATTCCAAAATTTGAGAATATTTATAAAAAAAAGAAATATATGAAATTTTTAGCTATTAATGTTGTTATCGCAAATAAAAAATATATGTAGTTTGATTGTTGTGACATTTCTTGTAAATTATAAGATATTTTTATAATAATATACCAAAAATCAAATGTCTTTGATTATCTGTATTAAGTTGTATAAAAAAACACCAATTAAAATGAGAGAGAAAAGAGAATTATCGTAATAGTTAACGTCTTAAAAGGCAAGAAACACTTTTCTCATATTTTTGCATTTATATTTAACATTATTAATATATACTGTATGCTGTGTGTGTAGGTGCTAGAATGGTCCGGTGTATCTCTTATTGATCGGAGCTTCGAGGAAGTGCAGCAGATAATCGAGCGAACCGACGATGTAGCGGAATTGGTGGTGGAGCATGCGACCGATATGTAAGTCAATGCATATAGTAATATTACCATGAGATGATTGTGAACAGACCTAACCTCAAATTAATTCTCTATATTCATTTCGTGTTTTCCGGCAACAAATTTCTATGACCCCCTCGAAAAACAGTACTGGAGACTTACTAGATGATCCGCAATCTGGAAAGACACCTTCAAATTTGGGCCTTCTAATGGGTAAGTACCAACAAATAAAATTTATCAAAATGACTTTTGAATTTTCCAACTCAAATTTGTAGTAACAATAATATCTTAAAGAAAAACCTCTGATTGTATACATTATTTATATTAAAATATTATTTGTACATAAGTCCATAAATAACCTTTGACATACAAGAATACGCGTTGAGGAGATCAACATATAAAAAAAATTATTATAACTAAATTGGTTATCGAAAAATATTATTTATCGATTTTCATGTCCTAAATATGAATTCTATGAAAAGATTTTTATGGTACATCCAAAACTAGTGTTACAAATAAAACGTATATTATTCGATTACTTGTAATATAACGATCGTTGTAATAAAAAATAAGATCCTGTGACTACACTTAGTTGATTTGACGAGGGTTACAAAAATCGACCATCTCGAAACTGGGTTAGGCCATAAAGAAAAGAAAAGCCTGAAAGATAACACAGGGCTTGGTACATATATCGCTCTGGAAATAATTTCGAGTAGTACGCGTAGTGGCTTTTTATATAACAAATAAAAGTCCCAAGTGATATTCTAGGACGTCGCGAGAACGAGAATGACCTCTGACCGCTGACACAGTTCCGTTTCGACCTCAAGACGAAGCACGAATATTTTCATATCCGTGAATATTTGCTAAACCACTCTATCTCATTCTTAACGCGGTCGCGATTCTTTGTGTGAATTTAGAAAATACGCAAAATAATGTGAAAATAATCTATTATTAGAAATTAAAATCGCAATGATTATTTACATTAATGGACATCTCGCCGATGACCTTGACCTTGACATATGTTGTCAAGGATATAATCCTGAGTAACTTTTCCTTGTAACTTAATCGGCGATCATTATTTATTAAAAAGTTATTAACAAATAAAGTTTGAAAAATAAAACATAATTTTGGTATGAGTTTGTAATTTCCATGCAAGAAGCGAGATCCATTCGCAACAAGATGTTGTATAACTCAAATCAAATTTTCAGAAATAGGTTTGGGTTAGGTTATATCTTCCGGAAGTGGAGCCCCCCGTAGGAGGGGCGGAACCCACTGCGTCCACGCATTTCCATCCACACAACAATTGTAGGGTGGACTTTGCTTTGTAAAGTATATGCGTGGATACAGTGGATTCCGCCCACTCTTCTCCCCCTCCTACGGGGAGCTTCACATTTGGAAGATACAATCTAACCCAAACCTATTTCTAAAATAAAACTAAAATTTGATTCAAGTTATGTTATATAACCAAAACCAAATTTTTATTTCAAAGCTTCAAGCTTTAATTTTAAATATGTCAGAAATTATAAGAGACCGTCGATTAAGTTATAAGAAAAAGTTACTCAGGATCATATCCTTGACAATCAAGAATATCAAGATTAAGGTCAATGGCGAGGTGTCCATTAATGTAAATAATTACCAAAATAGCTTGCAAAAAATTTAAGTAGTTTTAAAAATTTTAAATCTTCTTTTTGATTGTTATTTTTATAATGTGAAATGTGTAGCATTCGTACACATATACATGCCACATGTCCCTAAATTTTCCACATTTTTTATATATTTAATACTAATATATCCCTGAATTTTTTATTTACACATATATACAATACATTATAAATATCTTAGATTATTCACATTTTATAACACAATATTAAATTTATCATTATTGATCTACATATCCAAAAAATTTAATTCTGCAAGCTCTAGAATAATAATTTTTTCAATATACAATATATGTTTTTACTACACGATTGTATTCACACGAAGCGAATTAAAGAAATGACTTTCAATAATCATTATTACATCGTCATCATAGTCACCGTGGAAAACGCGAGGGATGTCTCACTCACTAAAAATTTGTACATGTATTGCGAATTACCGGGAATTAGCCAAGTAATTCCATATAATGCATCGTGTAATTCTAAGTAATTCAAAGGACGAATTCACATCCGAATTCAACCGTAGAAGATGTACTTTTAGATAGAAGGTCATTATTTTGAGTTTTTTTCTTTTGTTTATTGGCCCTTAGGTTGGCACTCTTTTTATTTAGTTTTTTTTTTGATAATAATAAAATCATAAAGACTTATAATGTTAAATAACAATGATATATGACGGGCTAATAGGAGCCCGTGCGTAAGATTAATTTTACAGTCGAAAGATTAATCTTACAGTTGAAAGATTAATCTTATGCACGGCTCCTATATTATTTTTTTTTTTCGTTTTACATATTTTTGAGACATTTCTTTGGACATCCCTCTTACTCATAACAATCTATCTGTAGATAGTCGGTCGTATTTTGTAACAAAAAACTAACATAGTGTCGATTTTTTTACCAATGATACCTTATTTTTAATTTATTTTATTAAATTAAAAAAAAATTATTTTTTTGCGGTTATCTATTTATCTGAAATATTGATAAATAATCATCATAAATTTGACTGAGAAAATTATTTACGCGTATCTGAAAGACCTTCTAAAGACGTCATAATGACATCATTTTTACTTTTTAAGACGTTTTAAACTTGTCTGGGTTGTTATTATTTTGTGCTATAGGACTTATACTACATAAATCAATACGAAGTAATGCGACGTAATGCGTAAGTAATTCCAGAAAAAAATGTACATGTATTGTGACAGTGAGATACCCCTCGGGAAAACGATTGCAGGAGTATTATAACTGAGTGTTATTACTGATACGATGCATATTGAAATATTTTTGCAGAAACCGAAACGGACAAAACACCCTCGTCGCCGACGCGCAGGAAACTGCCAAAAACGCCGGTATAACGAGTTGATAAATTGACATCTACACGCATTGATCGTCTCTCTCTTTCTCTCTTTCTTTCATTACCCTACACGATGTACACGATGCATACGCAGACTCGGGGATAAGCACGCTTAAAAGCCGAGAATACGAGCATAAGGAAAAGAAAAGAAAGAGAAAAGCGCAAGGGAGCAACTGAATGAAAAGAAAAAGGCGTTCTCCCTCACGCATCCTCTCTTTGCTTTTGTACATATAATATAATACGTGTTATTCGTATTAGCCGTATATGAACACGAATTGATTGTGCACGCGTGTAAACGACGGATAGGCAGATGTGACAGGTGACATGTGTAGATGAGTGCGTGAGACCGCGGCTTCAGCGTCAATGCGAATCAGTTAAAGTGAACGAGCTACGTGAATGTGCCGAAGCGTGTCGAAAGTGTCACGAATAATTAAAAAAAAAAATATGGTAATCGCAATCGAAATGTCCATGAATCAATCAATTTTGTCGCCTAAAAAACAGTATGATTGATTTACATCTTCGACTCTTCGACTAATTATTCATTTCTGTGGATTCGCTGCAATTTTTTTGTGCAATAGGAAATTAAACAAAAATTTATCTCAAATTTCAAATTTAGTTCAAATTTTTAATTTTTTATATACTATTTCGTAAAAAATTTTACAGTTAATTGCCATTTTACAACTGTGAATTAAATTTTTAATATCTGTACGCATCTCTGCTATAACAACAAGTTTTATCTTAATGTTGATATTAATATACAAATAATCATGCCAAATTTCTGTGATGAATATGTGATATAATTTTTTATATATCAGAAACATTTATTTTTACACTAATTGTTGCATTATTTAGTTCAATCTTGAATTATTCGGGTACTCAACTTTTCGATCTAATAGCCGAATGGCTTCCCAACTTACATCTTTCTCACGGACCGACAATCTTATCTGAACGTCAGTGGGTGCTTAAAAAAAGCTGATAAAGATACTCTGGTATTCTGACCGAGCATTATTCGTGAAAAGTAAAAGCACTTAAATCATGTTGATTTTACCTCAGTAAAACACGATGTGACACAGTTCAACTGCGCATTTTCACTGATTGTGCGCGAAAACCGCTACATGTAAATATTGTATGTATATTGATGTAATTAGCTATGGTGTTCTTTTTCCTCGGCAAAACGAAACGAGCATGTTCTTCGCATTGTCGTCAGATAAGTCTCGAAGATCGCATCTAATGAAAGAGAAGTCTGTCCATAAAAAAACGAAGATAATTAACGACGATAAAGACGAGTAGGAAACTACTTTCAAAAATATTTTTGAGAAATTAGATAATTAAAAAAAAATTGAAAAACATTCAATCCGATTGATCTTTAATATGTAGTAATTAGTAGTTTTTGATCTTTAACAACAATTTCGAGTTCGTATAATTTTAGATTTTGTGATAAAAAGAAAAACAGTATAGCAAAAGCTAACGTAATTTTCTAAATTTTATGGATAGTAAAAATACGAGATTATCACACAACCGCGCATTTCATGCGATATTAATCGAAGAAAAGTGATAACAAAAAGTGATATATATATATATATATATAGAATATTTAGAAAGTTACGTTAGTTTTTGCTATACTGTTTTCCTTTTTATCACAAATTCTAAAATCATACGAACTCGAAATTGTTGTTAAAAATCAAAAACTACTAATTACTGCATATTAAAGATCAATCGAATTGAATGCTTTTCAATTTTATATATATATATTCGATGGATCGCGAAATTTTTCAAATGTTTATATATATATATATAAAATTCGATATTCAAAAAAATCGAGATTTTACAATCAGTATATTTCTTTCCTTTTTTACGAAAATGGCACGAAAGGATAAAAATTGACGAGAATATAGCGATTAACATATATCATTAGCCGCCTACGTGAGTTACAAAGAATTTATTGCTAATTGTTTTCATTTTGCTTCAACCCTTTTTGTCATTTTTATTCATTATCGTTGTGATTTAAGGATCATAAAGTATCCTATCAGACGTGAGAGTTTTAGCAAGGATAAGTGAAATTATTAGCGGAATTATCTTCTTATCGCAGTTGTAAAAAATTTCTTCGAATCACCTATCAGATGAAACTTAAGGAAAAAACTGTTTTTGTGTATTATAGCTAGTAAAAAAGAGAAAAAGACAACAGGTTCAACCAGTGCCGTGAATATCCGATAATACGCTGTTTTAATACCACATAATATGTACACTATGTATGCTGTTTTTCAATCGGCGATAGCGATCTTAGCCGTTTGTATATTCGAATAGTATGCAGTAACGAACTTTGAAAAATATGCTACAAGAATGTCGCAATTATTACGCCGGCCTGTTTATCTTTAAAGTTACTCAACATCTACATAATATACCTTATGATGTTCCTATAAATTTATAATTTATAGTTAACAAATGTATTGCTGAAGACAGATACCCCTACGTTATATGATCACAGTTGACATTTTTACAAAAATTATAAAACATTTTTATAAAGATATGAATCTTGAAGAGCTATACTTAAAAAAGTAGTTTAACATTATGTATAAATATAAAAATAAATATAAAAATTAAAATTAAAAAAAGCATATAAAAACATAGAATAATATTGATTTTATATTGGCGTATTTATATATTTGCGTATTTATTTATAGAGTTTTATGTAAAATCATGTATATCAACAGTATTTTTGATTAATTAAAATATATGAAATTTTTTGAATTGACGGCACTGGTTTCTACCATCTGATATCGATGGTAGAATTTGATACGACTCGAGAACTTAAATTTATTAAGACATTACATATATATGGCTCCTTTATAGACCATATAGTAGCACTCGTACAATCACTAGCAGAAATGCGCGTTACGGTGTATGCCAATTCGTTTTCTTCGGCGTAATCGCGGGGGTGTTCCTTTCCTTTATATATTCCAGGATTGCAAAAAATATTAATAAAAGCATAGAAATTGAGTTAGATCTCTTATTAGAACTCTTATTTGGTTATACAATGAAAAATTCTATAATAAAAAAAATTAATGTATTTTCTAATGCGATTATAAAGTAAATGATAAAAATTAAAACAATTGCGTATAGCATAATTATTGTAATTTCTTGTTGTTTAAAGAGATATGCATAAATATGGAATCTTGTATATATTGTTGTTATTATTATTGAAAAATAGCATTATGGTAAATATTAATAAACAAAGGGATTGATCTTATTATCTATAAAAACTTGTTCGTAACATCTCCAATTAAAGGACATTAAAGTTTTTCATCGAAATGTGAACCAATTAACAGAATGGGTAAATATTTACATTAACTTACGGGTAAATGTTTACATTAATTCACGGGTCGTTTCCATTTTTACATATATTATAGAGGGCACATTCTTAGGTAACACGCACTTCGAATTTTGTGGCGCTCTCTTTTCGTTTCAGAGATATACGATTTTGAAGTATCATAATTTTTGCATTTATTTCGATTTTTTCATTATATCTTACTTGCGTGTTTATATTTCTTTGTTTACATTTGCGTCACTGTCAGTATATTTTCGCTAAGGATTTTTTTTTTACGAGTTTTTATTTAAATGTCAATTTAATTATGATAAACGTATTGATGAATTTTTTAACATTTTGGCAGATGTATATTTTCTTACAAATGATTTATAAAATAAATATCATTTAATAAGATATAAAAAATTGTATATTATACTTATTCACAATTGCTACTCCACGTAAAGCGAGGTTCAACGCAAACCTATGTGTCTAGTTTTTTGATAGTGGAGCCTCCCCGCAGGGGGAAGGGGGTGGGCGGAACATACTGTTTCTATGCATATACTTTTTAATGTAAAGTAAGGTTTTACTTGGGTTTACAACTTTCCACTTTATATTTACGCATTAAAAAGTATATGCGTGAAGGCAGTGTATTCCGCCCCACCCTGCGAGGGGATTCCACCTAGTTTAAGAAACTAGATACATAGGTTTGCGTTGAATCTCGCTTCGTATAGAAAATGGAAAAATTCAAGGAGCTTTGTTTCCGGAAATGTAAACAAACACTTTTTCCACGTCAGTTTTACACAAATATAAACAAACATTATTAATACTTATTTCATAACAGAAAAAGCATTAAAACTGTGAAACTTTAAAATTATATATCTCTGGAACCAAAAAAGAGCGCCACAAAATTCAAAGTGCGTGTTATTTAGGAATGTGCCCTCTATAATATATATAAAAATGAAAACGATCCGTAAGGTGTAAGTTAATGTAAACATTTACCATAGAATGCATATTTCAATATATCTAAAATTTCTCGTTTCGAAATATTTAAAATTAAAAGTTCTTTCAATTTTTTTTCTCTTTTTCCAAGCATCATTAACATACAAAATTTCGAATGCTACCGAGACCTGTCACGTGTTAAAATAATTAATCTACAAGCAATCGAATTACCCCTATTCTTCCCCGATCTCGGCTGACGCGTTCACGCATAGCCATTAATTTGATTGTTTGCCGATGCGTCGTTGGTTCATTTCGACGCAACACTATTCGATCGGTCTCCTCCTTTAATTATCGTAAATGAGCATGATACACGAATCGGTCGGGTGTATAATTATATTGATTAAACGCGAGCTTATGAACACCTCCGTCCGTCGGTTTTGCAACGCGACACCGCAACCGATTTCTGTCTGAAGAATGAGAAAAGCTTTCGTACAATCAATCGTAGAAAAACCGTGTGAGCAGCGCGTTGCTCGTATTGCCTTTGAGGATTTTTATGAGAAACCTCTATTTGCGCGAAAAATTAATATCAATTGCGAGATTATTATATGAGAATCTGGGAACAAGTGATCAAAATAAGTTTTAATTTACAAAAATCTGTATTTTTGTCAATTACCTCTCATTTTAATATTATAGTAAATGTGTTTGCACATTTATGTAGCCATATTTCTATTTTAAAGATAATATATTGATGCTCTCACATACACACATGTACGTGTGTTTCATTATGTTATCATGTTTAAAAATTATTTTATTATATAAATTTATTATAAATTAAAAGTAAAAATATTTTTAATTATCATATGAAATCGTATGAAACACATCAATATATCTCTTTAGGCCTACTGCAATTATACATAGATATTGTATTTAAATATATGAAAAAAAACTTTTACAGAATCACTCTCGTTTCCAGATTACTTTTTTGTTTTTTCTCGAGATAGCGAACGAGCGAAAGCGGAAATTCACACGGCTTCTAGATATTAACGCATGCTTCAGAGATGTAGAAGCGATTGTAAAGCACGGAATATATAGGAGAATACTGAATTTAGTATTTTAGTATTTTAGATTATATATTGGGTGTTTTGATAAAGTATTTGACAAATAATTTTTTTCTTTAACCGGCGTGCATCCGCGATAAAAGTGGATGCTGTTTGGTCAAAACCTGGCTTTAATCAATTTCATAAATTAAAAAAAAATATATATATATATATACATTTCGTAAAACAAATAGGGGAGCGCTTTAAAATTTGCAAATTTTGCCAATATTTGAGAAGCCATATCTTAGCTTAGGGGAATCGTAGGATAATGATCTTTGGCGCGTTTTAACGAGTGAAGCCTCGACTTTAAGACGGGTAGAGTTGAATTATTTGCCTCATCAAACTGTTTTGTTTGTGAGGGCCAAAAACAGATCGTGAAAATATTCTGGAAATGTTATGACTTCGTAGCCGCCCATGGTAAAAGCAGGAATGGAGCCAAGAATGCCACCATATGGGCTTTGAAGTGGGAAACTTCCCTTTAAAATGGCGCAAAGAACATTGCCGTACCTAGGAGCCGAGTTATCAGGTTTCATAATCACCTCTGCATTTTGCAAAACTTTTGATAATACCGCCGGCATTCGCGTTATACAATGTGCACCACAAGGAGGTTGCTCGATTGGATTTTGCACATCACGTATATGGCATGTGTGTGTGTGCGTGCGTGCGCGTGTGTGGTGTGTGTGTGTGTGTGTGTGTGTGTTATTACATGCAGAGATTAGGATCCCATGGTTTGTCATTTCCACAGTATTTACTGACTCCAAACTTTCTCTGGTGCATGATACCCAACCCACCCACCCCCACACACACACGCACGCGCGCGCGCACACGCACAAACAAACGCGCGCGCGCGCAAACACACACACACACACACACACACACTCGGCTCCTAGGTACGGTAGAGCAATGTTCTTTGCGCCATTTTAAAGGGAAGTTTCCCACTTCAAAGCCCATATGGTGGTATTCTTGGCTCCATAACCCTACCCATCTTAAAGTCGAGGCTTTACTCGTTAAAACCGCCAAGAAACATTATCCTACGATTTCTCCAAGCTAAGATATGGCTTTTCAAATATCGGCAAAATTTGCACGTTTTAAACCGTTCCCCTAATTGTTTTGCGTAATGTTTATACATTTTTTCTTTTGTCCTATTCCTGTATCGCATAAACGCAAACAATTGAAAACATATTGCTGCTTTTTACTTATTCAAATAAATTAGAAGGATTTTGAAGTTATATCAAAATCGCGAAAATTAGATTTGCTCAGGTTTTGACTTAATTGTGTCGCTAATAATTGTGACGCGGTTCTGCCTAAATATATCTTATGACATCAAGCCGATCATCTTGCGCGCGCGATCGGCAATGTAAATATTACTTAATCTATAGGCTAGATTATAAAGTAGACTATAGACTATAAACTTTGTTATATGGACCACTGTATCTCTCGCGAGATTTTTACAGTTGGAACAATAGGCATCCATAGGATATAAAGCTCGTTGAAGTGCAAGGGGCATGTATCTAATACGAAGTGTCATTTGTAATAAGAGAACAGCATGACATATCGACTCCATAATCCTTTTTACAAATATTATACTTGAACCGTATATTAGATTGTGCAAACGAAGAAAAATTTTGAATTTATTCTGCTCTATCCAGTGTTGGGCAAAATTTATTTTAAATAAGAAATAAAACGATAATGAATAAATTCCATTTTGTTATCTGCGAATAAATGGAATTTATCCAAAATTTTTAAATAAAAAGACGAATAAATTTTTCTCGATGACTTTTATTTAAATTTAAAGGCCGTGATATTCAAATCTAAAGCCGAAAACCCGAAGCTACCACGAATGTTGCTGCTTTCGTCATCCTCAACGTCCATAGTCACAATAGAAAAAGAAAAAAATACAGATCACCAATAAAATAAAATTAAAGTTAAATGAATAAATGATTTGCAGTCAAAAACTTTAAACCGCTGCATAACGCTGTTGTGGTTAGACTGATAGGAACTAATATCACCTTTGTTTGTTGACTTCTGGACTAAGTAAACAAACTAGCTAGATTTTCTAACGCTTATGTGTCGCTATAAGGATTAACTTAATAAAGAAATTGAAAACGATGATTATGAAATATTAGATTCCTTTAAAGATTAAATAAAATATTTGAACATCCTTTAGTTTCAAAGCAATCATTTAAAAAATTGTTATAAAAAAATATTTATATATTTTATTTATTTACATACAAAAATAATTTTTATTTGGAATAAAAAATAACAAATTATAATAAAAAATAACTAATAATAAATAACGAATAATAAGTTTCCTTTTTCGAATAATGAATAAATGAGTAACGAATTGAAATCGGATAACGAATAAATGAATAATGAATAACAAAATATTCATTATTAAATTAAAAATTTATTCGGATAACGCCCAACACTACCTCTATTAAGTTAGCCTCTCCCACCAGCGCTAAATAAGTTCTAATCTAGATTAAAATTAGGTGATAATAAGGTGCCAAAGTTCGAAATTAGGTGCTTAAATCGTTTGGAAGAAAAGTAAATGAAAACTGGGAAGCCTGGCTTAACATTAAACTGGCCCCCCTCGTACAAAAGAATATGTAAATAAAATAATTATTCAAAAAAAAAATACATAATAATTAAGTGCTAATTAAGTGTTTTTAGAAACCGTTAAGATATATTCAAAATAAATTTTTTTTATACCACTTCACTCTTGTATGGCGGTAGGCGCGACCGTTTAAGTTCGAAATCCTACCAAACGGATCGAGCACTTATTTCGGCGTTAAGATGTCTTGACATAATATTAATTAACAAATATTTCGATACAAATAATTATCGAGCATCTAATTTTTTAATACCACTTTACTCTTGTACGGCGGTAGGCGCGATCGACATTTAAGTTCGAAATCTTGCCAAATGGATCGAATACTTAATTCGGCATTTAGATATCTTGACATAATCTTAATTAATCAGTATTTGGGTACCAATAACTATCGGGCACTTAATTTTTTAATATCACTTTACTTTTGTCGCTTGACTCAAATATGATAATTGATACAAATATAAAGTAACATTAAAAAATTAGAATGCTCAAAAGTTTTTAGTATTAAAATATTCTTTTAAATATATTATATCAAGATATGTAAACGCCGAATTAAATGCTCGATCCGTTTAGCAGGATTTTGAACTGAAACGTCGGTCATGCCTACCGCCGTACAAGAGTAAAGTGGTATAAAAAAATTTATTTTGGATGTTTCTTAACGATTTCTGAGAGCATTTAATTAGTACCTAATTATTATGTATTTATTTTTTAAATAATTATTTTATTTATATATTTTTTTTGTATGGGGAGGCCAGCTTAATGTTTAAGCCAGCCGCCCTCAGTATCTATTGTATAATTTTCTACCAAACACTTTGACCACCTAATGATTTTGACTTTGGCACCTTATTAGCACCTAATTTTAATCCAGGTTAGAACTTATTTAGCGCTGGTGGGGAGTCTAACTTAATAAGAGTCTTAACACTGTTCTCTGCGCACACGTATATATTATAGGCATATGTATTTATATTTTATAATTATAAATTTTATATATTATAAATTTTATGTATTATAAATATTTATAACAATGATAACATTATATAAGTATTTTTATAAAATATATGTCACTTTCTTTTAAATTGTTCAGTTAAATTTTTCAATTTTTTGAATATTACCAAAATAGAAATTTATTTTTATGATATAATTTTTTTACATTAGACAAAGATATATTGATATTATATTCCATATCTCAAATTATAATTGTTATGTGCACTACATATGCCATCGCGTAATTTTATAAATTGATTTGTATCAGGTATATATGTATATACATATGCATTCTTCGCTGAAAGAAACGGAATATTACCTACAAATTTCTACCTTTATGAATGTTAAAGAATTAAATGATATCCGTGTAGATTGATCGGGTATGTCTATAAGCGAAATTATATGTTTTCAATACGATTATTGAATAAGGCTAAGATCGCTACTATGTTTAGAATTAGATGCTTTCGATGGTTAGGACGCAGCTTTCTTAAAACTATCGAATGTATTTTTCTTTCCATCCCGATCTTATGGTAAAAGCATTGTGCTACGTGTGCGTTGGATATTAAAATATTTTTTGAAATAGCCAAAAGTATCTGCGAGAGTGTGCGTGTAAAATGCCAAAATCGATGAACTTTGTTGATTATATATTTATATGCTGGTTAAATTATATGTATTATGCATTTTATGAAAATTTTAACATTAAAAAATTTTCACTGTATCACTTAGAAAATAATCACATTTACAAAATGTAATTTTTTTTTTGGTGATTTCTCTGACAATAAATTAATTTTTATTTAATTATAATCAGTTGTAAAAAAATATGAAATATTAAAATGAGGGGAATATTCTGTCCCTTAACATCAGAAGAAATGTACATAAAAATTGTAATTCGGCAGCAAGTAAATAGCGTATGAATACTTAACGTTATCACACATCGTAAACGAGCAATATCATTATTTCAATCCTTCGATACTCCTCGATGTCTCGTTGCACTCGATTACATGCGCGAAACATGCGTATTTGTCAAAAAAACTCGATTGGATGGCAATTTGGCAGAACATGATCGATGTCAATCGCATACATACACAGTTGACGTATACAGTCAAGATACATTCGCGTTCACACGGATCACAGTTTACAAGTTGAAACAATCGTCCGTACATTTATTCGGTATTTCCGAACACTCAATAACATTCGCGAAATACGCGTATATTCTTTTACGAGCCGGCGTCACACGAGCCGATCACACACGTGGCGGAAAACGCACTTGGCAGTTCTCGAGCGGTCAAATTGATATACCAAAATAAAAAAGTAAAAAAAAATCAAGTGCAATAAAATGCGACACGTTGCGGCTTGCTGTGTGTAACACGTTTTTGAACTGGCGTAAAATCACGTGGGAATTGGCATGACCAAAATCGCGCGGAAACTACCGATCATCGGACGCGACCGTTAATGCAAATTCTTAGCTGAGCGAGATTGCTCGTCTCCATCGTGGCGATCCACCTTTGATGGCATCCCTCCAAGGTTTCTCGATATCCGGATATTGAATAAAGGAGCATTGTCAAAGATCGAGAGAATATTGTGAGATATCTCGTATCAGACAAGGGATTCCTCCAATAACGAACGCTGATTCGGCCGAACGCGGGCATAGATTGTTAAGCTAGTGCCAGACTATGCGTGTATTCGCGATTCGTTTATAATTCATGAATAATCTAGATGGAAGATTCGCCAAGTTCGACCAATCAGATTTCTTTATACCGTTCACGAATTGCGCATTACGAATCACGAATTGCTAATATGCGTATAGTCTGGCGCTAGCTGTATCACAAGATGCATCGATCGTATGAGCTGATTTGATGCAACGAGACGATAATGCCCATCGTCAGATTCGACACATTCGATACACATTTGCGTCTGGAATTTGTTTGAAGACGGGTAACAGCAAGCGAGAACATAAGAGAACCACGACTCGTCGCAAACGCGTGACGTAGAATGATCGTTGTTTGCAAGGAACGATCACGTGAGCGTCGAGTTTGCGGATATATTCACGCAATGCGCGAGAAAATATGACATGACATTTAATTGGCATATTAATATCGTTGAAATAATTGGTTTATCTTGCAAAAAAATTACATGTTTATATTCGTCTCTGGTAATTAACGATGCGGGGAAAACATTAGAATAACGATATGAAATATCTAATCAAACATTTAATTTCGCGCGTGTCATAGCAAGTAGTATGATATGCAATACGCTGCGCCAAAATTAGAAAGAGAAAGGAAGCTTTTATATAATGCAGCCTGCTCTCTCAAATATAAGCAGAAGAGTATGTAATAAATATATAAATATATGTAATAAACATATAAATGAAAATTGAATATTAAAATAGAAATTAAAAAAAAAATTCAATTATTTTATCGAGTTAAGCACAATTGGAAAATTTGATTTAAATTTAATATATATGGCATATCCCAAACGTCCACACTAATTTTTGTGTTAATTTAACATAATAGTATGGATATATTAAATGGCGACATTAATACTATATTAATATTCCAACATAAAATAAATGCAAATTTTATAATAATTTTAAATAAACTTTATGTAAAATCAATCTATTTTTAATGATAAAATGGTAACAATCCATATTGACGGATTCAGTCCCAATGACTTTGACCTTGACATATATTGTCAAGGTCACTATCCTTTAAGAGGTTTTAAACGTCGTTTATTGTTTATTAAAAAGTTATTAACAAAAGAATTTCCACGAATTATATGTAATTTTCACACATTTAAGAGAGCATAAACTAGCATATTCATTTATTTACGTGTAATAAATCGAATGCGTGGGCAGGGGATGGAGCCCCTCTCCCAAAAAAGCTAACCTAATTTAATCCATTTCCTAGAGATGAAGAATTATTCGAGGTGAATATTTTTTCGAGAATTTTACCATTTAATATTTAAAGAAATCCTCCTACATATGCCGAAAGGTGCATTATTGTACTTAAAATAAACATTTACCCCCCCCCCCTTTCTTTCCTTGAACATGGGTTGAGTTAGATTAGTTTTTCTTTAAGTGAGGATGCAGAGGGAGGGGTGGAGCCCCTCTTCTATCCATGCGTTTGATTTACTACATATAAACAAATGAATCTCTTAAATTATGCTCTATTAAATGTACCTTGTATCAGAAAAATTACGTCTTATTTAGTAAACCTTTTTTGTTATTAACTTTTCAATAAACAAGAAGCGACGTTTAAAACTTTTTGGAAGATATTCAGGACAATAACTTTTACAATATATGTCAAGGTCAAAGTCATTGAGGTTTCTATTAATATTCTATTTTACTATTTTTCCTTTCAATTTTAACAGATAAATTCTGTTATTAATAATACGAAACACATCTATTGTATAAAATTGAAAATATATGCACATTATGTTATTTTGAGACGTTTTCTTAGTTGTTTTAGTAATTTAACATTTGAGCTTAATTAATACAACAGCAATATATTATATTAAATTAATACATGAATGTGTTAAAAATTGAACATAAAGATTTTAACCGACATATTTTTTAACAAGAAAACATAAATTGTGTAACTGTGAAAAGAGGTAATTGTTTCGAATAAGGCCTTTTTTGAATTTTGAGAAATAAGATCAGATCTCTTGATAAAAGTTTTTGTTGTGACTCTAACAGTGATAATCAGTTGGGGGAGCTCGACCTCCATCACCCTCACTCCCCAAAATTACCAAAAATTAGATAATTATACTATAAAATCTATAAAGTCTACTCTACAACCAAACCAAATTTTAGTTTTAAATAAGAAATAGGGTTTGGGTTAGGTTATATCTTTCGAAAATAGAACCCCCCGTAGGAGGAGGGGCCCGGAACCTACTGCGTCCGAGCATACACTTTTCCATCCACACAACAATTTTAGGGTGGACATTACTTTACTTTGTAAAGTATATGCGTGGACACAGTGGGTTCCGCCCCCCCCCCTTCCCTCCTACAGGAGGGCTCCACTTTCGAAAGATATAACCTAACCCAAACCTATTCCTGATTTAAAACTAAAACTTGGTTTGGGTTAGGTTATATCTTCCGGAAGTGGAGCTCCTCCGTAGGGAGGCGAAACCCACTGTGCCCACACATATACTTTACAAAGTAAAACGAGGTCCACCCCACAATTGTTGTGTGGGTGGGAAAATGTATGCGTGGACACAGTGAGTCCCTCCCCCCCTACGGGGGGCTCTACTTCCGAAAGGTATAACCTAACTCAAACCTATTTCTGAAAACTAAAACTTGGTTTGGTTGTGGAGTAGACTTTATAAAACATAATTACCTAATTTTCGGTAATTTTGGGGGGTGGGGTGATAGGGGTCGGACTCCCCCAACTGATTATTACTATTGTGGTCACAACAAAGAGTTTTACCGAGAGATCCGATCATATTTCTCAAGATTAAGAAAAGGCCTTATTCGAAACAATGACCTGAAAAAATAAATTAATTTTTAATACAATTGCGCCCTCTTTAATTTTGATGTAAACTACATATAATTAAAATAAAATACAATCTATACTATATTCTATTGTGACTTATCGCGCGTGATCGCGCGCGAAGTGGAAGTTGTTTGCAAATTCAGACTACGTTACTCAATACATTTTCTGCGCATAGGAAGAGAAATGATAATTTAGTTTTATTATTTTTATCACGTTCTGTTTGTGAATTCTAAAACTATTTCGAGAATCGCTTATCATATGTCCAAATTCTTTCTTACGGTTTTATTGAAAGTTTATTTATACTAGCGATTCATATTGTTTCTGCAATATATTTCAATAAGTCTTGAACCTATCCCTTTCTTTCTTTTTCTCTCTTTTTCCTTATATATTTTATATATAATCGTTATATATTTATGAAATAATTGTAAGAGAGGAAAAGAAAAATTTATGTAATGTTTAATAAGATATAAAATAACAATATTTTAAGAACCTCTATAATCGACAGAGTTCATTGATAAACGGAGTGTATGCGGTTTTATAACGTTGAGAAACATATTGATAGTGACGTTGTACACCGATAAAACAACTTCTTTCACAGCCGGTACGTTTCGCCGGTAATCGAATTGATGAGAAGAACAAGACAAATACAAGATAAATAACATTTCTAATGCGAGTACATTTTACTTGGCATTTTATAGAGCTTGCATATAATAATCGATATTTTACCTTATTGTTAGATATTGCAACGTCGATTCTAAATGTCTTTAGCAAGTAACAACGTGATTCAGAGAATTTTGCTAATAGGAAAATGAAAACTGAATCAGTATTCTTATCGAATCAGAGAATGTAGAAATTTCTATAATCTATTGTTTGCTAAATAATGTAATAATCAATATGTATGTATACATATAATATATACCCATATGGAAGGAAACATATACAGATTATTAGACGAGTGTTTACACGACCAAACTGGCAATTTATTGTTTGATTGTTACATTACAACGTTTCGATCATATGGTTTTGGTCCTTATCAAGTGAACTAAAATTACAATATTATAAATAATGATAATCACGTTACAGAAATGAAATAAACGAAATTATGTACTTGCGTTATAGTTAAAAAGTTGAAAGAGAAAAATCGATATGTCACAAAATGACACTGTGTCAATCTCTCTGTTTTAGATACTGAAAAAAACTAAACGACCTTTATTAATCTATTGTACATGTTATTTAAATTCTCTGTGTCTTTTTAAGAGTTAATAATGTTATCATATTGGTAAATATGTATATTAGGTTACACCTCACCGATGACTTTGACCTTGACATATGTTGTCAAGGACATGACCCTGAGTAACTTTTTATAACTTAACCGGCGGTCTCTTATAGTTTCTGAAATATTTAAAGTTATAATTTCACAATTTTAATGATTTCTCTATTATAAAATAAAGAAAAATAAAGATTGTATACATTGTATTTACGTAGATCAAACGTGAAAAAAAGTGATTCTTTACATTTCCAGAGACGAAGCTCTTTGGATTTTTTACTTTCCACGCAAAGCAAGGTTCAACCTAAACCTATGTGTATAGTTTTCTTATAGTGGAGCTCACTGCGTCCACGCATATACTTTCCCATCCACATAACAATTGTAGGATGGACTTTGCTTTGCTTCGTAAAGTATATGCGTGCACACGGTGGGTTTCGCCTCCCCCTCCCACCCTACGGGAGGGGGCTTCACTTCCGGAAGATATAACCTAACCCAAACCAAATTTTAGTTTTAAATTAGAAATAGATTTGGGTTAGGTTATATCTTTCGGAAATAGAAACCCCGTAGGGGAAGGGAGCCGGAACCTACTGCGTCCGCGCATACACTTTTCCATCCACGCAACAATTTTAGGGTGGACCTCACTTTACTTTGTAAAGTATATGTATGGACACAGTGGGTTCCGCCCCCCTTCCCTCCTACAGAAGGGCTCCACTTTCAAAAGATATAACCTAACCCAAACCTATTCCTGATTTAAAACTAAAATTTGGTTTGGGTTAGGTTATATTTTCCGGAAGTGGAGCCCCCCCGTAGGGAGGCGGAAACCACTGTGCCCACACATATACTTTACAAAGTAAAACGAGGTCCACCCCACAATTATTGTGTGGATGGGAAAGTGTATGCGTGGACACAGTGAGTCCCCCTCCCCCCCCCTACGAGAGGGCTCCACTTTCGAAAGATATAACCTAACCTAAACCTATTTCTTTGGTTTGGGTTACGTTGTATAATTCAAACCAAATTTTCAGAAATAAGTTTGGGTTAGGTTATATCTTATGGAAGTGGAGTCTCCCCATAATGGGGTGCGGAACCCACTGCGTCCACGCATATACTTTCTCATTCATGCAACAATTGTGGGACGGACTTTGCCTCTCCTATTCTGCACAATTATCAAAAAGGATTAGATTTTATCTTCTGTCTCTATATTATTACCCAAATGTTAACTTTAAATATCTCAGAAACTATAAGAGACTGGTTAAGTTATAAGGAAAAGTTACTCAGGGTCATATCCTTGACAACATATGTCAAGGTCAAAGTCATTAGTGTAACCTAATATGCATATTTACCGTCATATTTTTTAATAAAGAATATTTCAGCTATTTCTTTCTTTCTTACATATTTTTTGGTATGCAGAATATCAGGCGCTATTTAGATTATTGTATAAATTTCATAATTATTAATATATATTAATAACATTTAATAATATCGTAGAGCTAACAAATACAGGATTTATCGATTCCTCAGTGCAAGCTCTATAATTATAGCAAACGTTTGCCAATTTTTTAAAATCGCATACCTTGCAAATGAACTTAAAGTTCATAAAACAAATCGCATTGTTTTTAAAAATCTTTAAATAATTGACGTCTTTTTGACAAAGCGAGATACAAAAACTCAAAATTTTAAGAACTCGTTCGTATTTGAAAATTCGGTACAATAGCATTGAGTCCTTCTTTGCAGGGTATTTACAGCGATAAAATTAGAGATGATAGTGATATCTAGGATCCTCCAAAACATAACGTACATGGTGGCGAAAAAAAGAAAAAGGCAACAAACGAGCGTGTCTGTCATGAGAGAGAACGAATGTCATGCTTTTTATTTCACGTGAGAGAGGCACAATGCGTTAAGACGCTATAAGCACGTGTGCAATGAGAAGATTCGAAAAAAGATGTGTAGCTTAAAAAAAAAGTGAAAGTGTCAGTTGGGGCGAGTTGTGTCGTTGCTGTTCTCCTTTCTCTGCTTCATTGCTGATTACGGACTAAAGTCGCTGAAAGTGATCCGTTGCGAGGTGTTGAATTTCTTCAATTCCTGGAATTTTTCATTTTCGAAAAAAAATGGAATAATGTCGAGCGGATTTTATTCGTGCTAATATTGTGTATATTATGTAGTATCGAAAACATTATGCGTATATTAAACGTTACGAGTGTTCGTGATTTTGCTTTTACACAATTGACTGTTGCACAACCTACCTGTTGACATATTTTCAAAATCAAAGCGTTTTTCGAATGATAAAAAATTTGGCGTTATTAAATTTAGTTCTTATTTTTATTTTAAATTTTCTATTTTATTTTGACATTGTACACAATTTTTAAATAATTATATATCTGAAGTATTATTTGTATAAATATCAAGACTACATTTATACAGAAAAAATATATTTCAAAAAAATGCTATTTAACAAATTTTAGTTTTATACATAAAATGGGCAAAAGAAATGCTCATTAGTTTTTCACAAAACTGCTCTGACACTGTTCCAGATTTTCTCCACAAAATTTAATCCTGAACTCGCGATGTGAGGATTATCCTTCTCGCGTTCTCGAAAAAGTGATCTGAAAGGAGAAACGGCGAAAAAAAGAGATTCTCGCGGAGAAGCTCGACTATATATGCATACATGGAGGCTGTGGCACTCGATCTTTCTTTACATAATATTCATCCTGCCAGAGAAAGATCATATATATGTATAAATGTATATTCATCTGCCGCGTTCTGCTCTTTCATTCTCTCTTTTTCTAACTCATTTACTTCTTATCATATACAGCTCTATTTTATTTTATTTCGTTCAGCTGATATTTCTTACGCTCTCTGTCCCCTTCTCTTTCTTTCTCATTTTCTCTCATTTCCTATTTCCCTGTCTTTAATTTTTTTATTACTCTATGTCCTTAATTTTTTACATTCATCCTAATATACGACAGATTTACGAGACTCCTTTCTGGATTTCTACATACTCTGTGTGCTCCGTCTCTTTATCCTTTACGTTACTCTAAGTAATTCCGTTACTTCCGCCCATACGTATGTACATACTCGATGTCGTTTACGTTTCTTTATATTATACATATATATATATACATGCAATTGTGTGTCTCCCTGTATATACCCGTTGACACAACCCAACTGCATCGTGTAATATAAAAAAAACCACACAATATGATCAAAAATAAAAAAATAGATCCGCTGCGACGAAAGAGAAATGAAAAAGACGAAATGTAAGTTGTCCATGTTGAGCAAATTTAGCATATTGGTCCTCCACGCTACTCTCTCCCAACTGGCACGAACTCTAGTTGTACGTTAGCGTTTTTTTTCTTTCTTTCTTTGATTTTCTCGTTTATCTCACCTTTTTCTTTCTCTCTTTCAATTCTCCCGTACGTCTGTGGCTGCCTCGTTGTTTAGCTCAGTAATATTTCAATTTATAGATCGACGTGTAATAACTTCTTTCTGGTTCTCTTTCTCTCTTTGTCTCTCTGTCTCTCTATACATACAAACACACATAATTCTACATAGCTATTTTCTTTTTTTTTCTTCTATCTATCCGCTATCTTTAATTTTGATTGCGAGCGCAGACGCACGAACACCAAACTCGTCCTGAATGATGCATAAATGCCAAACGTCCGAGCGCATTGTCCGCTATGTTATCGCAATTACGATCAATCGACCCTATATATATTGATGGGGTAGAAAAATAATTTTTCGGTCATCTGTCATATCTCACGTGGCGGGCTTACGAATTGTCGTCGATGCTGTTGCAATCCCTGTCAGCTGCAGTCTTATCGATTTGCTACGCGATGGGCAAATATAAATAAATACAAACGGGCATTCAATAACTATGTTAGTTTTTATCGTTTTGCATTTTGGGATTTTGGAGTTGCAAGCATTTTTGCTCAATATTCGATGACCGGCTGTACAAGTTGATGAACGAAGCTGATAATTTCTAACGGTAATCTTTAGCGTTCGGTTTGTTCGGATAGATAAACGCGGGGCGTTTGGTTGTTGCCACATTGTCGCTTTCCCTAGTATATACGCGAGCATGTGCGAGTGTGGATTTAATGGATCGTACTTTTGCCGACCGTACATCGGATAAATGTTTCTGGAGAGAAGAAACGGACAAAGCGCATCGCATAACATTGGTTGCTATACTTGGGAAGTGCGAGTTTTGGAAACAATTGTAATAGATTGACATTGTACATCAACGCTTGTCGCAACGACATTTCTTCGGCTTCGACAGAACCCATCCTCTGTATGCACGTGTAATTAAGCATAAATGGTAGCCAACATAAGGAAGATGCTTGATAAAGATTGAAAAGAGAATAATAAATATATGTATAGTAATTATATGCGATAATTAATTTTAACATCTTTGATTATTGGTTTTTAATATATAATGACTGTATTATGAAAAGCTATATATGAATAATTGGTAATTTATAATGTGCGGCATAAAAAACAAATCAATTTCCTAAGAGGAGAATTGTTTAAATATATCTGTCATATAATTTTTGCCAATTTTAGATTTTAATTCCAGCAATGATTATTAAACGGCAAAAAAAAACTTGCTTGCGATCATTTTAATATATGAAACTATTATATGGAGAGATAATGGAGATAGAAAATTTGATGGTTAGATTACTTTTGCCGTAATCTCTTTCCAAAATCTTATCTCGGCATCTTCATTAAAATTCATTTTTCACTTTTTACTTTAAATCGGGATAAAAAGATTCTTTCACCCCGGATTTCGTCTGCAAGAACTTCTCTACCTCCATTATTGAGACCGCACCTGTTAACAAAGAGATTGTCCTTAAAAATAATCTTCAAATATATGTATTTTTGACTATTTTCTCTCCTATTATTATTTTATTATTAATCATTAATTATCTATTCATATTGTAGTATATTTTCATTTCTCTCTCTCATTCTAATTTATATACTTGAAAAAGTATTTTACAATGATTATACACATATACATATAAATTTACAAAATATATATTATTAATATATTATATTAATTATAATATACATATATCCATAAGTTTTTTTAATAAATACTAAAAATTTTATTTTAACAATAGACTTTTGACTTATTTGTTGTTAGTTCTAATCTTGTATTTTATTTGCAAAATTAAATTTTAACTTTTGGTGTAATATTTTGGAAAATTTGAAGCTTTACTTATAAATTTATTACATAATTTTAAATTAAAATCATATCATGTATTTTAGATTAGCGTTTTTATCATACATATTATTTTATTCAAGAAATTACATATTAATATGCCATGTTAAAATCTAATTCCGAGATCAGCATGCCATTCGGAGAGAGAGAGAAGTTTCTCCATAGAATTATCACATGATATCGAATTTCAGTTTCAGTTCCAAAATTAGAATATGAGATTCATACGCATATCCCAAATTCATATCCTATTTCATAGTTAATGGTAATAGTAATATCAATTGGTTTCCGTTTTCATAAACAAAACAGCAGTACGATCAATTTACTAATGATCGATGAGATTTTAACGAGTTTTCATTTAGAGAATGCAAGAGCATACAATAAAGTTGTTTTCCTTATTGAAGTATTAGAATTACGGATAAAAATTTTATGACAAATATACCATCCTTAATGTACATGTCATAATGTGATTTATTGCAGCCGAAGAACCGCGTTGCGATAAACACATGTTTTTGCTTGCGTATAGAAAGGAACTTTTTTATTCAAGTAAATATATATGTGAATATGTGGCAAACAGCATACAGTCCGAGAAAACCGTACGTGAAAAAAGGGTAATGGACGTTTTAATTATGTTTTCGCGATTATATAAAAGCTTGGACGATCTGGAAAGGCATGCGAGATTATAATTGCAGAGAAGACATATGTGAAGGATATGATGGAAACAAATCGGAAGAGAAATAAGAACAGAGGAGAAGAAGACCAAGAAGAGAATATATAAATTGTTGATTGCGTATAGTGAAACAAATTAGGATGAAAGAGAATTAACGAAGACCTGTTTAAACGAACGTTTTTCTTGACTGTACCGCACGTTTAGGATGGTAGTCCAATGATACATTTACATTAAATACATTTATGAGAAATAAAAACATATGAAAAAAATTTATTATATATTATACATAGTATTTAACAGCAATATATTAAGATTCAAGATATGATTACAAAAATATCAAAGTAACGTAAATTTTATAATTAATATATATTGCTTTCTGTTGTCTCTCTAGTAAAAAGATAATTCTGAAGTAAGTTAAAATAAATTTACAAAAATATAAACATACAAATATTTATAAATATAAAAGTTGAAAGATTCCAGTCTGGAATATTAGACTAAAAAATTTGAAAAACTTTGTATATGTTTTTAGAATATCAAAATCTTAAAATTGTAATGGATTTGTCATGGATTTTTAAATTTTAATTATCTTTTTATTTTTAGAACATCTTATCGATCTATGACTAATTAGCCTAAAAGGATTAAATAAAATTTAATTAATAGCCTTTTCAGAACCAATACTTTTTCTAGGACAACATCCACACACACACACACACATTTATAGTTGCTATGCTGTATGGTCTATGACACAAACGGAATGGGTTTTGACACGAATAAAACTAAACCTCGGGCCTGCTCTTAGTTTGCTCATTCTCATCTTCGTTTTATTTCTTCAACAAAACTCCACCGTGAAACCGTTTTTGCATGCAAAATTAACTTCTGCTTCCAGTTTCTCATGACAACCATAAGTGGGCACGAAAGTTCCATTAAAAAAATTCTTCAAAATGTTCTTGGGTACTTTAAATTAAGTATTTTTATCGCTATTATTTTTATAAACTATGTGTTAATTGATGCATATAATTTAATAACACTATTTCCAATGTATTTCAAAATTATTAATTCTTTTAAAAATCATATTATTTCTTTGAATTTTTATTCAAAATTAAAATTAATAATTTTTTAAATTTTAGTATTTACGATGTGTTCAAAACTATCTTTGACAATTTTGTAATATCAATTTTATCGTTACTTGCTTTAACAATTTTTTGTGAATTTTATATAAATTATTCAAAAAGCAAGGAACATTTGTTACCACCCGCAGGTTTAAAAATCTTTAACCTTTTTAGATCTTGATATATCGGAAATGTTAATTCTGGTTTCCTGTATTGTAGGAGCAAATAGCAAAAGAGAGGCAGGTGACTGGTCGCGTACAAATCCAGGTTTCGTACGAGACAGAACGCAAAGAATTGGTCGTTTCAGTTTTTATGGCCGACGACTTATGTGCCCGAGAAGACACTGGATTCGGTACCTTGCCGGAGGCTTTCGCTAAACTCGTTCTTGCTCCGCCATGGTAAGTCACTATGTAAATTTTCAGATTGGATATGCCCAATATACATTTTTGGACTTTCACAAAATTGATTCTCAATCGCATAAAATTTGTATTATGTATCAAAGCAAAGTAAGAATCATATACATAAATTTAATATACACAAGTATATACTCAAAGAAATTATATAAAATTGAAATATACAATGTTGAATAACATTTACGAGGTTTCACTTAAACAATTAAATAATTTTTTTTATAACTACTTTATTATAACTATCTTTTAATTAAAGCTTTTCGCGAAGAGAGGCTTAACTTCTTCTTCTTAATTTATTTTAATTGTTTTATGTTTCTCGATACTCCAAATAAGAGATTGATTAATTAGAGATTGACTAAGTAATTACTTGTGTCTTTTACACAGCGGCGATGCAACTCCGCTGAAGACTATCGTGGCTGAGCCGACCCAGAAACCTATTTGGAACGCTACATTGTTCTTTACCGGAGTTGACGGCGAGAGCCTGATGGAACGTGCGATCGAGGTGACTCTCTGGGATTACTGTCCTGATGGTGATAATGTGTTCCTTGGTGAATGCACTGTCGATGTTCAGCGAGCGCTTGAAAATGATCGAGCGGTTTGGTAAGTGCATCTTTCAAAAAATGAAGATTGAAGAACCCTTAATATTGGATGGCATAAAATTGTTACAACGTCGCCTGTGATTGATTTCCTCGGTACAATGTACCGTGATTAACAACAACAACAACAACAACAACAACGACGACGACGACGACGACGACGACGACGACGACGACGACGACGACGACGACGACGACGACGACGACGACGACGACGACGACGACGACGACGACAACGACGACAACGACGACAACAATGACAGCAATGACAGCAGTAACAGCAGTAACAGCAATAAGAGCAGTAACAACAATAGCAACGACAACAACAACAACGACGACGACAGCAACGACAGCAACGACAACAGCGACAATAGCGACAATAACGACAACAATGACAACAATGACAACAATGACGACAATGATATCAATGACAACAATGACAACAATGACAATAATAACGACAATAGTGATGATGATAATAATCATAATGATAATAATAATAATAATAATTATTATTATTATTATTATTATATATCCAAGAATTATTATAAATTTAAATAAAATTATCAAGTTATTATTATAAAGAATTGAACAGTTTCGTGATTTATAATTTTACTCGAATATAATTGTTATATCTTTTTAATTATTATATAATTTTTTTACAAACTTTAAAAATGTGTTAAAAATATAAATAATATTATCTTTAGTTTTATAAAGTGTAAATAATAAAAAGAATAATATTTGAAATGTTATCAACTTAATTACTTATAAATCACAGACAGCAATAAAAAGAAAGAAAGAGTATAAGCATGTTTGCAAATAGTTAAATTGTTAATTAATATAAATTATCGAGTTTATGTATCGCAATATCGTAATTTATGAAATGTCTAGGTATCGATTGGAGGATCCGCGCGGGCTTCGAACAGGCAAATCGCCATACTGTTCGCCACGCGGTTCGCTATCGATAGACATCGCCCAACGATTGCTGAGAAAGGAGTTGCGGGATCGTAGCTACAGCGACGATACGCAGAGTGACAGCGGTAGTCCAGAATTCTGCTTCCTACATCCGGATCACGCCTGGCATGCCAATTCCAGACGCGGTTCCAGCCAGTCCGAACAGCTCGAGGTCGAGCCTTACGAGCTCAATCGGGATTACAGCAGATCTCTGCCGGGTAGTCGCAGAAGCAGCTTCCAAAGTCAGGGCGGCGCTGATAGCAAACGTGAGTATCACGGAGTATATTCGACACCCGATCCATTTTCTTCCAGCGGGAATACACTGATGCGTCAGTAAGAGGATCTTTCTCGTATAAATTTTATTGATCTCACGATCAAGATCAATGTGACCCTTAATTATGAGAGTATTTAATAATATTGTATAATAGAATAAATGAAAAGAATGGAATATTAATTAAACGAATAACAATATACAGTTTTATTCTTAAGAAAATGTAATAGAATTTTAATTTTTAACGTTTTAATATAAAAACAAAAAGTTATTTGATAATGTAAAAAATTTGAGTTTAAAATCTTTCAGATATATGGTATTTGTTCTATCTAGCTTACTCGATATACATATATCTAAATTGACATTACGAATTGACATACTTGACCCAATAAATTGTGTCCCGCTTTTTGCTGTAAGCTGGCTCTCATTTTCAAGCAAGCACATCCTTCTCCTGTTTCTTTTCAAAGATGATAATAACATAGTTGCTAGCCAATGGCGATAGTATTGTTCGGTACCTCTGAGTGCTTGTTGAAAATACTTAAATAACAGCTTCTTAGATTATTGCTTTTCGATTACGTTGTTTCAGCAAAAAGCTCGTATAAAACGTTATAAACAGCAAAAATTCACCACAAAGTATTATAAAAGTTAGCGAGTGTTATAACAGGTCCGCTTTCGCGAGCGCGCGGAGTAGCTCTGCCGAGATCAGGGCTCGAGAAAGGGGTGAGACACACGGCAGATGAGGATGTAATTCAGACTATTTATTCTACCTCTTTTCAGCAATGGTCAATTTACAGTTAATCTCCGCGGAGCGAATGCGCGGCGTATGACAAAGCGCGAGTAACAATGCGAGCGCGAAAGTTGGTCGCTGCGCTATAAGGAATGCTTGATAGAAAATCGATGCATTATAATAGATACGTGACAGTAGGTCGTCGCGTTACTTTCGAGATATCGAAGTGGTATTGAAATCGGGCGTCGTCGGCGAACGGCAAGGCCGTGTTTATTTAGCTGGTGCGCGAGACGCGCAAGAAACGGGGCGCGGTCGATCGGTGCGTGTACGGCAAGGCCGTGTTTATTTTGACGGGCGCCGAATATAATAGATTGACACGCGCGACAAGTATTTCGGCGCGGTGATTATTGTGCGAGTACGGTAAAACCGTAGGCTATCAATGCCGCATACTTTATTCGCGTATTCCCAGAAGTGCAGGGGCGATGATCGGAAATCGAAAATGCTCGATTGGGCGAAGAACTCTCCCTGATTCCGTACGCGGATGCGAGGATAACTATTCGGAGCCGAGAGATATGGACGGGGCAGCGAACTCGCAGGCCCACGGTCCATCCGGCGGAGCGGTCGGAGCAGTGATGCCAGAAACAGGTCCCGCGGCTCACGGCTCAGCAATGGAGGGGATAACGCACACAAGCGCGAACCGTGTACATGTGCGCTCTGCGCTTCGGCTAGCTTCGGAGAGTAGAGAAGAACAGACATATGTTTTCCGTCTTCTTCTCGCTTTCTACCGAGCTGGCAACGAAGGCAATGTTGATCGCTTGGCTTATTACATACGACAGCGTTAAATGCTTTTCCGACTCGTGAACTTTTTATTATGTATATATGTGTGTATATATACATAGTTATATAAAACATTTTTTTGTTATGCTATATTAATTTTTATTATTTATTATGATATGGTAAAAGTGATATATTTACGTGTAAGGACATATGCTATTTCTTATTTCTTTACTTTAATAATTACTTTATTAATTATTTACACAAATATATATTTGTGTAAGATTATAAATATTACAATAATATAAGAACAAAGAGTGAATGGACTTCCATACCACCCATGAGGTTCTACTAATGGCGCGTTAGATTTTTTTATTATGTGAATCTTCGCCTGGAGCCCTATTGTACCACATTTTATTGATGTCTCTTATAGACATAATATTTTTTTACATATTTACTTTATTATGTCTTTTGCAAACATAATGTCTATTACAGACATGAAAATTTTTAGACGCGCCTTTTACAAATATGGTGTCTTTTGGAGACATAATATCTATTACAGACATGATATTTTTACAAGAAAATAAGTAAAGCAACTATTTTTATTATATTATATGAATAATAATACCCATAAAATACAAGTCATTATCTTCTGAACATTATTATTGCATATCGGTAGATGTTGAAGGACCAGCAATATCACAAACATCTGCAGCATATAATGTAAGACTGCTTTTTTGTTTTTTAGGAGGAGTGTTATATAATTTGTCCGACGACATAAGAGATAAATGCTTCTTATCAATCTCCATATTTAGAATGGTTTCTTTTCTTGTTTTCAATGTTGATTTCAAAACACAAATAGCATTTATAGAGGAAGACGAAAGTTTATTTCGTTTCTCGTTTTTAAATCTGTTAAAACAGAAAACATTCTTTCTGGATCGGCATTCGAATTTGGGAGTGATCTAACAGCATTCAAAAGACGTTTGAGATTGGGATATTTATCAATATTAGTGGAATACTGACTTTGTAAAATTTGTTTCCATATATCATCAAAGCTTAATTTTAATAGCTTTTCCTTTTCTGTTATTGTAAAATCTAAATGTAAAGTAAGCCATTCTTTCTTCAAACCGTTTTCGTCAAACCCGCCAAGAGTTTCAGCGATAAAAGAAACATCATTGAATGATGTTTCAATATCTAATAATGCTAGGTTATGTTCGAAAACTTTTAATTTTGATAAAAATGTATCATTAATTGGTAATCTTTTATAAATTTCCTCGGCGGCAGTTACATAAAATTGCAAACAATTCTTTCGAACATTTACAACTATATCTGCATGTCCTTCCTTCATTAATTCATCGAGGTAGTCTTCACATTCAGATCCTAAAGAAACTTCTTCTAACAATTTTTGATTCTCCTTTTCATCAAATTTAATATTATTACATAAATTATTCAAATGCTCTGACTTTAAAAGAATGTTTGCAAACTGTGGTTAAAAGTTCTACTGACTTTGGCTGCAATAAATGTATTCTAGTTTCCACAGTTTGGAAAAATGCATTAAATGAATTTAAAAAATTTAAAATATGCTGTAAAAATAAAAAATAGACTTTTATATCTAGATTTTGCATCATAGATAATAAATATGTTCCAGACTTTGTTTTTTCGCTTATGGTAATTTCATTCAGAAATAACTTGATAGTATCCCAAGACTCAAGAAGTCTTTCAACACATGAATGATGAGAAAGCCACCGTGTATCAAACAACTTTAAAATTTTTAGGTTTGTTTCCTGAAAACATTCACAGAACTCTTGATAAATTGCCGAACGTTTTGGACTACCGTTAATAAAATTCACGATTTTTTTTTTAAATTCCTCGCAATAATCCGGTATTTTAGCGTATACGGCATGCGCAACTAATGCAGTGGAATGACAAGGACAGGGAAGTGTAATTAAATTTTTACACATCTCTTTCAGCTTTTTTTTAAATGAAAGATGTTTTCCTGTCATTACGGATGCATTATCACATGATAAAGCAATAATATTTAAAAATGGAATATTCAATTTCCACATTTCAGCTTTAAAGGCATTAAATAATTTTTCTGCGCTGCAGTCTCTCGCATTAATATTAATTAATTTTTAACTAATTGCGAGCGAATGTTTAATATTTTCGAATCAACATACCGAACAAGAAACGTCATCCATTTTTCATTTGAAATATCGGATGTTTCATCAATAAAAATTGAAAATTTAGTGTTTTGAATGCTGTTAACTATACGATCCGTCTCAATCGGACATAACACATTTGAAATTATATTTGTACATTTTGTTCGGCCCATACTCATATTTTTCAAAACATTAAAATCTTTTCCTATTTCTTGGAAAAGAGTAAGAATATCTTTTGCCGTTTGATGCGAAATATTTTTATCAGCAATTAACGCGGCATAGCGAATTTCTACTGATTTCTTTCGCTCTTTAAATGACAAAAGTGATCCGTTCACATTCATATCTTCACTGGATTTGTTTGTTTCATTTTCTTTACATTTTATAATATGTTGCTTGGATTCTGTGTGACGATAGATTTGAGACAAACCATCAATAACAGATATATTACAAAACGCGCAGAAAAATGAATTAACGTTATCTGACACTTCGCGTAGCCATGGCTTAAACAAATCGATCTCTAACCATTGTTGTTTAAAACGTTTTCGTATTATTGTATTTGAACTTATATTGTTATTATTTAATAATGATGCATTTTCTTTATGACATGCAGAATCCGCATATCTTATAACGTGCGATAAACCGCACGAAAAATTTTTATTACATATAATATAATAGAAAAGGCTATCGTCAAATGATACTTTGCGTATCCAAAATTTAAATCGATCATCACTAAGCCAAGCTTCTGAAAAGCTTCGCTTAGGTTTCTTTTTTAATGTATCACACATTTCTATATAGAATTGTCAATAACAAAGACTCTAAGAATGAAATATAAATATATAAATATAATGAATAAATACAATGAAGAATGAAATATAAATATATAAATATAATGAATAAATACAATGAAGAATGAAATATAAATATATAAATATAACAGATAAAAATATAAATAAATTTGAGACTTACAATTGGAATAGTTCCATAAATTTTTTCATCCGCGTATCTTGTCCGTAAAAGATATCACATAAGGTATAAGATAAAGTAGATATGTAAAATATATTATGTCTATAAAGGACATGAATAAAATGTGGTACAATAGGGCTCCAGGCGAAGATCCACGTAATAAAAAAATCTAACGTGCCATTAGTGGAACCTCATGGGTGGTATGGAAGTCCATTCACTCTTTGTTCTTATATTATTGTAATATTTATAATCTTAATCTTATCTCTAATATATTACTTTTACTATATCACAATAAAACTTATAAACTATAGCCAATGCTATACTAATATAGCATAACAAAAAAATGTTATGTATATATATATATATATATATATATATATATATATATATATATATATATATATATATACACAGAGTGTCCTAGACCACCCGTACACCCGTCTTTTTTCAAAAACTAAGCATTTAAGAGAAAAACGTTTTCAACCAAAATTGTATAATTTTGAGGGGAACATAAGATGGTGTCATTGGTTTGATTTTAGATGGCATCGTTAAGGTTAAGTCAAGGACACCTTTAATTTTTTAAATGGAAACCTCCGTTTTTTATTGCATATTCTTATAGCTTATCTCGAGAGCTTTTTAAAACACTATAATAAAGTATATTTTCATTAAGTACTTTTTGAGTTATTTTATATCTTAATCTGACATATTTTGATATAAAATAAACTATCTCGTAAAATATTTAGTTTTTGATAATTTCACCGTAATACCTTTATGTACAGAATAATGAGACAAATCAATTAATATAAAAAAAAATCGTTTTTAAGAAAAAGTATGTAATTATTTACAATGTATTTTTCTAAACAATTATTTGTTTTTTTACACTAATTGATTTGTCTTATTATTTTGTACATAAAAGTATTACGATGAGATTATCGAAAACTAAATATTTTACGAGATATTTTATTTTTTATATCAAAATATGTCAGATTAAGATATAAAATAACTCAAAAAGTACTTAATGAAAATATACTTTATTATAGTGTTTTGAAAAGCTCTCGAGATAAGCTATAAGAATGTGCAATAAAAAATAAGAGTTTCCATTTAAGAAATTAAAGGTGTCCTTGACTTGACCTTAACGATGCCATCTAAAATCAAACCAATGACACCATCTTATGTTCCCCTCAAAACCATATAATTTTTATTGAAAACGTTTTTCTCTAAAATGCTTAGTTTTTGAAAGAAAAAGGGTGTACGAGTAGTCTAGGACACCCTGTATATATGTATATATATATATATATATATATATATATATATATATATATATATATATATATACATATATGCATAATAAAAAGTTCACGAATCAGAAAAACATTTAACGCTATCGTATGTAATAAGCCAAGCAATCAACATCGCTTTCGGCTGCGTTCCAATATTCACTGCCAGTACTGAAAATTATAGTGTACGTGACGTAGACTATAGATTTTCAGTACTGGCAGTGAATATCGGAACGCAACCATCGTTGCCAGCTCGCTAGAAAGTGAGAAGAAGACGGAAACATATGTCTGTTCTTCTCTACTCTCCGAAGCTAGCCGAAGCGCAGAGCGCACATGTACGCGGTTCGCGCTTGTGTGCGTTATCCCCTCCATTGCTGAGCCGTGAGCCGCGGGACGCGGGACCTGTTTCTGGCATCACTGGGTCGGAGTAGACCGTAATCTAGGAGGGCGGCGAACACTCCGTTCTCGTCGAGTTGGTCGGAATTGCGTGAGGAGTGGCAGGCGACGAAGAAACCGAGAATGCTCAGCGAAAGCTGCGAACTCGTCAACTTCACGTTCCGTCGTGTTCAGTGAATTTAGGATCGGATCTAGCGGAGTATCTTGGAGCGTACAGTTCGAGAGGCTTCAGGTATCAGTCTGGTGCCGAGATGTAATTCGGCGGCCTTTTTATACCATGCTTAATTAACGGTATCCGTGTCGCTTATCTGGTGGGGGTAACGACGCGTTGTTTTCAGAATCGGTAATTAGCGGGTGCGCGCTGCTACCCTGCGGCGGGAAAACGATGTTTCGGTATCGGAGCGCTCGGTACTTTTCGGAGGCGTTCGATGGTACTCGGAATTCGGGCCGTAACGGCAACCGTATAACGGCTATACGGTATCTCTGTTATCATGTTCGGTTTTCGCAAGTATAAAAAAGGGTGCTAGGCGTCTCTGCCTCTGCCCGGCTGGTGTTCGCCGGGCGGCAGACTTCCGGCTGGTCGACTGCTGGGTAACAATGGGGCATGCATTATTACAGCGTTAAAGTAACAGTAGAGAGAAAAACGAATAGATATAATAATGTATAGACAGAAATAATATTTCTTTTTCAGTAAAGATCATAAATGTATGTATGCTTTTAAAATTAAATATCTTTTTATTAGAGAATTAGGTTTTAATTTGCGAATCAAGGGAATGAGATATCACTTCTTCTCCCCGATATCATTCTAATAACATTCTCACAATTATTTCTAATCATATTTGATTGAATTTATTTCGTAGGTGGAAGCATGGGCGAAGCCGATCTGCCCGCCATAGTGCATTACAATCGTGATCGGCGGCGCAGCTCATTCACGAGACCGATGAGGGATCCCGAAGAGATACTGGAGGGATTGCGAACATTGAAGGCGGCCAAAGGTGAGCTCAACAGGACCATGAGCCTCACCGGCGACAAGAGACGCGGCAGCCGTGAGTATAAACGTCTTCTTGCTTTCTTTTGGCCATCACTTCGTTCGTTCGTTCGTCCGTCGCCCGTCTGTTTGTCTGTCTTTGTACCTCTTCATTTGCTCGTCACAACCCTCATTTTACTGCATTTTGTGACACTCTTGTTCTTCTTTTTGTCACCGTTATTGTTGTTCGTTTCTGTAACGTTTCTCGTCGGCTTATCGTCGTCAATATCACACTCTACTTTGACTAACATCGAGTGTCATTGATGAACGTTTATCATATTATGCATATCATACACCTAAATGTATATAAATATATAGAGTGAGGCATCTAAGACAGGCCACTGGAATAATTCCTACAATTTTGGAGATAGGAGAAAATGTTTGAAATAAAAGTTGTATGGTATCGAGGGGTAAATTTTGTGGAAGTGGACATTTTTTTTTTCATATGGAGGCGCTTAGGAGATTTGAAGGTCATCTTTATTTTTTAAATAGAACCACTTTAATTTTTTTATACAAATCGATTTCTCGCAATATTTGGCACAAAAAATTATAAAGGTAAGATGGCCAAAAAGTGAATAGTTTACGAAATATTTTGTATTATATTTTGATATAATTTTACATAAATTATATAATATTTCGTAAAATATTTGTGTTTACATTCGTGTCCTCTCTGATGTTATCGCTTATACGGATCGTAGGTTGTAAATAAACATTCAATCACCTTGTACACTTCAACTTTTATATCTTATACTATTATATTATAAAATTATATCAAAATAAAGTACAAAATATTTCGTAAACTATTCACTTTTTGGCCATCTTACCCTTATAATCTTTTGTGCTAAATATTGCGAGGAATCGATTTGTATAAAAAAATTAGGGTAGTTCCATTTTAAAAAATGAAGATGACTTTCAATTCTCCTAAGCGCCTCCACCTAAAAAAAATGTTCATTTCCACAAGATTTCCCCCTCGATACCATACAACTTTTATTTCAAACACTTTCTCCTATCTCCAAAACTGTAGGAGTTATTTGGGTAACCTGTCTTAGATGCATCAACCTGTATATATATAATATGCGTGTTTGTATTATATTCATACATTGTCTCATATGTGACCATCTAATCGTTTGCTGAATCGTTTAATATTTGTTGCATTAAACGAATCATCTGTCTGTTTTTTCTTTTCTCTTTCTCTCTATTTTTTATATTAGTGTTGCTTTTTCCTCCTATTTTTTAACTTCGATTTTTATAAAACAATTTTGTACATAGAAATTTCAGCAATTTTTATAATCACAATCTCGCGATTTTTAAAATATATTTTTCCTCTTTTATTTTCTCAATTGAGAAACAAATAGTAGAAAATTATAATTTTTTATAAAATTTTGCAATATAGATATTTTTCATATATAAGAAATCTCATTTACATAAATCTATAAAAATAATTAATCATAACTTATACCAATGTAAAGTTTTAGGCGGTAAAAGCATTATGTTCGATTAGATTTTAAAAACTTCCCAATTTTATTTTTTTAGACCTATATTTTACGTTTATGTGTTGTCTAGTATATAATACATGAAAAACAAGTCACTCTTTCGCAAAATTTGTCACGATAATATAATTTTTCTGCCATAAAGAAATGTTTCTAAAATTTCATCGATTTTTTAATTATTATAAATATATAGTCGAGAATCAATCAATCTATTCTGCATTTATTTTTATTTACAATTCTATTTTGTAATTGTTCTTCTAAACATATGTAATATATAATCTGCATCTATATGTTTAAGTATCCCTCATTCCATTTTGTAAAGTTCTTCTATATTCTTGTTTTCGGATGCAATTACTATCTGTCTCGCATTATCACGTCCTGTCGATCCTGCGTGGTTTGACCGAGCGAACATTGTTAACACGCAGAGAAATTTCTTCTTCATTTGCAAAAAATCTTTCATTTGCGTTTATCATTTTATGATATCTGACAGAACTGCCCGACCTAGAAAGGACCTTGTTATGACATCGGGAATTCGGGATCAGATTGATTTCAGATTTGTGTTTAGTGTCGACCATGACGATGACCGCTTTCGAAATTTGCCTTCTGTTTTGTGTCTTCAATTACGCCGTTGTTTTATCGTTCATATGCTTAATGTTCGATTTGGCGTCTGTTTCCTTGATTACGTTGTAAATATTCAGCGAGCCAATAGTAATCGGCATATTTATTTGCCGAACTGCGAGGAACTGATCGACGTTGATTTCGAAATGGAATCGAGCCGGAATTATTGAATCCATCTGGAGTCTAGCAAAATGATTCATCGTGCTAACTTCTACGCGAGCCTTGCTCGTCAATCATCATTCGCTGTTACATCACTCGAAGAGTCATCGTCTCGGTCGAGCTGACATGGTTTTACCGAGCATCTAAATCGCCACGTTCATTCCACGCCTTCGTGCTTATCTCTCGCTTCGGCTTGTGTCTTACAGATGGAAATCAATGTTTTTTCTTCATTCCAGCCAAGAAAAAGTTAACGCGATTTGTGCTCTCCGCTCCTCTGTACTACAATTTTGTTGTGTGCCGTTGTTGTGCCTGTTGTTGACTGCTTCATATATCGTCTTACAGCCTGACAGTAACGACTCGAAAATGCCGAAAATCCTTTCTCTCGCAGTGTTGAGCTTTTACAAGAAGCGGAAGAATGAACATTATCGCCAGCACCACCAACATAATCGGAAACAACGAAAGACATAATATGCTATTGCGCTCCTGTGCTGTTGCACGTACGTTGTATGATTCTAGCGCCGTGACATTTTGTCTTTTGTTTCTCTCTCTTTTCCTGTCTGCTCTTACGTTGTTCAGCTTCTCATCCACTTCTTCAAGTGTTGTTTGCCTCATTGACACCAGGCGTGCCAAAATGTCATAATAGCGATGCGCTACTCATTCTGTCAATAAGATTATCGTTTCTTCATCGTTCAGGATTAACGGTTGCTTTAGCTAGCGGCTTCCGGCACGTGCTGAACGCACGGGGTGGATTATGATAATATACGTGAATGATTTTTTGTGGGCATTCAAAAAATAGATGATCAAAAAGATTGATATATATTTAAAATATATGACAAAATTTTTGTGCTAATAGAATTTACCTAATTGAAATAACGACATTTTTGCAAAATAAAAAGTTAAAAGCAAAATAAAGTATTAACTTTACTAGAATGAATAAACACGAGATTACCGTCATTTCTATCTGTTAGCATGATAACGAAGACTAGGAGTAGATTTGCATTATGAGAAAGTAGGCTGCATATCACATGAAAAATGAGCTTTGCTGACGTTTCTAAGGAATGTACGGCTCATTTTCTCGCTCTCTTTCTCCCTCTTCTCTGCTTTTGTTTAAACTATCTCACGACATCCACCTCGTCGAGTCGCCGTGTCCGAAGAGATCATCAAGCGTTTTGGTGCTACCAAAGAATCGCAATCATCTAATCGATCTTTGTCGCCCCATTCTCCGCGACTTATTGACATCTATGTGCATCTTCGTTCAAATAAGTGCACTGCCTCGAGCTTGGCGTGCGCTTTGAACTTGAACACCTTATCGTATTGTTGATTATCTTGATATCCTTTCTCGGTCGGCATCGTTCGTCCAATGCCAAAACTCTGAATGCTCTTCGTACTCGACTCGAATTACGAAACACTCGGTTCGCTCGGTCAAAACGCCATCGGCCATCGTCACGACCCCGATTATCGACGACAAATCGTGGGCCACGCACGTACGACCAACCAACCAACTAACCAACTAACCAACCAACCAACCAACCAACCAACCAACTAACCAACCAACCAAACAACCACCATCGACCACCAACAACGACAACAGAGTGCGTAGTCCCAACAGTTACTGTGTGGCAGTGCGAACCTGTGTCTCCGAGGACCGGTAAATCGGCTTCCTTCCCCCTGCCGCACTCCATACCACCTCGATAAATAACTGCAGGGCACTGTCAATCAACATTACGGGGTTCCGGTAAGACACACTTTTTCTCTGTCGTTGATTGTCTATCGCTCTTTTTCTCCGCTGATTTCCGTCTATCTGTATTGTGTATATTTGAGCAGGATCTCGCTTCCAATTTCTAATTCCTTTAGTTTGCCTTTTTTAACAACAGCGTCGTTATTTTGTAGCGGAGAAAAAATAGGAGTAGGTTTATCAATATGCACACAAAGGTATTAATATTCACGGACATTCGATAATGGATATAAACAAATCGAGAAATAGAATCTGAAAATTCCAATTTTATGTTCCGAAACGTTCAGATTGCGTTTTCAAATTTGATACAATTATTTTTAATACTACAGAGTTTTTCTTTTAAAAATTTTTTTTACTCGAAATATGCAGAAAATAAAAAGATTCGTATATCAAAATACTAATTCTACTGATAATATCTTGTGTTTGAGAAAAGAGATACAATAAATTTTTTATATATTTTCGAAAATATTAAAAAATATACAATAATATAATAATATACAAGGTGTCCTAGACCACCCGTACACCCCTTTTCTTTCAAAAACTAAGCATTTTAGAGAAAAACGTTTATAACAAAAATTGTATGGTTTTGAGGGGAACATAAGATGGTGTCATTGCTTTGACCTTGGATGGCATCGTTAAGGTCAAGTCAAGGACACCTTTAATTTCTTAAATGGAACCCCCTATTTTTCATTACATATTCTTGTAGCTTATCTCGAGAGCTTTCCAAAACACTATAACAAAGTATTTTTTCATTAAGTACTTTTTGAGTTATTTTATATTTTAATCTGACATATTTTGATATAAAAATTAAAATATTTCGTAAAATATTCAGTTTTCAATAATCTTACCGTAATACTTTTATGTACAGAATAATGAGACAAATCAATTAATGCCAAAAAAAACAAATAATTATTTACAATAATACATTGTAAATAATTTTCTTAAAAACAATTATTTTTTTATACTAATTGATTTGTCTCGTTATTCTGTACCTAAAAATATTACGGTAAGATTATCGAAAACTGAATATTTTACGAAATATTTTATTTTTTATATCAAAATATGTCAGATTAAAATATAAAATAACTCAAAAAGTACTTAATGAAAAAATACTTTATTATAGTGTTTTGGAAAGCTCTCGAGATAAGCTACAAGAATATGTAATGAAAAATAGAGAGTTCCATTTAAGAAATTAAAGGTGTCCTTTACTTGACCTTAACAATGCCATCCAAGGTCAAACCAATGACACCATCTTATGTTCCCCTCAAAACCATACAATTTTTGTTCAAAACGTTTTTTTCTAAAATGCTTAGTTTTTGAAAGAAAAGGAGTGTACGGTTGGTCTAGGACACCCCCTATATCAAATATATAATTATTCTGATAATTTTATTCAAAACGCGTTTCATTAACAGTGTTTTATGATTATTTCAAATATTTTAGAAATATGAATTTCATAATTGAAATAGAAAAGATATATCCTCTGGATAGAAATTTTTATACAGCGAGAGCAAATATTTTTTATAATCAGTTCATGAATAACAAACTCGTTTATCTACCTTACGCTCACATATATTAAACTATTTTTAAATTATGTTGTTTTTCTTTGCAGTTTCTTTCTATTTTTATTTTCTCCCCTGTTTTTTCCTTGCTCTTTTCTCTTTCTCTGTAATTCTTATTAATCAATGACGTAGACAAGGTACTTAAAAAAAAGAAATCGAAATGATAGCCATGTATTTTTTTTTATGTAGAGAAAATGCCGTCTCTGTAATATATCCCACATGTCTCGGTATTTTATTTTTACGCTATTACTTTTTCTATGTTCAATTCTCTTTTTTTGCGCACACGTGCTGTTAATTTGTCTTTTCTCCCCGATAGGCCACTTATACATATTATATTTTTCAGAAATGCACGCAATGTCATTTATCATAAAACGAAGAGAAAATGAAATCCAGTCGTAAAACCTCTTTCTTTTTGCACGCACATTTTTCCCTTTGTAATTCCATCGTGATATAATTTTTTACAGCGAGATTAATTATACTTTGGTTTTAACTTCTTGAATATATCATTAAATATCTGCTTATGTTGATTGTATCTTACTTCGTTTTCTACTTTTATTTATTAATCTATTTAATCTTTCTAAACGTCAAAAGGTTTAGCACGTAATTTTTTGTCTTTTTCTAATTAACTCATACATTCTTTTTTTCTTCTTTTTCTTAAGATTACATCTTTAATGAAAACGAGACACTTGTTGAAAAGTTAACATATACAATGTTTTCATTCAAATTGCTTCTAATTGCGCGACATTATTATTCAAAACTTATTATAACTGTCAAAAGTTTCAATGCAACAGATTTAGTTTAATTAGTAAAATTATTGTAACTGTATTAATATATATAATTCTGTATTAATATATAATTATAATATTGTTATAGGAATATATATTTATATTCGAGCATCAAATTGAAAGAAATACTCTTTAATTACTTTAAAACTTCAAGAATTTTATCATGTAATATTTTGTCCTTTTCTATTTAACTCATTCATTCTTTTTCTCCTTTCTCTTAAAATTATATCTTTCATAAATTTAAACGAGACAATTGTTTAAAAGTTAATATATACAATGTTTTTGTTTAAATTGTTTTTAATCGTTATTATTCAAAACTTATCATAACTGTCAAAAGTTTTAAGGGATCTTCCTAGTTTGACGCTCTGAAAATAAGACGATTTTTGGCAAATTTTTTTAAAGAAAAATATAAAATATTAATTCTAAATTTTGCACGTTTATTAAATAACATTTCAAATATATTCTGAATTTTTTTTAAACAAAAATACTTTTTCGTTTCGGAGTTAGTCCAACTAAGGAGTCTCAAAAAAACTTTGTGTTGTTCGTGGCGAACATGATTCCAGCCGTTATAGTCATCTGAAATAAAAAAACCAAAAAGATTCTTAATCTGTATAAGTGTGGCTATCGTGTGAACTAGAATTAAATCGATATTTGTAGAATTCTAATTTTGCGACTTACAAAACTAATCAATTTTTTGGTGAAAAATGAAATTTTGTTTTGATACGCTGCCATTTTTTTACTTTTCGATATTCTTTTTTATTCTAGTTCACGCGATAGTCACACTCACACAGATTAAGAATCTTCTCCGTTTTTTTTATTTCAGATGATTATAACGGATGGAATCATATTCGGCACGAACAAACATTTTTTTTTAGACACCCTGATTGGACTACTATAACTCCGAAACAAACAAATATTTTTGTGAAAAAAATTCAGATATACTTTGGATATACTTAAAATGTTATTTAATAAAATTTAGAATTAATATGTTTTATACTTTTCTTTAAAAAAAATTCCCAAAAATCGCCTTATTTTCAGAGTATCAAATTAGGAAGACGCCTTGATGCAACAAATTTAATTTAAACAATAAATTTAGTAAAATAATTGGAACTGTATTAATATATTCTAATATTCTTGCAGAAATATATATTTACGTAGGTCGATCAAATATAAACGAGACTTTTCGAATAAGAGCAGGATATCTAAACACTCGTTATTGTGACGATAGTGGGCTGTTGGTAGACGTGTCTAAATCTAAGCTGCGCGTTTGGTTTTATAATCATTTATTTAAGCACGATGAATAAACAAAATGTCTGTTTTGTTTGCGCATAATTATTAAATTTTTGACGCGCGAATATGTTAAACCGCTGAAATTTTGTGCAAATTACGCGTACAGTTCAGTAAGAACACATTATCGAAGTCCCAAGTACGCAACCGGCATAAATTTTTTTGTCGGTATTTTGAAGGTCGTGAAAAAATTGGCTCATGCGCGTTGACGAGCATTAAGAGTCAAAGAACATTCAACAAATTGACGATCTTATTAAAGACGACCAACGAATAATTGTTTGTGAAATTAGTAAGTATCTAGTAAGAATCTAGTAAAGAAGTAAAGGGACTAACATAAGTTATGGAAATGTACAATGAATCGGAGAATGAGTTACGATTTCGAAAAATCACTGCACGAAGCGAGCCTCGAATTTTAAATGCAGATCAGAAGACCGTAAGGGTTGAAATCTCTCAGAGGCTTTTGAAAGCATTGAAAGAAATACTCTTTAATTACTTTAAAACGTTAACGAGTCTTAAAACATAACTCAATAGATGAATAAATTCGCGATTTGCTATCATATTATATTATATTTACGTATATTTACTTATACATTGCGGATATTGTGCCATTTTGAATCATCTGCAAACAGGTGAGTAGAAAACAGAAAAAGTACCTTATCCACGTCCTGCATTCTACTCTGCAAGCCTTCGTGATACCCTTCTTGCTTATCTCTTCCCAACCATTTCTTGCAATTAGAGCGAGTAGATAATACTTAAAATATTTGTTTGAGAACATTATTAGCATTTGTAGGTAATGTGACCGCTAGCCACTTGCTCTGCTCCACCATTGTTGCTATCTACAGTTATGATTTTAGGTAAGGGAAGACAAATGTTGCCATCGTTCTGTCGCATGTTTTTTAAGCATTGTATTGACTTGAGCATTTAACAAGTAGCACTGTATTGATATAATAACTTATTATAACAAATTTTTTGTACTGATTATACTATAATTCTCCATTAATTCTACGTTATATCTTTACAGGCTCAATTTTCATTTTTTTATCTCTTTTTATTTATAGGGCAAAGTTAGGTAAAACCGAGTAGGCGGGTCAAGCCGGGTATCTCTGTCTTTTCGTAACAAATGCCGCTATTTATGACTAACTTGTGTTATTAGTTGTAGATCGGCGCCATCATTATTTTAAAACAAACTGTGTCCCTGTGGACACGATATTTCTTTTTTAATAGAAGTTCAAAGTATTTAACCCCAAAAAGATCGATATCGAGACAAGAATCGAGTCATCGTGCACTTTTTCTATATAGAGCATCTGTTTCGGTAAATGCAGCATTTCATTCTGTACATATTAGAGAATATATCATATTAGTTTTAATCGGCATTTTGTACGCCGGAATATACAACCGCCGTTTTTGTTACTTTCTTTGTGTTGGGATAAAATCGGCTATTTACATATCTCATGTAATGAAAAGAGAAAGAACTGTTATCCTGACTTTATCTCCCTACAAAAAACAGTTGGAAACGAAAACTAACACTCAGAAAAAGAAACCACTAAAAAAAACCTTTTTAAGACCCCTTAAATTAAAAGTTAAGTAAGGAAGTCCTGCAGCAATGTCAAACAAGAGGATATCTTCATTTGTAATTTTTGTCAATAGAATATATCTTTATATTGTATTTTGATTAAAATAAATCTAGATTTTGTAATTACATGGTGTTTTGCATATTTTCAAATTGGTACCCGGTTTGACCCTACCGGTAAGACAAAACCGGGTACTTTGACTTCTCCACAAAATCTTGTTATTTTTGGTAACCAAAAATTTTGTTTTTAGTTACTAGCCTTGTTTTCTCATAGTTTAAGGTTCAGTAAAGACTACTAACGGTCGGCAAAATTTTGTTTACTCTTAGATTTTTTGTAGAAAGACAAATCCAAAAATGTATTGGGTTTTATCCTACTTTCCCCTATATGTATTTAAGATTTTTCATAAAATTTAATCTAAAATTTACATTGCATCAAAGAATATGATACTATGTAAAAATAAATAAAAAATAATAGATATATTGTACCACAAATCTCCTTATGATTTTATCAAAACAACTCAATTTCGACAGAAATAGTTTGTATACTTGCTTATTGTTGAATGGCTTATTATCAATAAAAAAAATAAAAAAATATATAGAATTGATTGAAATTATATATTTTTAATAATTATTTAATGAAGTTTTTGTTTTGATGAAAAATATGTGGCAGAATTAAAATTAATTTGTGTATGTTTTGTAACTAACAACAGTAAAGAAATACAATATAAAAATCATAATAAGAACTATAGTTTGAACGGAATGTTAACGATAAAACAAGAGAGAGAAAGAGAGAGAGAGAGCAATCTACATATACTAGTTCTCCGAGCTTCTAATTATCTTATTACAGCTATCGAGACCAAACTTTCTTCTTCGTAGTGTTGAAACTTCCTTGCTATCACTGGTACTTTGGAGTCGAAGTTTGTATCTTACTTCTATGTAGAGAGAATGCGTTGGAACTTATTACATATATCTATCTAATTCGGGAAGCTTTGGTCGTTGAATTTTACGATTTAGTAACTTGCATTGATCGAATTGCTTGCATAGAAAAATTTTCACCGCGTATATTCTTGGGTGTACTAAAATTATAAATAATACTCTATGAGCAATTCAAAAATTGATATTAAAGTATAAGAATATAAAAAAAGATGACAAAAAAAGAGATGCAATTTATATTAATTTTGTATTATAAATTTTATAATACCTTTTTGTTTCTTTCTATTTGTTCAATATGAAAAAATTTAGCTGAAATTTTTATTACTTTTAAAGTAATTACCTATATGAAGTGGCAATTAAATAAGACCACTAATACAGTATCGTCATTTTATGAAATATTGTCAATTTTATCAAATATTAATTTTAATAAATATTTTATAAAAAAAAGACGTCTGATATACGTTAGGGTGTCTGATAATTGTTCCACTCGTAATGTGCAAGTAAAGCGAATTAAATCGAGTAGAAAACTCCTCTATCGTTTCACGATTTTCGCAATAATTATTGAGAAATTAATTAAAAAAGATCGATCAATGCGCGCGAGTATTAACGCGCTGCGAGAAAAGATGGCTCGCGCGGCATCACGGTTGGGTCGTGCCACGAAGGAGAGGTGAGAAGAGCGGATAGTAATATTTATATACGAGCGTCGCGGAACACCGAATTTACGTATAAAAAATAGGAAATATTATTTATGGTGCAACCCAACTGCGTTATGTCGCGTAAGCCGTCCTTTCTTGCAATGTGCTAATACTCACGCGCATTGGCCGATCTTTTTAAATTAATTTCTCAATAATTATTGCGAAAATCTCAAAACGGTACAAGACTTTCCTTCGATCTAACTATATCTGCACATTACGGGTGGGACGATTATTATCAAACACCCATCATAATTCATACGATCGAAGACGCTTTGCAATTGTCGTATTGTTAAGCTTTTATGAGAAATCTATCGCCAAACTGAATTTAAAACAGCAAACCTGTAGAACTGACTCTGCTGATTGGCAGGTGTAAATTGTCTTTTTTGATAACCTAACTGCAATCTGTATAGTTATGCACTTAAGAAATAATCGATAAGTGTGATAATTATATCGGTAAATATGCATATTAGGTTACACCTCACACCTATGTGAACTTAGCACCCGACTTTAATAAAAAAAAATTTTCGTACATGCATTCGATTACGCTCGGTTTGTACCCGTTTGTACCACTTTTTATTTTGTTTGTACCTCAAAGGGGTGAAAGTTACAAGGGGTTAAAAAATCATCAGCACCCCACTTTGAGATACAGTAATCTTCCAAATGCCATTTGATTAAGCATTGTTTGTACCCGTTTGTACTGCTTTTCGTTTCGTTTGTACCCCTACGGGTGTGGAAATACGGAATATTAAGAAATCGTCGAAATAGCAGAGTTAGCTCTTACTCTTATTTTGAAAATTCGGTACTTTCACCCCCGTAGGGGTACAAACGAAACGAAAAGCGGTACAAACAAGTACAAACGATTACGAAACAGCATCCGTTTAGAGAATTGAAATATCTTTAAAAATGGCAGAGTTAGCTCTTACCCTTATTTTGAAAATTCGGTACTTTCACCCCCATAGGGGTACAAACGAAATGAAAAGCGGTACAAACGGGTACAAACGATTACGAAACAGCACCCGTTTACAGATTTCGAATATCTTTAAAAATGGCAGAGTTACCCCTTCGACGATTTCTTAATATTCCATATTTCCACCCCCGTAAGGGTACAAACGAAACGAAAAGCGGTACAAACGGGTACAAACAATGCTTAATCAAATGGCATTTGGAAGATTACTATATCTCAAAGTGGGATGCTGATGATTTTTTAACCCTTTGTAACTTTTACCCCTTTGAGGTACAAACAAAATAAAAAGTGGTACAAACGGGTACAAACCGAGCGTAATCGAATGCATGTACGAAGAATTTTTTTTATTAAAGTCGGGTGCTAAGTTCACATAGGTACACCTCACCGATGACTTTGACCTTGACATATGTTGTCAAGGATATGATCCTGAGTAACTTTTCCTTATAATTTAACCGGCGGTCTCTTATAGTTTCTGAGATATTTAAAGTTATGATTTCACAATTTAAATTTTTTCTGTTACAGAATAAAAAAAAATAAAGGTTGTTTACATTGTATTTACGTAGATCAAACGTGAAAAAATATTTCTTTATATTTCCAGAGACGAAGCTTTTTAGGTTTTTTACTTTTCACGCAAAGCGAGGTTCAACGCAAACCTATATGTTTAATTTTTTTATAGTGCCCAGTTTTTTTTATAGTGCCCCCTTTATAGAGCCCACTACGTCCACGCATATACTTTCTCATCCACACAACAATTGTAGGGCAGACTTCGCTCTGCTTTGTAAAGTATTGTATATGCGTGCACACAGTGGGTTCCGATCCCCCTACGGGGGAAGGGGGTCTTCACTTTCGAAAGATATAACCTAACCCAAACCAAATTTTAGTTTTAAATCAGAAATAGCTTTGGGTTAAGTTATATCTTCCGGAAGTGGAGCCCTCTCGTAAGGGGGGAGCGGAACTCACTGCGTCCACGTATACACTTTCTCATCCATGCAACAATTGTGGGGCGGACTATCTCTCTGTCTCTATATTATTACCCAAATGTTAACTTTAAGGTGATCCTAAAATGACAGCCGAACTCCGACGGGTTAGCACCCTCATCTAAGCGTAACTAAAATTATCGATAATATCGACCGAAATTATCGATAATATCAATAATTTTAGTTCCGCTGTTACCGATAATATTTCTGCATGTTTTATGCAAAAGAATTGTGTTCAATATGATGAAATCGGACAACATCGTGCATTTCTACTGCTCTATTGCCTCGCACGCATATCTAAGCGTATCTAAGCGTATAGATAACAGTATAACATAGGCACGTGTCTGCCTTTATTCCATATTTGAACACAATTGCACACATTACTTATATGGACTTATATATATATATATATATATGTGCGTGTGTGTGTGTGTGTGCCTTTCCATATATCTTTCCAAGAGGAATAATATTTGGCCATGTGTGTGTGTGCGTGCATGTATTGTTATATAAATATGTGTGCCTTTTATGTGTGTGTGTGTATGTGTGTGTGTGTGTGTGTGTGTATACATACATACAGACATACATACATACGTACATACGTACATACGTACATACGTACATACGTACATACGTACATACGTACATGCATACATACATACATACATACATACATACATACATGCACAAGGACTTTTCTTCTCAATTTCATCTGCTCTACCTGCGCACGACCGGTGATGCAATTGACGCCGGACACCCTGTATATATATATAAATTTTATAATAATTTATATATATTAATCTAACGTGAAAGATTATAGATAAAGGGAGCCTCACGAGCAAGATTTCGGAACTCTTCGATATTTGTCGTCTCGCTTGCTCCTTCATTCTTTCTCGCTTTTGCTTTTGTCGACTCTCCAGCATCACGCGGGGATCTTTCCTTATCTACTATATATAAACATCTTATAAAATAAAAACTGAAACTTTCATATTGTATTTTATTAGTATAAAAATAATTATAATGGATTAATGAGATTCTTGCGATTAAAATAAAACCAAATATGACATAAATCGGATAATTTTAAATGAAATAAGTAATCATAATTTTAATAACATAATTGATTAAAAATTATCCAATTTATGTCATGCTTAGTATTATTTTAATCGCAAGAATCTCATTAATCTATTAGAATTATTTTGATATCCATAAAATACGAAAAACAGAAATTTTACGAACGATATGTAACCCGATATTATAGATAAAGAGAGCCTCGCGAGCGAGACTTCGGAACTCTTTGATGTTTCTCATCTCGGTTGCTCCTCGTTCTTTATTGTATTCTTTCATCCCCATTATTATATTCTTTTATTTCTTCGACTTTTATTCTTTCTATTCTCGTCTTCCTACATAATAATACATTAACTAATTCGTCTTTATTTTATACAACCTAAATGAGATATTGTGTATGTCATAAATAGAAAAAGTATTTAATTATGTGTATTTTTGTATGTACATGTGTTGTATTTAACTATAGTTAAATAGAAAAAGAAAATAACTTGTGTATCTCATTTATGATGTATCAAATAAACATAAATAAATAAATTTATTTATTTTCATGTAGGGAGACGAGAATAGAAAGAATAAAAGTTGAGCAAATAAAAGAATATAATAATGGGAATAAAAAAATACAATAATGAACGAGCAGAAAGAAAGAAAGAGAGAGAGAGAGAGAGAGAGAGAGAGAGAGAGAGAGAGAGAGAGAGAGAGAGAAGTGCGAGTGAACGCGTAAGTGAATATGTGAGGAGCATGAAGCTAAGCGATACGTAGTACATAGCGAGCGAACGATTAGAAAGAGACAGAGCGTATGATCGAGAGAAAAAAGATATTGCAATAATGTTAGTGCGTACATGTATATTACTCTCAACGCATGATAGAGACAAAGATAGTACGATTATGTCTGTCCTTGTCATGTAAGATTGCAGCTCCGTCTATCGCGACATCACGCAACTAATCTACTGCTCTGTTTTACTCTTTTGCCTCAATCTCGCACGCACACATGTGCATGAAAGCATTTCAAGTGAAAATCTTTTTTACTAGACTAATAAACTTATTTCTAAGAGTTCACTAATATTCCTTCATGTTATCCCGAGGCGGGGAGCTATATCTTGTGCACGAACAAACTGCAGAACTTTTATATTAAATAAATATTGTTACGATTTGACGCGAGAAGTTGATAACAAAACTGTAATTGTTTAACTTTTCTTTGATTTGTTATATGAAATATAGTTCCCCGCCTTTGTTATTATCAATACTTTAACTGTGGAAAAGGATTTATCAATCTGTGTAGCCAAAAAAAAGATTTTCACTTGAAACGACTTTCGCGTTTTGTCGGTAATTTTGGATCCCCTTAAATATCTCAGAAACTATAAGAGATCGCCTGTTAAGTTATAAAGAAAAGTTACTCAAGGTCATGTCCTTGACAACATATATCAAGATCAAAATCATTGGTGAGATGTAACCTAATATACATATTTACCATTATGTCTGATGAGTAAAGTTGATTGATGAATGAGAATTATAATTTAGTAACAGATTTTTATTTATTCGTGTCACGCCATATAGATTGCAGCTTGTAAATGATCAATAATGTGAAAAAATATCTTTCAACTCGTAGGGCGGGGTGAGCGCAAAGACAGCGTCATGGAGATTCCTGAGAGATTTTACGATCGAAATAGTGAATCCGACGAAGACGAGAAATGGAGGTATGCGATTCACTTTTCTCGTGATAAGTTAAAATCTATCTCTTCCAACCGCATTTACAGTGTGTTTATTATCAATTCATCAATTACATATTTTGCAACATCATTAATATTGTGTTTTAATCATCGTATATTTAACGATAAAAAATTGGATAGAAACCACTTTAAATTCAAATTTATTAAACTAAACATAACTGAATATATGTGGCTTTTTTGTTATTGCAGTCAGTCAGCGAGAAATGAAAACGGCGTCAATCTAAAACTGGGTCGCGGACAGGTGTTGCCGAAAGGATACAAAATAATCAATGGTAATATATCTAATTTAAGATTAAATTTAAAATATAATTTAAAGCTAATGTTAGCTGGATACTTGGTCATTATCTGAAAATCACGAAAATCAGCTTTTATTTATGTTAAACTTTAAATTTATTGTTTATTAACTTTACTTTATTAAAATTGTTTAGGCAAACAGCTTTTGTCTAAATTGAATCCTTCCATCACATTTATTCTATTGCAATCATATATATTGCAGGCGCGCAGAATGGTGAAGTGCAACTGGGTTTCTATCTTTGCAAGGGAGCTCTCGAAGTCGAGGTTATCTGCGCAAGGGACATCTGTCTCGAAGAGAAGGAGGAGCCAGGTAATTTGAAAAGCATATGTGATACTTTTCTTTACTGCCATTAATTCCCAATAGAAAAAGCTCATTGAGATTGAAGTTTCTATGTTTGCGGTTACTATAAAATACTCATAGTCTTTGAATTTTATTATCCTATCCTTGCACAAAACGCAAAACATTAATTCTGTTGCTTTTATAGTACGTCTTGGTTATTTATGCATTGTTTTTTTAACGTTTAGAGACCACTTTCCGAGCAAGCGTTTAATGCACCAAATAATCTATGATGACTTGTTCAAATAATTGATGACTTACTTGTTTAATCATTAAAATATATTAAAAACTCAAGTTTGCGACAAAATAAACGTGCTACATTATTTATAAATATTTCGATGATGATAACAAATTAGATCAGTTCTATTAATTCAGTTCATATAAAACAATTTTAATAAGACTCAAAAATATTTTCCTTCATTTTTGAGAGATATTCGACCATTTCAAAACTATCCCAGGTAGCAAGGCGTCTTTATTATAATATCATTTTTTAGTTACTGATTACGTTAAATTCACCTTTGAATCGACGTAAAAGTGACGTTAAAATGACGGTCCTAAGTCACAGACCGTTGACGTCATATCTATGACGATAAATGACGACATTTCTCTAATATAAGATGACATATATACTATCGTATATAAAATCGGGGAACTTTGGCTACTTTTCAAAATTTATCATTCTTTCAGTAGTACAAATCCTTTTTTCCTCCCTCCCCTATTCTTTCCACTACCCCTCTCATTTTTATCCTTCTCCCCAATACCTCCTCCATTACTTCTACCATAACCTCCCTTCTCTCCTCCGGCTCTTTCCCTTCCACGCCTCTCCACACTACATTTCTTTTCCTTCTTTCTTCTGGTCCTCCTCTTGTCTTCTCTCTTCTATGTCCTTTCCTTCTCCACTACTCACATTCTCTCCCTTCGCTTTTCTTTCCTTCCTCACCTCACTCCATTCTTCTTTTCCTCCATTCCTCTCTTCTTCTCTCTCCTCCTCTCTTCTCCTCCTTGTCCTCTCCCTCTCCACCTCCCTGTCCACCTTTCTACTTCTTGTCTCCTTCTTCTCTCTTCCAATTCTTTCTCTTCTCTCTTCTCCTGTGCTCTCTTCCGTGCTCTCCTCTATCCCTTCCTTCCTCTCTCTCCCTCCTCTTCCTCTCTCTTCTTTTTTCCTCCCTTCTCCCGACCTGCTCATCCTCTTCTCCCCTTTTCCTCTCCTCCTACCCTACTCCCTCTATCCCTCCTTCCTCTTCTCTCTTTCCCGCTTCCTCTTCACTTTCCTTTTCCTGTTCCTTTGATGCCGCTATTTCCTCCTCCTTTTCTCTCCTTCCTCTCTCTCTTTTTTCTCTCCATACTTTCAGCTCCTTCCTTATTCCCCTTACCTCCACCACCAGTTCCTTCAACCACTTTTCCATGTCTCCTTTCTTTTCCTTCTGCTCTTCTCACCTTTTCTCACTCACACTTTACTTCTTCCGTCTCTCTGCACTTTAGCCTATCAAGCTCTACTGTCCGCTTCCTCTCTCTAACCTAGCTTTCTTCGTACTAATCTCAATTCGCCTGACCTTCCTTTCTTCGTTCCTCTCTTCTCCCTTTGACTCTCCCTTTGACTCCCGTTTCCGTGTTCAACCACCATATGTTCGTTCCACTTTCTTTCATCCGCGCCATCTTTTATCATGCGTCTTCCCTCTCAGCTCTTTGCCATTTGTCCTATTAGCCTGCTCTGCCTTATCCGCTTCTACTCTCCTCCTTACCGGCCGTCTTTCCGTCGCTTCCCACGTGACCCTTCTCTTCTCTCACTTTGCCCGATCTTCCTAACCTCCAAACCGCGCTAACCTTTGCGTCCTTCCTCTATCCCGATCCTTCACTCCACATATCTACCTTCATTCCCCTTGCTGCATCTCCTCCTGCTCCTCACTTTTGTCCCTTCCGATCTCTCTCAGTTCTCCCTGTCTCGTTTCCTCTTCTTCATTTTCACGAGCATGTTTCCTCCCTGTTCACTCTTTTCCACCGGCCATAATCCCCTAGCCCACACACACATATACGCACGCACCCACGCACCCACGCACGCACGCACACATATATGATATAGGACATATAGGATATAACAGAGCGCCCGTATCAGCAGTTGTTTGAGAAAACACCGTATTTTCATAAAAAATGTTTCATGCAAAAGTTGTAGAGCTCTAAGTGGCGCATTATATAATAATATTAGTATGATCTTGAATAGCACCGTCAAGGTCATATAAAAATTACTTTGAATTTTTTAAATAGAACCTCCTATTTTTCAATACATATTCTTGTAGCTTATCTCGAGAACTTTCCAAAACACTATAATAAAGTATTTTTTTATTAAGTACTTTTTGAGTTATTTTATATTATAATCTGACATATTTTGATATAAAAAATAAAATATTTCGTAAAATATTCAGTTTTTGATAATTTTACCGTAATACTTTTATGTACAGAATAATAAAACAAATCAATTAGTGCCAAAAAAGAAACAAATAATTGTTTAAAAAAATACATTGTAAATAATTTTCTTAAAAACAATTATTTTTTATATAAATTGATTTGTCTCATTATTTTGTACATAAAAGTATTACGGTAAGATTACTGAAGACTAAATATTTTACGAGATATTTTATTTTTTATATCAAAATATATCAGATTAAGATATAAAATAACTCAAAAAGTATTTAATAAAAAAATACTTTGTTCAAAATTGAAACATTAAAGTTCGTATCTAAATTTCAACGGCAAACGTCACCGTTATATTCAAACGATTATCTCGAAAATCAAAACACGAGCGAGAACAAATAGCGTCGCGGTCACCCGCTCGGTTTGTGATCTCGTTATTCTTATAGTGAAAAACCATGACAAACACCTGGTTCTAGAACGTAGCCGAAAAACCCTTGTTAATTCCATCGGCTGAGCAAGAGCTTCCAAAGTTGGTCGATCTGCCGACGACAACGATTCGAGCCAGTCGAAAATCATCGTTTGTTCTCACTTTTCATTTTCGCTAATTCTCGCTCGTGTCGCGCACGCAGTAGACTTACTCGTTTCATGCTCATTACGGAGTGTCTCGCATTCGACCGTTTTTCATTTTCTCGCGGCGGTCAATTCTTTAGTGTTTCCGATAATTCTGGAAGTCTTTATTGTTAAGATACTATAACATGTATAAATGGGGAGTCCGAAAGCTTTTCATCGTTCACCGTATCGCGTTTGTCTTCTGCCTCGTGCTAAAACTAATCCTGCGTCCGCGCTCAAGATTTACGTTCTCGCGAATTTTTCTAGCAAGAGGACCTTCAAGATTTCCGAAACACGAAGAAAGACAAGTCATAGACGGACATCAAGAAGATTTCCGATCTTAAACGTGAGATACGTGTCGTCGCTCGCTCCTCGGATTTTCGAATAAACGTTCTTCAAAACCTATGCTCACTGAGTACATAATTTCTTTAACTCATATTCTTCCAGCGAATCCACGGATTTGCGCTACACACTGCTTCTCGCTCAAATCTGAGCGTCTCTCTCAATTTTGGGCGATCTCGTCGAAGTCGACTTCCGAACATTACTTTATTATAGTGTTTTGGAAAGCTCTTAAGATGGGCTATAAGAATATGCAATAAAAAATATAGTATTCCATTTAAAAAATTAAATGTGACCTTCATGTGATCTTCAAATAACTCTTCAAAGTCAAACCAATGGTATCATCTTATGGCCCCCTCGAAACCATATAACTTTTGTTCCTAACATTTTTTTGTCCGATGCGTATTTTGCGAGAAAAACAGATAGTCTGGGACTTTTCAAACACACTGTACATACAGTGTCCCACCAAAAGTGGCCACTCCCTTTTATCTTTTAAACTAAAAGAGATGACCGTAACTAATATATATCAAATTAAATAGTTCAAATTGAACTTTATTGTGAGCATAGTGGCTGCTTCCAAAAGTTATTTATATTAACGAACGGAGAGGTATGCATAATTTTTTTATAATAATGTGAATATTTTGATTTAATAAAAGTTGTAGCGTTGTTTGAAACGAATACAACAATGTATGATATAATGTAAATATTTTGTATATTTTATGAATTTTATTGACTTGAAATATTGCGGCGACGTCTACTTTTTCACCTTTCTGCCCTACATTATGGCCAACTTCTGACTCCTGCATTAGAAATTGACATATATTATATTGCACGTCTCGTTCTCGATGATAGTATTGTAGTCATGCTTGTCATGCTCAACATCACAACGTTTAGCTCCTAGTAAATTTGAAAAATTGGCGTCCCCGCCATGTTATCTCTAGGATGAGTCCTCTCCGCTTTCATATTGTTTTGTTGTGCTAAAACATCGATACGTTTTTTTTTGTTAGTCCTCAAAAAATTCATAAAAATTTCCATTGTACTATCATTTTACAATGCCAGAACATAAGAGAAAACGGTCAAGATCACGGTCTAAAGATAATCATCGACATAAGCATATCCGAGAGAAGAAATTCAATGATATGCAGAAACAGTTGGATAACCTAACAAAGATTGTTGAAGTGCTGGTTCACGTTCAAAAAGAACAGAAACCAGCAAATCAGTCTACAGAAATCGAGACTGATGATACTGAGATATTTGGTAAGTAAAGCTCTATACGAGCGAAATCTCAGTAGAAAGGTTAAGTCTCAATCATTCCACACGAATATTGAGAGTCAGCGTCCACACTGACAGGATATTTTTGTGAATTAGTTCAATAAGAACTGACTTTTCACAATGTACACAATAAGTGTTACCCAATACTTACAACTGTATACAATAACTCCTTTCTTCTGTCTTTATCTACTACAGACGTCGAGGAGAATAAGGAAAATAACCCAAATTCGAAAAAATACTCAAATAGTGAGGTAATCGATAGATGTATCCAGCAGAATCAATCGACGGAGGATATTTATGAGGAGTCGACATTAAAAGATAATGTCTTGAAAGTATTGGGAGTGGACTTAAATAAATCTAAATTCAAAGAGATTAAGTATCGTCCAGAACTGAAAAATACATGGTCAAAGTGGATCAAAGAAGGTCTCCCAGAGAAAAACAAAAAAGAAATTATGGAACTTTATAATCGTAAAGGAGGGCTATACACACAGAAGCACCTAAAATGAATTTAGAAATTGTTCCATTCCTCTCAGAGATTGCAAAAAAGAGAGACCAACATTTTTTGGAGACGCAGAACTGCGTTGGCACAGCCTTAACTGCCCTAGACGCTGCAGTTATGCTCATAGATCCCTCAGAAGAAGGTCTGGATGAAGATATTTTCACAGACTATTTGAGCCATGCTGGTCAGATTCTAACAGATGTCTTCCATCAACAGTCAGTGGCTCGGAAGTCGTTTGTCACTCCATAACTCAATAAAAATATTAAACCAATCGTGGATGCGATGATTTCTGATGAGTGGCTTTATGGCAATAATCTCAAGGAAAAAGTCAAAGATGCAAAAGAAATCAAAAAGGCTTGCGCGGAAATTAAGGATAAAGTCCAACAGAAATATTCGTCAAAATCGAGTCGGGGAAACTCGAAGTACCCACCTGCGAATTATCGGCAGGTGGGTTATCAACAAAAACGTCGACAATTCAGATTCAAGAGGACAGTCTCCCAAAATTCGACACAGAGTTCATCCAAAACGAACTCTCAGACGACGAGCCAATCATCATCCAAGAAATAAGCCAGGTAGATAAAACGGCAGGACGTCTACGCTTTTTCGTAGATAGTTGGAGAGAAATCACGTCAGATAAATGTGTGTTAAGCTATTTAGAAGGATATCGAATCCCTTTTATTGAAAAACCCTTTCAAAAAATTTTACCGAAAGAGAAAGTACTTTCTATGGAAGAAATAAGGCAAATTCAAGTAGAAATTGACAAAATCTTACGGAAGGGTGCTATTGAGCAGTGTGAATATTGTGAAGGTCAATTTCTTTCTTCCTACTTCCTTGTTCCAAAGCCTGATGGGTCTAACCGGTTTATTTTTAACTTAAAAGAATTAAATAAATTCATTAAATCTCCACATTTCAAATTAGAAGATATCAGATCAGCTCTGGACCTAATATCTCCAGGAGATTTCATGTGCTCCTTGGATTTAAAAGATGCCTACTTTATAGTACCTATTTATAAAAAACATAAAAAGTTTCTTAGATTTGAATTTAAGGGAAAACTTTTTCAATTTTCGTGCCTTCCGTTTGGATTATGTATCAGTCCATATATTTTTACTAAAATAATGAAACCCGTAGTTAATAAACTGATTAGAAGGAATGTTACTAGTATTATATTTAGACGATTTTCTTTTTATTCATAATTCAAAAAAGCTATGTGAAATGAACATCAAAGAAACTATTAATTTTCTGCAAGGTTTAGGGGATTCATAATAAATTATGAAAAAAGTTTATTAGTTGCTAGCCAGAAATGTAAATATATGGGTTTTATCATCAATTCAGTGGATTTCACCTTAAATTTAACTGATAAAAAGAAAAATCAGATAATAGAATTTGCAAATGAATTTAAGAAAGGAAATAGCTATAGAATTAGAAAATTTGCAAAATTTCTAGGAATTTTAACGACAGCTTGTCCAGCAGTAGCTTACGGCTTTATACATTGCAAAAGACTTGAAAGACAAAAATTTTTAGCTTTAAAATTCAATGGTGGTAATTATAAAGGAAAGATCTATATAAAAGAATGTATGATAGAGGATCTTAACTGGTGGAAAACAAATGCAAATGAAACCAAAAATTCTCTATGGAAATATATTCTGATTCTTCATTATCAGGTTGGGGCTGTTACTGTAATGATATAAGTACATTTGATTTTTGGAATGAGGAAGAAAAGAAAAGACATATAAATTATCTTGAGTTAAATGCTTTGCCTCAAATCTATCACAGAGCGAAGTACTTCTTCGTCTGGACAATACTACAGCTATATCATACGTGAATAGGGCAGGAGGTGTTCAATTTCCACATCTGTTAAGGATTTTTGCTGAGAGAAAGGGATCGGAGAGCTGGAATTAACGACACGTATTTTTGGCAAACTTTCTTTATTGCACAAAAAAAAAAAGCACTTTGAGAATTGACGCGACTATCACTCTCTCGAGTCGACGGTTAAGCGAGAAGAGCACGCAGGCTTCCCGGCGCTTTTGCTAAAAACCCGAGTTCCTCCGAAGACACCCGAACGATCAAGTGCTCGACCGCTAGCTTGTCGCTTATGCTACCCGGACGGTGGCGCACCCCTTCCCTCGCGGCTCTTATCCTTACTATAGACGCGATAAACTATCTACCTCAATACTACCGCCGTTTGAGCGTTGTTCGTATACTAAAGTTACGTTAATTAAATTGCATAGCTTTCTGAATCTCTCTTTTGGCAGTGCTTTTGTTAGGATGTCGGCACGCTGTAACTCCGATGGGACATACGTTACCACTATCTCGTGGCTTTCGAACTTTTCGCGTATGTAGTGGTAGCGTATGTCTATGTGTTTAGTACGCTTATGAAAAACTGGGTTTTTCACTAAGCGTATCGCACTTTGATTGTCTACATACAGTTTTAATTCGCGATCGCGAGAATACCCGAGATCGCCGACTAGTTTTCTTAACCAAATAGCTTCTTTAGTGGCTGTCGCAGCCGCCACATATTCTGATTCGGTTGTGCTAAGCACGACTAGTTTTTGTCTTTGAGTTGACCACGACACTGGTCCGTTTGACATAAAAAATATATAACCCGTTGTTGACCTGCGCGTCTCTTTGTCGTTCGCGTAATCTGCGTCCGAAAAGCCTACCAGCTCGCTACCGCCGCTTTTATATTCTATACCGAAATCTTTTGTTCCTTTAAGATACGCATAAATGCGCTTAACTGCTCGCCAATGCTCGACACTATGATTGTTTAGAAATTTGCTCACCAAATTTACCGCGAATGCTATATCGGGGCGAGACACTGCTGCTAGGAAAACCAAGGACCCGACCGCCTCTCTATAAGGCACGATACTTGACATCACGTCGTTCTCTTCGACCGGATTCAGAATCACGTGCGGATCAGCTTATCGGTTTCGCATCACACATTCCGAATTTTTGTAAAATTCTTTCTACATACGAGCTTTGATGAATCGTGAGAGTTTTTCTCTCCCTATCACGTTCTATCTGTACTCCAACAAAGGAGTTTGAATTGCCAATTTTTATTGCAAATACTTCCCGTAATTGACTCGATATAAACTTTAACGTTGATTTAGATTTTGCTGCGACGAGTCCGTCGTCTACAAATAACGCTATGAAGACCGTTTCACCGTTAATTTGTCCTATGAAGATGCATTGGTCCGCCTCACTGCACTTTATATCAAAACGGCTCAAGAACTTAAGGAACTTCACGTTCCAGCACCGAGGTGCTTGTTTGAGGCCGTACAAGGGTTTATTTAATTTGCACACCACTTCCTTCGGATCACCATTGATCTTCAGTCCTTCGGGAACTTCCATATAGATGTCCTCCTTCAATTCGCCATATAGAAAAGCTGTCTGGACATCAAACTGCAGCAGCTCGAGTTCCTTCTCGGCCACAGCTGCCAGCAGTACACGAAGTGAGTCGTATCGCACGACCGGTGCAAACGTCTCTGTGTAGTCCACCCCTTCTTTCTGCAGGAACCCTCGGGCGACCAATCTTGCCTTGAATCGTTGTTTTCCAACATCCGTTGAATCATCTTTGAGCTTGAACACCCACTTGGAATCGATCGTTTTTATTCCAGATGTTCGGGGCACGTTTGACCAAGTGTTGTTAGTCTCGTGCGCTTTCAACTCCTCTTGTATAGCACGCACCCACTGCGCGGCGTCAGTGCTATGAGTTGCTTCTTCGTACGACTTTGGCGTAATGTACTCGGCAAGGTCGGCTTCGCATTTGTACCTTGTCGGTGGACGAAGTGACTCCCGATCCCTCAGGGCCCGTTGCGGAGTCTCGACGATCATGCGCTGCCTTCCTTCCTTTTCAATCTGATCTTTACGATCATTTTTGCCAACCTCTTGTACTGCATTTCCTCTTCCTTCTGGTTCAGCATCGCGCTGCTGAGCTGCCTCCTCGACGTCGCGTTCTGGAGCTTCTTCTTCCACCGGTTGTAGCACTAGCCAGTCTGCCTCATCTTCCTCGACGTTCTCTACCTTACCGATTCGCTCGTTGAAGGTTGCATTTCTTGTTACACTCACTCTCTTTGTTGCCGGATCATAGACTCGATAATTGGTAGAGTCGTTCTCGTAACCGACTAACAGCATCTTCTTACCGCGTAAGTCGAATTTCTTTGTAAATTCTTTAGGAGTGTGAACGTATGCCACGGAGCCGAATATCCTCAGATGACTCATCGTTGGTTTCTTTCCAACCCACTTCTCGTAAGGCGTAGACTCACCACCCGATGATACAGTTCGATTTAGCACGTACACAGCAGTGTTGACCGCTTCAGCCCACAAGGTTAATGGTAGGCTCTTCGCGTGTATCATTGTACGCGCGCTCTCGACAATGGTTCGGTTATCCCTCTCTGCTCGGCCATTTTGTTGCGGGGTATATGGCGCAGTATTCTCCTTCTTTATGCCACGAGCCTCAAGATATTCGTCCATGAGCTTATTGCAGAATTCTCTCCCATTGTCCGATCGCAGGACTTTCATATTGCGACCAAACTTGTTGGACACTAACTTTTCGAATATTTTGAATCGCTCAAAAACATCAGACTTGTGTCTCAAGAAAAACACGTGACGATACCCCGTCGCATCGTCTTTAAAAGTCAAGAAAAATCTTGCACCTCCTGGTGTCTCGACGGACATCGGCCCACAGACATCAGTATGAAAAACTTCGCCTGGTTTTGACGATACTTTTTCGTGCTTGCTAAACGGTTGTCGATGTGCTTTTCCGAGCTGACACATTTCACATACAAAGTCGTTTCTATCGTTTATTGTCACTCCACGCACAAGTCCTTTTTCCGCCATTTCACGTATCGCACGCTTGTTTACATGGCCGAGTCTTTCGTGCCACACTCGTAGATTGTATGCTGCTACGTTTGCCTCCTCTTCGCGAGTTTTTACGACACGAAGTAACATGCGATAGATATCGTTATCTTGTTTCACACCAGTCGCCATTACTTCATTATCGAGCACTATCTTTACGAGATTGTCTTTAAAGGTCACTTCATATCCTTTGTTAGTACAGGCACCGACAGAAAATAAGTTTTTCTTTAGCCCCGGAACATATAGCACATTCTCAATTTGAGCTTCGCGCCACAGCCCGTCGACGAGCCTCTGTGCGTGAACAACTCCTTCTCCTGCTATACTACACTCATCGCCGTCACCGAGCGCAACTGTTCCACCATTACGTATCGGACGATAGTCTGTGAGCCATTCGCGTCGGTATGTCATATGACGCGACGCACCACTGTCGGTAAGCCAGGTCTCACCTTGTCTGACTGCGAGAAGCTGTCGCAGCTGTCTCCCGCTTGGCTCTTCCGACACACTCGGTTCACAACGCGAGCTTCGCGCCTTCTCGACCACGAACGCGCAGTCACGTGACTGTTCACTGTCCGCACTTTTCCCGCCTTTTTTGGACGGACACTCGTGAGCGTAATGCCCCATCTCGTTACATCTGTAGCACTCAACGTTCTTGTTGGCCTTTTTTCTTTTTGTCTTTTTCTTTCCGCGCGACTTTTTATCGTTCTTCGCTGCTGCGAATGCACTTGCACCGTCCTCACTAGCACCCACTCTAGCTTCTTCGCGAATCAGTCTTTCTTCCAGGTGCTGGATAGTCTGACGGGCCGGATCGACACTATCCCAAGCCGTCTGAAGAGTACTGTATTTCGATGATAAACTGCCAAGGATTTTTGCTATCACAGTCAGCTCCGAGACATTTTCACCTATCTTCAATCTGAGCGGCCAAATTTCGAATCTTTGAGATATGCTGCACAACCGAATCACTCGGTCCCATGCGGTACTCGTGAAATTTTTGTAGCAAATACAATTTATTTGATGCCGATTTTTGCTCGTGGATACGACACAAGCTGTCCCACATCTCCTTAGCTGTTTCGCACACTAGCAACGGCTCGAGCTGAGCTGGTTCTAATGCTGTAGAAATCAGAAACATCGCCTTTGCATTGTCACGAATCCACGTTTTCGCAATGGCCGTCGTTCGATCCTCCGGTAAAGTCCGCGTGCCGTCAACAACATCGTCTATTTCGTGTGCCATAAATAGAGCGTTGATCTGAAACCTCCATCCCTGGAAGTTTGTCCCGTCAAATTTCTTGACGTTTCGTGCGGAGATGTCTTGAGACATTGTTCGATGCAAGTCACTCGCGTCGATTCACACCACTCACGTTTTCGACCGAACAGTATAATATGGCCGACACCGCGTGTCTTCTCGCGCGTTTAAGAGCTCTCTCCCTTCTCACAATTTTAGACCGCAGTTACGTAGTCTGGGCCCATAATCTGTTAAAGATTTTTGCTGAGAGAAAGGGATCGGAGAGATGGAATTAACGACACGTATTTTTGGCAAACTTTCTTTATTGCACAAAAAAAAAAGCACTTTGAGAATTAACGCGACTATCACTCTCTCGAGTCGACGGTTAAGCGAGAAGAGCACGCAGGCTTCCCGGCGCTTTTGCTAAAAATCCGAGTTCCTCCGAAGACACCCGAACGATCAAGTGCTCGACCGCTAGCTTGTCGCTTATGCTACCCGGACGGTGGCGCACCCCTTCCCTCGCGGCTCTTATCCTTACTATAGACGCGATAAACTATCTGCCTCAATAATATCTTAGTGAATTTGCCCGGAAAATTTGGAAATGGTGCAAAGAAAGGAAAATTTGGCTGAGAGCATCATACATTAGTTCAGCAGAGAATGTACAAGCAGACAGAGCATCACGCAATACTAACGTGGAGACTGAATGGGAACTTTCCCCATTAATTTTCAAACAGATTGAAAAGAGATTTGAGTCTTTTTCAATAGATCTATTTGCAACTAGATTAAATAGAAAGTGTAATAAATTTTATTCTCGTTTCCCTGACCCCGAAGCAGAGTCAGTGGATGCTTTCACTAGATCTTGGAAGAATGAATTCTTCTATGCTTTTCCTCCCTTCGCACTTATCCTTCGTACTTTAAGAAAAATCATTAATGACAAAGCGGTAGGGATACTTACAGCACCTTTATGGCTTACCCAGCCCTGGTACCCTCTTTTTACATCGCTTCTTGCTGAACTTATTATCACATTCAATCCAAGTGATTCCTTATTAATATCTCCTTATAGAGACAAGATCCATCCATTAGCCCTCCACCTTTCATTGGTGGCAGGCAAATTATCAGGACAGCATTCTTGAGGAAAGGAATCAGTGAAGATTCTGTGGATGTGATGATCGATTCCATTACAAAGTCGACTCTTAAACAATACGAATGTAACTTGAAATGTTGATGGGATTATGCACTGTAACCGTAAATTTCTTTTAAATTATTTAAGTAATAATTATTTATTCGGCGGGCGGTTCTTCGATGCCCACGGTACACCTTTGGCGCGTATTTCGAATATCGATCTCGCGATCCACAAAGATTCACTGTATCGCAAAATAAACCGAGTTGGGCGCCAGGTACGGCAGGCCGCACGATAAACGCAACACCGAAAGACAATCGCGAGACCGATAATTAACGCGACGGCAAAATTCCGCGGCTACTCAGTATACCCGAAATGGTAGAGGAGGAGGTTCGGGGGAGACGGGAGAAATCTTGAGAGTCGAGAACACGGAAGTCAAAATGAGCATTCGATATATTAAAATAGAGATAACAATAATATATTAAAAAGAAACAAGAGTATAGAACAGTTCGCATAAATAATAGCCTTCGATGACAGTAATTATTTTACAGGCGAAGAAGATATATTATTTCCGCGGAGATCGGCACGACCGTGCGCAACAGTATTAAATTACCGGGCGTCTTACGCGCTTTAACTCTACTTTTCGGCCACGAGGATTTCCGCCGTACGAGACTTAATTAGACCGCGACAACTAAAGAAATCTCTCGTATGCGCCGATAACTACTTTACGCACGCCCGTGAATCCGCTTTGATATAATAGAAAATTCTAGATTGTAAGACTCGAATCGGTCCGTTGGTCCGGCTTGCGGTAAGCCGATATACGTCTCGATAACAATGACGATGACCTTTGCGTTGAAATGTCGAATATATAACTCGAATGACTCGCGGGAACTAATAGCGGGCTCAAAGACACCCGATAGATTTCTCGCACGAATTTTTAGGATTTCACTTTCTCCTGACTCCAATTTCTTACAATACATACAAGATACGCGCTAACAATACACAGAAATAATACGGAAACTATCGATAACGACTGTGGTGTACGAGTCGCGCGGCGCAATACTTTGCGCGAGTCGGAATATCGATCGCGTGAACGCTAAAAATCCCGATAATTCACAACATACAACTATTACAAACGCGAGACTAACATTAATGACTATCGGCGGCGGCAAAATGAATAGAGAGAGCCTGTTTTACATAATTCGGATGAGCGACGTGTGCCCGTCGGCCGTGCGACTTAATCTACTAAAATATTCACAAAGTTAATTCACCAAAACACGTGGCTCGACAACTATTAAGGGCGCGACTCATCCGAATTAATTACCTACAATTAATCGGCAACAAAATCGGTCGACGACGCTCGTCCCACCGGCAGGAAGTTTTCGGTGCTTCCCTTGATCGGTATAATATTCCGCTCGCTCCTCGGAAAACCTGCGTTCTCTCGTACAGCTCGCCGAACAGTGCCGAGCGAGAGTCCTGCAGGAGACACGCCGGCGCGATAAATCGCTATCGTGCCACCTGTGGCGCTTTCGCGTTACGCAGGGCCGTCCTGCGGTCCTCGCGATCCTTGTTATCATCACGGCCGTGTTGGTGAGTTCATCGCCCCGGAGTTTCCAAGATTTTCTGTTGTTCGGCTTAAAGGTGCAGGCTTACGGCTACGCCCGATCGGCTCTCTTTCCTATTTGGTCGAATAGGCTCCGGATTGAGAGTCCGCTTGTCGCTCCGTCCTTGGGACTCCCTCGCTTCGTGCGGGTGGAGTGGCCTCCCCTTTGGTTGGATTATTCCGGCTCTCCGCGCTCCTTTCCTGCCGTAAGAAATATAACATTACCGGCAGCCATGTTTACTAGCCACCAAAAGTGTTTTTAATATTTGACAACTACGACCTGACGTCTCCTGTTTCCTGGGTATCCTGGACTCCCGCTCTCGGCCGTCGCTCTTCTCTCTTCCTCTCCTTCCGCCGGATGGGATCCCGCCGCTCGTGCCGACAACTAATTCGCGGGCTCATCTCGAGCTTACATTTTCGATAACTATTACCCACAAACGTCAGATCTCGTCGATCTGACGATAGGACCGCTCTTTCCCTAAATCGAGAGAACGCAGGCCCCCGAAAAACCGCCCCCGATCGGGCCATTCGGCCCTTCTGACGGACGTCCCAAAAACGTCACGTCACAGCACATACTAAAAGATTGGATATTTTCAACTCAAATACTTCGGACATTATTGAGTTTCTTAATAGCAGATATAAGAAAGGTGCAAAGTGTAGTACGTTAAATACTGCTCGAGCGACTATTTCTTTAATTTCAGTATGCGATATAAACAATGATTGTTTGATCTCACAGTTCCTAAAAGGTGTGTTTAAACAAAAACCAACTAAGCCCAAGTACAACACAACTTGGGATATTAGACCGGTTCTAAATTACATTGAAAAACTTCATCCTCTTAAACAATTGAAATTAAAAGTCGCCGCTGAAAAAGTAGTCACACTCTTAGCGTTAACAACAGCTCAAAGACTACAAACTTTAGCGTTGATAAACATTGAAAATATTTCGATATCCAATTCCGGTATAAGTATAAAGATTATGGAGCAGATCGAAACATCTAAGCCAGGGGTTTTCAACCCGAATTAATATTACCATTTTACAAAGACAAACCAGGCTTATGTGTAGCATCGACAGTATTAGATTACATTGATTTTACAAAAGATTTACGAAGCCAAAATACAAAAAATGTATTAATTGCTACTATGAAACCATTTGGAGCAGTATCCGCACAAACCATTAATCATTGGATTAAGACACTTCTGGGCAAGGCTGGCATCGATATTAAACAGTTTACAGCATACAGTACTAAACATGCGGCAGTATCCACTACTCATAAAAGAGGAGTGGATATTGATATTATTAGACGAAGTGCTGGATGGGCCCCTGGATCTCAAACTTTTTTCAAATTTTATAATAGACCCATTCAAGCATCTAATGACCAGTTTGCTCGTGCAATTTTACATTAAAAATAAGTTTTTTGTTTTATATTTCTGTATGAAATAATTGTTCTAAAAAAAAAGAATAATAATAATAATAAATAAATGAATAATTTCATAAAAGAAATTATTACGAATTATCACAATCTCTAAAACACTACAATACTATCATCGAAAACGAGACGTGCAATATAATTGCAAGATCAAACGAGCCCACCGAAGGCGGGCAAAGTTTGATCGAAATTATATGAAAAGTCTCGTTCGAAGATGATAGTCTCCCACCCATAAAATACCCAAAATAAATATATACTACCCCTATCATCTTCAAAATTATATTGTGATAATTCTAAGTTCGTTACAAAAAACAATATGAAAGCGGAGAGGACTCATCCTAGAGATAACATGGCGGGGACGCCAATTTTTCAAATTTACTAGGAGCTAAATGTTGTGATGTTGAGCATGACAAGCATGACTACAATACTATCATCTTCGAACGAGACTTTTCATATAATTTCGATCAAACTCGCCCGCCTTCGGTGGACTCGTTTGATCTTGCAATTATATTGCCATTTGATCATAATACTCAATCCAAAGTTGGCCATATTTAAATCATTTAATTTGATATATATTTGTTACGATCTATCTCTTTTAATTTAAAAGATAAAAGAGAGTGGTTACTTTTGATGGGACACGCTGTATATATATATATATATTCAGGGTATCCTAGACCACCCGTACACTCCTTTTCTTTCAAAAACTAAGCATTTTAGAGAAAAACGTTTTCAACAAAAATTGTATAGTTTTGAGAGGAACATAAGATGGTGTCATTGGTTTGACCTTGGATGGCGTCGTTAAGGTCAAGTCAAGGACACCATTAATTTCTTAAATGGAACTCCCTATTTTTCATTATATATTCTTATAGCTTATCTCGAAAGCTTTCCAAAACGCTATAATAAAATATTTTTTCATTAAGTACTTTTTGAGTTATTTTATATTTTAATCTGACATATTTTGATATAAAAAATAAAATATTTCGTAAAATATTTTCGTAAAATCTTACCGTAATAATTTTATGTACAGAATAATGAAACAAATCAATTAATGTCAAAAAAACAAATAATTATTTTAAAAAATACATTGTAAATAATTTTCTTAAAAACAATTATTTTTTTTTACTAATTGATTTGTCTCGTTATTCTGTACATAAAAATATTACGGTAAGATTATCGAAAACTGAATATTTTACGAAATATTTTATTTTTATATCAATATATATATATATATATGTATATTTTATATCAATATATATATATATACAAGATGTCTGGTAAAGATTGTGTCAACGCTCGTGAACAGGTTAGGTTAGGTTAGGTCCTTTACCATTTTGCGATTTTCGTAATAATTATTGAGAATATATTATATAAATGGATAATTTTAAACTTTTTCGTATATTTATTTGCCCGATTTTTAAACTATCAGTCTAATATCTAAATTCCATATATTGGAATTGCATCAGAAATTAAACTGATAGAAATAATTACATTATTAATCTCCTATCAGTTGCTCTTGCAAGCTATTGTATACATATATAATTCTCATGACTGAAACTCAAATACGAGATGGGTGCAATGAACTAGCGGCTGAAGTATGAACTATCTTTTTGTAAAGTTTTGAAATGTTGCGCGCAGTAACATTTCTCATGAAATATTAAATAAATAATAATTTTGGATATATGAAAACATGCGCATCAAATTCAGTTATTAATATTAAACAATATTTTATAGTTTTGTAATATAATAATATTATAATAGTATTTTCTTTAAAAAGGATTTTGAACAGAAAGTCATGTTAACTTCATAAGTATCATAAAATATTTATTATTTTCCTGATATAAATACGTTAATTTTAATATTGACGTATTTATATCGTATTTATATAACAACATTAGTTAATTGACCAGTAAATAACCTTAAAAAGACGATTAAATGACATTATTTCTGTGACTATAATATGTCGTCAAAATGATGTCAAAAATATCACGTCTGTATTATGTCATTATTTAGTCGACTGACATGATATGACGAGAAAGGATCTTAAAATGTTATTATAATGACGACATCTTGCTATGTGGGATTTTCATGTATAATTTATAGAAAGATTGAAAGATTTTTTTTATGTCTGAAGAAAATTAATTGAAGATTCACACCCAAGAGAAAAGATACACTTCACGCAGGCACACTGAAAATAGTATTTGATTTTAATGATATTTTTCGCGAGTCCTGATATCGACGGCACAAAACTTTTATTCTTATCCGCAGATACTTATGTAAAGACGTACTTGCGAGAACGAGATAGCGAAAAGTGGCTGCAGAAGCGCAAGACTCGCGTGATACGGCACTCGAAGAATCCGCAGTATCGGCAGACGCTGAAGTACGGCCGCTGTGACATCCTGCAGGGCAGACATTTGCTAGTGATGCTGTGGGAGAAGAAACAGGGCTTCGAGAGCAACCAAGGATTGGGCGGCGCCGAAGTAAACCTCGATCTGCTGCCGCCGAAAGAATTTATTTTCGACTGGTATCCGTTTTTCCCAATTCACACTCTCGGCACGCAGAACGCAGACTCACCATGATGGCTGAGGGAAAAGTGGGCCCTCGAAGCCGGCGAACTCGACCTCAGATTGAGTCTTTTGCTCAAGGACGAGGGCGAGTCCGTCGTCAAGATTATCTCTTGATGGAAATCATAGCTGATCACATCGCGATGCTGGCTAGCTTGAGACCAATGCAATTTCAATCTATTCGAGATAATGGCGTTTCTTATTATTACAAATCCTTGAATGTAGCGATGAGACGCATGTTGTTCCAGAAAATAAACCAAGTTTATCGTTGACCAGGTCCGAGTCTTTCCGTGTTGTGACTATTCCTTTCTGAAATTTATTCATGACGTTATGCGATATATCGTTCAAAAAAAGTATCTTTGTTTATTCAATATCTCCATGAGATAAAATTTATTATGTATGAATATTAATTTTATTTCCTATTATACATATATATTATTATATAGGGTGTAACAGAGCACCCGTATCAGTTGTTTTTTTTTTAAACGGTTTGTCGTAGCAAGTTGGGGAAAAAATTTTTATAGTAAAAGCTATAGTGAAGAATCAAATGGTGATACTCGCGTTTCCCGGAAAAGCGGGCAAACGGGAAAAACGGATATGAAATTCATTTTTTTAAATGGAAAGAGAGGTTGAGTGAAGTATTATTGAATAGAACCTTTAAAAAAAATAATTTTTGTAGGAAAAATTTTTTAATTCGTCCAATCAATTACAAGAAAAATGCATATAACTAATTTTCTTTCATAAATGGTCGAATTGCCTTCCATTGACTCCCAAACACTTACACATTTGCTTTGGAAATGACGACAAAGCATCCAGCACTTCTCTTTGGATTTTTCTGCATGCTTCTTTTATTCTTTCTTTCATATCATCTCGACTTGTAGGTTTGAAGCATAAACCAATTCTTTGATTCGACCACAAAAGTAAAAATCCATAACTGTAAGATCTGGGGACCTTGGTGGCCAGCTTACTGGCCCATTTCTTCCAATCCATTGATCACGGAATCTTTGGTCGAGAACTATTCTAACATTTCTGGCGTAATGGGCTGAATAGCCATCTTGTAGGAACCACATGCTCATTCTAACATTTAATGGCACATCCTCCAGCAGCTGCGGAAGGGTATTCAAGAGAAAGTCTTCGTAAACTTCTCCATTTACCATCCTTTCGAAGAAATGAGGATCAATGATTTGGGGACCCAGAATACCGCACCATACGTTTAAACTCCACATATGTTGATAATCAACTTATCCAATGGGGATTATTTTTGGCCCAATAATGCATGTTATGTAGGTTTACATTTCCATTACTTTTAAAGGTTGCTTCATCAGACCACAGAACTTTGTAATGAAAGAAACGATCAATTCGGAGCTGATTCTCTGCCCAAAAGCAGAAATTTATGCGGTTATCAAAATCATTCTCATGAAGAGCCTGATGCAAAGATAAATGATAAGGATGCATTTTCGGTTCATTTAAACAGCGCCAAATAGTCATGTGATTCGAACCAGCATCAGTAGCTAATCTTGAGGATTTAAATTAATTGCTGCTAAAAGGTACGATTATTTCATTTCTTACTGGACGTCTAATCTGTTCATTACGATGGCTTGCATTTGGTTATACGGAACCTGTTGATCTTACACGATTTGCCAAACGTTTAAATACGTTGTAAAAATGATGCAGCCTATCTGGATATTTTTCAGCGTACAAACGTGTTGCCTTTCTAAAACACCTTTGATTTTCTTCTAACACCATCAACATATCAAAAGCTTCTTCATTGCTGTACACCATAATAAAAATTAATGAAAATAAATGTAAAACAAATCAACACGGAAAGATTTCACTTTTCACTTAAGGAAAGATTTCAAATTTTATTCCACACGATACAAAATTTTACTTTGAAATGAAGAAAAATTTAATGTAATGTTTACAATAACATAAACCTAATAAGAATAAATTGTCCTTGAACAAGGAAAAATAAACATTGTAACACAAGTTACAATGTTTATATTTCGACAACAATGGAAGGCAATTCGAGCATTTGTAAAAGAAAATTAATTATTTGCATTTTTCTTGTAACTGATTGGACGAATTAAAAAATTTTTCCTACAAAAATTGTTTCTTTTTAAAGGTTCTATCTAATGATACCTCACTCGACCCCTCTTTCCATTTAAAAAAATGAATTTTATATCCGTTTTACCAATTTGCCCGCTTTTCCGGAAAATGCGAGTGTCACCATTTGATTCTTCACTATAGCTTTTACTATAAAAATTTTTTCCCCAACTTGCTACGACAAGCCGTTAAAAAAAAAAACGCCTGATACAGGCGCTCTGTTACACCCTGTATATTCTATTTTTTTGTTATCAAAGGAAAGGAACGTTAAATCAATTGACACTTGCAATTTGTATTAAATCGATTGATAAGTCAAGCAGATATTGAGTGATACATCAACTAATCGAATATTTAACCATGTATTAACTTTTGCAAACGCATACAAATAATAAAAAAAGCCTATGTTTCTGGAATATATATTATTTTTTCTCTTCAAATAGATTTAGAAAAAAATTATTATAAGCAGCATAAAAACTTTAGATTATCGTAAAAAATAATTGAGGAAAACAATCATTAGTCAACAACACGGATCGATTATACATATATCGCATGACAAACTTGATCTAAAAAATCATGTGTAGCATATATCCAAAAGACAATCAACTTCAGATGATTTCGTACAATTGTTCAAGAAGACAATCAATTTTAAAAATCATAAAGATGTAATGCTTTCAACTCGCGCTCGTGGAACGACGTCAGCATCACCACGTTTCGACTCGATAAAGAGATGGTAAAGAGAACAGAATATGTTCCTTAGAACAGTTCCTTTGATTAGCGCCTTTCAAAATCCGTGAGTGCTTTTCGCGTCGGTATTTCGCGGTGATTTTAGCAATAAAGGTGTACCTGCACAAGTATGTTCGCACGAGCAGTATATGAAGTATGAAGAGAAAAAGAGAAAACAAAAGAGATAGAGATTATTTTTTTCGGAGGATATAACCGCAGGCAATCGTGTATCCTGATGAGATAAGATGAGGGTCCACTTTTCCTCAACCGACATCTGCCGTCGTCGGCAGTTTCATCTGGTTGATCCAGTCAGTGATTCGATCGAATTTCGCACGCGTTAATTCAGATATCGGTACTAAGAATTAACAAAGAATGACAAAGCTTGTTTGATCCTTTCGCATCGACGAGGCACTTTCAGGATTCGCGATTTCTATTAAAAGCCGATGCTCGATTTAGGATGCGGAATAGAAAGTTTGCAACGTTATATAAATGATCTCTGCTCTAATAATACAATTAATATATAATTTTAAATTATATTTTATATTTTCCATTGCGCTTAAATCAAAGAGATTTACTATTTATGTAAATATTGTATGAAGATTATGTTGTAATGTAAGAATTCAACGCAAACTATGTCATTGCAAAATAATTGTAGGATAAGTTGTATAGTTTTAATTATCAGTAAGATATGATGAAAAGAAAAGATTTACAATTTTCTGTCTGCATTCCAGAAAAATGATGATGATAGAAACATCCGAATCTAACGAAGTGCCTCGATTGACGCAATCTGCTTTAACTCGATGATAGATAATCGTTTCAAGGCTCGCTGGCCGAGCCTATAATAAAGAAAAAAAGAAAAGTAATTAGCTTGAGGTAATTATGAGAGGAGTGGAAGAGAGACAGAAAGAAAGAGTTCCAGAAGTACTTGCCGCCAACTTGAATAATAACCAAACTCTGTGTTTAGAAGTCGCGGCAGGATTACGATAACTGTGGCCCCCTATTTGAAAGGTCGTTTCTGAAGACATTTTTAACGAGGAACACGGGAAAAATAGTTAAAAAAATTTCCGACCAATAGTTTTCGAGATGTATCACTTTAACTCAATTGAGTTGACTCACAAAAAAAATGACTCAATTTTTTATTCAATATTTTTTCAAAATATAGACATTTTTTTGTTAAAATTTGTTTAATTTCTTTATTTATTTTAATTTCCTCGCTTCGCATTGTAAAGTATATGCGTGGACGCAGTGGGTTCCGCCCCCCCTACGGGGGGGGCTTCACTTCCGGAAGATATAACCTAACTCAAACCTATTTCTGATTTAAAACTAAAATTTGGTTTGGGTTACGTTATATAACCCAAACCAAATTTTCGTTTCGAATTAAACTTTAACTTTAAATATCTCAAAAATTATAAGAGACCGCCGATTAAGTTATAAGGAAAAGTTACTCAGGATCATGATCTTGACAACATATATCAAGGTCAACATCGTTGGGTCCGTTTTTAAAAAGTTTTATTATCATGTCCAATACTTTAAAGTGATATATCTCGAAAACTATTGGTCGGAAATTTTTTTTACTATTTTTCCCGTGTTCCTCGTCAAAAATGTCTTCAGAAACGACCTTTCAAATAGGGGGCCACAGTTATCGTAATCACCCCGAAGTTGCAATTTTTGTAGCTCATAGATTGATAGCGGGACAGATAGGCTGATTTTTCCTTGACGTTTCTCAGATCTAATATCTAATATCGACGTCTCTTTTCGCGTAGCAATCCCAAAGATCACTATAATATCACGAAGCAATCCTAAAAAGGTTTGATCGCACGATTCGCGATCGGCGATGCGTGGAAATTAACAAGATAATTCGAAAAAAACAATACGACGAAAATTCTAATACGAGCCTATTTTTTACTTGCTTCGGTATAATTTACGATGATCCTCGGGACGCATTAATGTGAATGTTTAAATCCCACCTACAATGTCCCGCGATGAAATTAGGGGGCAGAATGAATAATTCAGAATTATTGCGCTTACCCCGCCCGAGTAATTAGTACAATAGATAATAAACGTGATGATACCGTACATATAATTAATAAAAATGACCCGGCAATATCCTTCGACAATGTGTGAGTCACGTTTAAACGGTTAAAAAGGATCACAGATTTATTATTATATATCGAGTGTGGTGTGTGCGCAGAAATATAGAGATACAGCGATATTTAAACGATGTCGTATATGTGTATATAATATAAAACTCTCTTATAGCGTCGATATCGATCGGGTCGCATGTAAAACACATGCATATATACACCTCATATAAATACATTATATATTATTACGCATCTCTGTGTGAAGAAACTGTAACGAGAAAGATAATCAAAATGTACATGTGTTTAAATGATACATAAGGATAAATACAGTGTCACTATCTCACATCACACATTAAAATTCAGTGTTAACGATATGTAGATGTTAAGAGATGTCAACGAAAGTTCTCAATCAAAGATTATTTTTCGCAAATCGATATTGAAACGAAATTCTTAACGACGATATATACGTGTGCTTATACTCTCTCGCAGTTGCATTACTAACAACGTTTTTCCATACGTATGTTTATATTAATCTTACACTTTTGTAAATATTCAGCTCGGCTATCTTTTATTTTATTCAACATTGAATCATTGAAATCCAACTCGGATGAGTTTTGCAATTTCATTGAAAATTTCTTTGTGATTTGTAAACGGCAGAATTTCTTAAATCATGAGAAAAACGTGCAAGCAGAATCGCGAGCGTTTACAAACATCGGAAAAAAGTAATTTTTTACTCAAAACACAGAATGGCGAGGAGAAGGGGGAGAGCAGATCGACATATGAGAAAAAGAGAAATATTTTTAATCACGATTGTGCTGCTTATATATTTTTGTCAATATAATTGCTTCTCTTATCGCTCTCTCGCCTCGAACGCCGACGACAAGTCTCGCAAGAGTCATAAACAAGACAGATGGTTGTGTGCCTTTGTAAAGGCTACGTCAGATATATCGCAAAAGAAATACGACAAAATGTGAGATGAATCTATAATCGGCCTAGAAACACATATCCGACGTTATAAATATTGGATGATTTGAATTCGAATTTTGCTAAAATAACATATACGTATACGTATTATCTCGTATCAAGAGACCTTGTATACTTGTTTATTAGATTGAATAATATTTGTATCGTTGTGTATTCTCTTTTTTAGTGATATGATATTCGATATAATAGTTAATATCTTCATTAACATATTGTTTATAATAATTACTTAAAAGAATTTGAATTGATTTTTTCGCGAATAAACAATAGGTTATACGAATAACAATTCAAGATAAAGAAACGCAAAAGGAAATAAGTTTAAAATAATCTTAGTAAATAACGATGTATATAAACAGAAAGTACAAGCACAAACAAATCAAGCAAAAGAGATATTTGCGGCAAAGGTAATGAAATCGATGGAACTATCGACGATTCACAAAATTAATTGGTGAACAATCGCATTTCGTCGAAAGTCTCATGAAGATTATCGCATGGACAATCTTCTCGTATGAATATGCAATCATTTACATTTTAAATGAAGGACTTCTCTTCTTTATAAGTAAATAAGCGCATTCTAAGCACGTTTTTTCTACTTGCTTTCGAAGTGACCTAATAATTATTATTATTACTACGATCGTTAGCTATCGTTATCGATGCCATTGTTACTGTTGTCACTATCGCTGCTGCTTGTTTTCTCGCTCCTATGATTGTACTAAATATTAATACAGAACTTACAAAATAGAGATGAGAATCTATATTTTGTAGCACACAGCACTAAACGTGAATTATCTTAATCAATGAAGATAATTGATCTAAGGATGACGAATTAATCTATTATATTATTTTTTGCATCATTTTTTATCACTAAAATCTCGATTAGATTATATTCAACATTTTTTTGACACTTAAGACATTTAAAAATATCCATTATTTTTGCGAGAGAACCTAACACTAACTTTCTGGTATATAAAAATATCATCTTTTTGTGAAATTTAATGTTATCTGATTATATCTTATATTTTATACTATGTTTTTTACACACACACACACACACACACACACACATATTTATTTATTTTGATTTAAATAAATATAAATGAAAAATATATATTTATCATTAAATATTGGATGATTGCATAAGTTCGTGCCCGATTTAAATATAAACTTCAATAGATTATATTTTAGAGATAACACTTTTATTAATCAATTATATAGTCTCCATTCTTTTCTACAATGGTTTTCCAACCATCTATAAGCTTGTCGATTCCATTTTTGAAGAAAGAACTTGGTTTTTCTTGAAAAAAGTTTGTAAGGTGGTTTTCGACAGCTTCCTCGGAATTGAGATTCTTGCTATTTAAACTATTCTGCAAAGACCGGAACAGATAAAAATCTGAAGGCGCAATATCTGGAGAATATGGCGGGTGCTGCAAAATTTCCCATTGCAACTCCTGCAGTTTTCCTGCAGCTTATTCCTTTCAGTCAGGAGATGCAGCACCCACATATCAAGCTTGGAAATGTATCCAAGCTTTTTTAAATGACGAAAAGCGGTTGAATTATCGATGTTCAGCCTCTCAGCAATATCCTCAGTTGTAATCCTTGGGTTTCTTTCCACTAAGGCATGCACAATGTCATCATCAATGCCAGAAGGCCGTCCAGAGCGGGGTTGATCCTCCATTGAAATCACCATTTCGAAATCTGCCAAACCACTTTTTGACTGTTCGGAGAGCAGGAGCGCGGTCCAAATAAACGCTTTGAATATTTTTTTGTGCAATCCCAACACTTACGCCTTTCCGAAATTCATATAGCATTATGCCGCAAATGCACCTTTCGTTCTCCATTTTTAATGATTTCTCTTATGCACAAATGGACTTATCTGAACAATGTCTGACGCTAAATTGACATAAGACAACGTCATCTATTCGGTGTAAGCAACAATTACCACACGAAAACAATAGAACTCCGCCATGCAGCAACTTAATGCCATCTATGAAAATCGGACACGAACTTATGCAATCATTATAAAATAAATATAAAATTATATTTATATTTATGTTTATGTTTATATTTATAAATCATCTTTATATATATACATGGTGTCCGATAAGTAAGTGATTTTAATATAAAAAATAAAATATCTCATAAAATGTTTAGTTTTCGATAATCTTATCGTAATACTTTTATGTTACAGAATAATGAGACAAATCAACTGATATGAAAAAAATAACTGTTTTCATAAAAAAGTATGTAATTATTTATAATGTATTTTTTTTAACAATTATTTGTTTTCTTTAATTTATTTGTTTCATTATTCTGCACATAAAACTATTACGGTAAAATTATCAAAAATTAAATATTTTACGAGATATTTTATTTTTTATATTAAGATATGTCAGATTAAGATATAAAATAACTCGAAAAATACTTAATAAAAAAATACTTTATTATTGTGTTTTGAAAAGGTCTTGACAAGAGCTACAAGAATATGTAATAAAAATAGGAGTCTCTGTTTAAAAAATTCAAGGTCATCTCGTCCTGACCTTGGCGATGCCATCCAAACCCAAACTGATAAGATCAGTAAATAGATCTTTTTAAACCCCACAACTTCTATTGGAAATAATTTTCTGTAAAACTTACATTTTTCGAAATTTTTCATGGTTTCCATACTTCTTCTTCACCCTGTATATATATGTGTACAATTAAAATTTTGAATAGCAGACTTAAACTCTGTAAGTAATTCGCATGCTATGCTTGTCTCACTTCTCGCGTGCCTCTGAAAATTTTCCAGCAGTTTTCGACAAAGTTCGAGTTTACAATAAAATCTAGATACATGCTCAGTCGCTCTCAGAAAACAACTACAATTTTTCTACAACACAGAACGCTAGTATCTTAATATAAATATAATTCGAGTTTGTTTCTACTAATATCTACGTCTATTTACGACTATTGACATACACACACGCACGAACACACGCATGCACGCACGCATACATGCACACACACACACACATACGCATGCATGCATGCATGCACGCACACATACAAAACAAAACAGTAAGTATACAAGCACACCGTATAGAGATAGACTGACAAATAGATAAATAGATATACATATACAAGCACATATACATACATGCAAATACGTTGTATGAATCTTGACAATCGAAATTATTGATTTAAACTTATGCTACAAATCTTTAGAAAATAATACTCATTATAATATCATATTTTCTGTAATTCGTACTACTATGAGCCGCATATAAAATATTTTAGAAACATCGCGAATTGCATAATTATACATAATATATATTGTAAAATTATTAGGTCGACCAACCGTAAGTAGAAATGTTCCAAAAGATTGGCGCACGCGAGTATTACTTGGAAGAAATAGTTGTTCTTTCTCTTGAAATAAGCACATACTAGTGCGATTGATCGCCTCTCATCGAAGATGCTATTAATTAAGAGTTACGCAAATAATGGTCTCTTCCCGTATATATTTGTGTTGTACTCGTTCTAATTGTAAGTATTAGAGACAATCTCACGGAATTACGCGCATGTCCGCACGTGGATTAACGATAGTGACACTTTTCTAGCCTGCCTAGCAGGTAGCGCATTTACATTAGCGTTTCGATAACTTAAATCAATCCACTCGAATTTTTTTTAGCTATTACCTTATTATATAACTTACGTAAGTAATAACTAATGATGTTTAAATGGATCGATTTATATCGCTGCGCTTTTATTTTGCGACGGAATGCTGTGCGAAAGTGATGAAAATAGCCACTTGCGGATTGTGTGTAGCCTTTTCTTTTCGATGGACATTGCAATTTCCGTCGATCACAGCTCGATTATATCTTGTCACATTTTGCGACAAGGAATATCTCTTGGGGATTTAGGCAATAACGATGCTCGCGATCTCCGTTTCTCAACAGCAACTGCTCAAGTACGGCCTAAAATCACATTTGAACGAGTTGTGAAGAGACGCCTATCCACGGATGCTTGATCCTCGTAAATGTGCGACTTAATTATTACATATGTATGCCTAAGTACTTTAATCGTTAAATTAATAACTGATAAAATGTGTTGTCGAAACGAAGCGTGTACTAATAGCTGCGAGATAAAAGGGAGAGAAAGAAAGGCAAAAAATGAAATTGTATATGCATGAGAGATCTTAAACGAATTACAATAATCATTCGGGACCCAAATAATTTTGGCCGCAGAACACCATTAGGTATTGAGATAGTTAAATGTGTTTAGCGATAATTACCCTGCAGAAATTAAATTAAAATCTAACTAGAATGTTTCGTATTGTCAAAATGTCCTCTTGGATTAGAACAAATTTCTTGGTTTTGATTAATTGATCTTAATAATGATCTTTTCTCACTACAGCGGTTCTATGGCACTATCATTCTCGCTCAAGATAATTTAAGGTTCTACGCATGCCTACTAAAGCAAACTGTTCTTTCCAATATTCTTCGCGTTTCGTCTTTTTAATGTATCACTGTCGTTAGTTTGATTATAGATACGTAGGACTTATAAAATAATGCCTACTAAAAAATTCTGCCATTTTCTCATCAGCCATAAAGATGGCAGTTGAAAATATTTCGCTGATGTAAGCTGATTTCCTTTGGTCGTGACACGTTATGAGCTGTCAAGTTTAAAAAATTATACAGACAATTTTATTTACACATTTTTATTTTTACGAAATGAAGTGTATGTGTAGCGATCATGAAGTAGTACACATCTCACTTATAAAGATTGTACGTAATATTTTCGATATTTTCACGCATTTTAAAATAAAGACCGAATTTTTTAATTTTAATTCAAATTGATCTTCAATAAACATTTAATGTTGATTTTCACATATTCTTCTTATATAAAAACTTCATTTTCTATATATTTTGTATACAAATTTTATTATAATAATAATAATCTCGAATGCCAATTACACCTTTCGATGAAGCCATTTTTATTAATTATATCTTAATGTCAGAGATCTATATGGAATGACCGACAATATGTCGAAGAGTACTAGGGAATATCAGCGCGCAAGAAGAAATATATTATAGCCTAGTCTAAATCTTGTATAAAAAAGGCAAACGTTTTGGTGATTCTTCTTGTTTCGTCATTAGAGAGTCATTAAAATTAAAGAGAGAGCTATTAAGATTCTTAAGATTTGCGAAGGGTTGTGTGATCAATACTCCGCAATCGTATGCATCTTATATTTACAAGAGATGATTTGTAAGAAAGAGAGAAAAGGAGAAAAAGGCGCTACGACACGAGGAAGATATCTTTAACATATAATTAAAAATTATAGATACGATATGTCGTCACACATTCACATGTAATGTGACCAAACTCAATGTAATGTTCCCTGTATGTTGAATGTTGATTGTCGCGTATATAGATTAGAATCACAGCGTATGATAAAATTAATTGAAGATACGCGCGCGCGTGCGCGGGTAATTTGCAATTAAACAAACTGTGATCTTCTTTTTAATATTTTGGCAATCAGCGATTACTATCTTGATTCATGTAACTGATGAAGCATCGATCCGTCGTTAATATGAGGAAGTTCCTGAAAATCGATATTATCACATATATACATACCTCATATCTGTATCTGTATTATCATAATAATGTATATGTGTATGTATTATCATAATAATTTAATCCAATGAGCAGATTTTAATTAATTATGTTTTCAAAATAACATCTAAAATGTTTTCATATAATTTTTAACAAAAATTAGTTTAGAAAAATTGTAATTTGAAGAAAATTTGTATGTTTTGTCAAAAAGAAAGATCCATGTTGTGCAATTTTTATAGTTACAAAAGAGTATAATATTTAATGAATGATTATTTAAGATTTTTACTTACAGAGATAAATTCTCTTGAAACAGAATGATATTCAGATTATCGATAACAAAATTTTTATTTCTTTCTAAATTTGTAATGCAAAAAAGAAATAAAATAAAAATTAGGAGTTTCTTATGATTGATGTGTGTGTGTGTGTGTGTGTGTGTGTGCGTGCGTGCGTGCGTGCGTGCGTGCGTGCGTGCGTGCGTGCGTGCGTGCGTGCGTGCGTGCGTGCGTGCGTGCGTGCGTTGCGCGCGCGCGCGCGTGCGTGTGAACAGGGAGGAGAGGGAGTGGAGAGGGTGATGAGGGATAGAGAGGAAGTAAGGAGGAGGGGAGAAAGGATAGGAGAGTAGGCAGAGAGGGGAGAGTGGAAGGGTAAGAGGGAGGGATGGTGGTAGGGAGGGATGGTGGCAGGGAGAGAGGGAGGCTTCAATTACTGCGTTCTAATAAGTGAACTCTCTCTTTACTTCGTTTGCATCGTTAACAAGATAATTGCATCAATATATCCTATAATTTCTCTATCTTTTTTTTTACAAAAGAACAAAAGAAAAATAATGAAAAGTTTTCTATTTTGAAAATATTATACATATATAACATGGATAATTCCAAATACAATATATAAATATAAGCGCGGCCGCTATTGAAGGGGATTCCGAAGTTTAGTCTCGTAGTAACATTCGCATTCTTACAATCTCTTATCAGGTGTATCTAAAAGTCGTATTTTATTCACATGTTATCATGTACTTAATACATTCGATGCAATAGTGAAATGCCGAGCATCGCTGCATATATTCTGCAGCATTACATAACTTTTAATCAATGACGAGCGAATGGTAACAGAATAATAACAATGCAACAATAATAAAGAAAAGAAAAAAGTATAATGAAAAAATAATGTAGCAATTAAAATATATAGACGCCTTCATTTACTTTCTCAATGGGAGAGAATAATCATATTTTTCTATATATCAGAAATTCTATTATAATACAATATATACATATTCTTCTCGGAAAAATATAGAACCTATATCTACAAGATCGCAAATGGTTTTCATTAACAAGCGATTAAATAATCGTTAATAACGCGTAGTATGTTTCGCATTTTGATATTAACTTGTGGAACATTAAGGTCATATGAAGAAGGATCAATAAGTCGTGTTAAAAATAATGAGCAGAAAAAAGCGTACAAGAAATATAAAAACAAGAAGTACCAGAATTATGGAATGTACAGTTTGCCTCGTACACTTGCAATATAAGCGAACAAAATTAGGAAGAAAAAATTGGATTGTCGGCTTTTATTTGAATCTCGTTAATTGAATATCAACGACAATTTTTTAAGCTGCAAATTCTGTATACTTGTATTTGTCTTCCTATATATTGACCATGTATGTTTTTTTTTCAAAATCTCCTATGTAATAATAAAAAGAAAAAATTTAATAAATATAGAATCTTTTATTTTTATATGTTAAAGTTTCCATGACTATTTATGTATCAATAATGAGCAGAAAAGAGCGTACAAGAAATATAAAAACAAGAAATACCAGAATGATAGAATGTACAGTTTGCCTCGTACATCTGCAATATAAGCGAACAAAATTAGGAAGAAAAAATTGGATTGTCGGCTTTTATTTGAATCTCGTTAATTGAATATTGTTCGGGACTCGACCTCGACGAGATCGCCCGAATCTTGAGAGAGACGCTCAGAGATGAGCGAGAAGCGGTGTGTAACGCGAATCCGTGGATTCGCTAGAGGACAAGGAGAGAAAAGACTCGAGTGCAGATCGTTTTAACTATTCGTTTTATTTAGAGTAATAGGAGCGAGCGACGGCACGTATTCCGCGATTTTGACGGAAATCTTCAAATTGTCCTGTTAATTACTGCCTTTTTTGCGATTCGGAAATCTTGATGAAGAGCTTCTTGTTAGAAACTCTCGCGAGATCGGAAATCTTGCACGCGGACGCCGGATGGAATTTAGCGCGAGGCAGAGGACTTTCGCGATGCGGGAAACGAGCGTCGACTCTCGGATTCCAAACAATTAACAATCACAAACTCAATAATTACAGAGCAGGTAGTAATACAGGCAATAAGGCGTCTTTCGCACTGAGTTCGATGCTCGATCGTATGCTAGAAGGTCGGTTGAGAATTTACAACGAGAATGACGAAAGCGCATACGACACGAGCGAATTAAACGATAAGAAATGCGCGAACGAACGACACAAGCACAAATTACACGAGCGAAAGTCACAACAGCAACGCGAATGGTCCATGCGTACCACGACACGACACGAGCGAGAATACGACACGAAAAATTATGTTCGATTGCTATCGACCAACTCGAATCATCGTCGGCGACAGACTAATTTGTGAGATGTTCCCGAATTGACCGCCGTGCGAATATGTGCGCGATCGGACGCGAGACAATTCGGAACGATTCTGAGACGAGTAAGCCACTGTAACTCCGATACGAGCGCGAATAGAGAAAAAGATTTGATCGAGCTCGCAGCACGTCGACCGGCTCGAAACGTCGTTACAGGCAGACTAAATCGACAGACCGCGGAAACTCGCGCTCTGCCGTTGGGAATAACAGGGTTTTTTCGACGTCGAACCTTCGAGATCCAGCTGTTTGTCACAGTTTTTCATTCGAATATCACGCGATCACGCGCTGATCGGCTGATCGACGGTGTTTACTCTCGCTCGTGTTTTGATTCCGGCTCTTACCGTTCAGATTTGTCGGTTGGATTTACGGTTTAAATTTATCGATTAAATTCAACGACTGAAATTAATGTTTCAATTCTGAACAAATATCAACGACAATTTTATAAGCTGCAGATTCTGTATACTTGTATTTGTCTTTCTATATATTAACCATGTATGTTTTTTTCTCAAAATCTCTTATGTAATAATAAAAAGAAAAAATTTAATAAATATAGAATTTTAATATCAATTGTAAATATACATATAATATCAATGAAGATGCAATCGCGCGTGTGTGGACATGTAGTGCTACAGTTTGTAATTTTTGCATACGTCGCGTGTAAAACTTAACTTTAATTTTTGCGAGATCGAATACTTTTTGTATGTAAAACTTTAAGGTAGGCGGAAAATTATGTCTCCTTTGCGAATTAAAAATGAATACGTAAATCTGTTTGTTTTAACTGCGCTTTTGATACCTTTGTTTTTTTCCTCTTTTTCCATCTGAAGTTTGAATATTATGTTTACTTCATTTATGTACTTCCATATTGGAAAAATGTAGATAGAACGAACGGACTTTCTAGTAGAGAGGATAAACTTAAACGATTTCTTGTAGCATACACAGTGTACGCGTGCGTTACTTCAAATTTGTTCAATCATCCATACCTTCTCAAGAAAAGTTATAGGTACGTCATAGAAATCCTCTCCATTTCATATTAACCTTTCTCCCTGCCATATATACATAAAAACGTACACATGTATACGCCAGCGCGAATATATCTACACACATAAAAAATGATGCATAAAACAAATGATGATAGATAAATAAAGATTTGAAAGAAATGACGTTAAACTGCTCGTTTCTGTAATTATCAAAGAATTCCTGTAATTATCCTTGTTTTGTTTTCATATAAAGCACTAAAATAATAAATAATACTTTGTCGAGGTAATGATTTATTTTCGTTTCACATAATTTCTTTTGAAACACGAACAAGAAAAAACAAAGCATTAAAAACTACAAGGAGTTTAGTTAAATCATTGAAGTTAATCAAAATAACAAATAAAATTAATCTAAACTTATATTTGTGAAAATCAAATAGTAGAAATAGAAATATAATATATGAACGGAGAGCGGTCACTTCCGGAAGATATAATCTAACCCAAACCTATTTCTGATTTAAAACTAAAATTTAGTTTGGGTTGTGGGATGGACTTTATAGTATATAATTATCTAATTTTCGCTAATTTTTTGGATTTTTTCGTTTTTTTGGAGGGTAGGACTGATGGAGGACAGGCTCCTCCGACTGATTATCACTGTTACAACAAAGGGAGTTACTGGAGTTACAACGAAGAGTTTTACTGAAAGATTTAATCATATTTGTCAAAATTTAGAAAAGCTCTTATTCGAAACAATTACTTCTTCTATTGATAATTTAGCTAATACAGATCTTAAGAAACAGTTAACACGTTCAACTTGTCCATTGTTTCTTTGTGTAACTGTGATTGTCTTAATATGTTTAATATCAAATTCAATCATTAAAGTTGAGAATGCTTCTGAGATGAAAGAAGTACCTCTATCTGACACAATTCGTTTGCAAGTTCCAAGATGATGAAATATTGTTTTATTTTAAAGCAATAATTGTTTCTTTAGTTGCAATGGATTTCACCGGGTATAAAACAACAAATTTAGTGAATGCATCAATGACAATAAAAATATGAGCACAACCATCTTTTTCTTTATTAAGTGGTCTATAATGATCGATGTGTAAGGTATCGAAAGGTTTAGTACTTTTATCAAAAATATATAATTCTTCTTCTGTTTTACCTGATGGTGGAATAAGATAAGCATTTTAGACAGTTGTCGATATATTCTTTTACTTGTGTGCGCATAAAGGGGAACCAATAAGTTTTCATAATTAAATTTATCGTCTTTTCTATTCCTACATATCCTACATAATCGTGACTAGTTTGAATCACACTACGAACCATTGTTTCGGGTACATAAAATAATAGTCCCTGATTATATTTTTTATAAACGATGCCGTTTTGTAATTCATATTGATTACTATCTTGCTTTTCTAGATCCTTATATTTTTATTATCGCGGGATCTCGTATTTGTTTATACCATAGATTAAAATTTCTTCAAAAGAGAGAGATTCAATAACTAATATATTGTTGCTTAAAACGCCTACATGTTGCATACGATCAGCGGTTCGATGTTCAATATGATAATTATAATTTTGTAAAATTAAACACCATTTACTAATTCATGGATTAATATCTTTTTTAGCAAAAGCAAGTTTTACTGCATTACAGTCAGTTACGATAGTAAATTCTATTCCTTGTAAATATACTTTAAAGCGTTCAATAGCATAAATGATGGTAGAGTTTCTAACTCGTAACTGTAGTATCTATTCTCAATTTCTGTGATACGTTTACTAAAATACATAATAGGATGCATTTTATTATTCGACTGTTTTTGTAATAATATAGTGTTATAGTCCGAAACGGCTATAACTAAATTAAATATAATTATTAATTATTAAATATTATTTAACATACGTCTTCTGACTATAACTAGAAGCCGAAGAAGACGTATAAAGTTACGAGCGCAATTGCTGACAAAGCGAGCCACGCGCGGAGACCACGCGATCGCAAAACTCGAAGGACGACGTGCCGGAAATGCAAACAAAGAATTTACGTAGCTTGCATCTAAGTTTTTCCAGCCGAAAACGAGCGACACGACCATCTATGGTCCTGTCGCTGAACGATCCCCTCCAAAAACTAATCGAAAAGAAGGTAATAAAACTATCCACCTTGAACGAGCGCCAGGCAGTCCTAATCGCAAAATCACACGAATCAATAGTAGTATATCTAGGCCGGTTCTAACTCAGGTCCTCTGAGGGGGGTGAGGGGCGAGGGGAAACCGGCGCGAGGTGTATGACGTCACGAAGGGGGGGATGGCGTCACGGGGAAAGCTATGACGTCACGCGGGGGGACCGCGGCAGAACGGTAGGCGCGGGGTCCGCGGAGAGGGGGAGGGGGACCGCGGCGGAACGGTAGGCGCGGGGGCCGCAGAGAGGGGGGAGGGAGACCGCGGCAAAACGGTAGGCGCGGGGGCCGCGGGGAAGAGGGAACGCACGCGTCCGCGAGTAGGTGTAACAGAGATAGCGCGAGGCGTTCGCAATGTGTAAGAGAGGGATAGCGTCCGCATGCACTTGAGAGAGAGATAGGGTCCGCGCATGCACTTGAGAGAGAGATAGCGTCAACAAGTTAAATTTTGCAGACTGTGTGTGGTGACATACTGCAACCACAAAAATTACGGCAGCGCGATATTCACGAAATTTAAGAGTTTCTCGAAGGCGCTCGGATTTCAGCGCTTCTCGAAAGCGCTCGCCCATCCGCGTGTTGCGGGCGGCACCGCTTGGCGACGCAATGCGCCCTCAACTCGCGAATGAAAAGCCGTCCGGCCGTAATATAAGTCAGACCCCCTGCGGAGAAAAGCACGAGGAGTGACATAGAAAATTCTAGGCGCTAAGTCGCCATTCTTCTAAAGCGCAAGTCGCTAGTCATATACATTGGAAGTAACGGCGCTAGTCGCCGCATCATCAGCAAGATACCGCGACAGTCAAGCGTCAGTACGCTGCCAACTTTGGCCGAAATCACCCGACGGCGCCAGACTCGCCCTACACCGCTAAGCCAAACTTCGGCTAAGCGGAGAAAAACAGGCGCCAGGTCGCCTCCAGCTAAAGGCGCACAGTCGCCTCCAACCAAAGGCGCACAGCCGCCTCCAGCCAAAGGCGCACAGCCGCCTCCAGCCCAAGGCGTTCATTCGCCTTCAGCCCAAGGCGCCAGGTCGCCTCCAGCTAAAGGCACACAGTCGCCTCCAGCCAAAGGCGTACAGCCGCCTCCAGCCCAAGGCATTCAGTCGCCTTCAGCCCAAGGCGCCAGGCCGCCTAAATCCAGCACAGGAATTTCCTGTCCAAAAGAGAAGAAGGATCGACCAATAACCCCGGACATCGAGCGACCGCAGTGCATCACGCCTCCAATTCCGTGGTACCCTCCACCATTAATTTCACCACTAAAAAGGACGCCTGAGAAAGAGAACTTTTCTACACAAACTAGCCCGTTCAGATTTTATATAGACGTCGCAACACAAACAAAAAGACGCGGGGGCAAGCGAAAATTCTTGTTTAATAAATCATTTGCGTTTAACCGCAATCTCCGTTTTTGATGTATTAAGGAAAGAATAAATGTGTTAATATGTTTTAAAAATAACCGACTCGTTTATTCATCCACCTACAAGTAGGATATAGTTGGCTAATAGCCTACAATAAAACCTAAAGAGAAAAATCTCTTATTCAAAATAATTTACCCACACTGTGCATATCTATTACATAGTTTTTATTCATACATAAAGGATGGGATAAATAATTAAATTCACATATAATTAGTAAAATAACTTATTTATTACAAGCCTCGTGAAGAATATCATTTACAGCACATGTCAATAACTCACAATCTATGAGCGATTCGCTGTTAAAAATATCACTTTCATATATAGTTTTTGCAGCGTCGCATACATTAGCGATATTATTCTGTTGTAAAACAGTTACAGTTTGAATTTTTCATTTACAATATGCGTATTTTCGCATAACCAGTAATACATATGATCTATACATTTTTCAAAATCGAATAAATAGAATAGAGTTGGCGGTTTCATATATAAAGAATTATTGGATAATCCTATTTTTATAATATTCGAATCAGATATTTTAACCACTTCGAATGACAAATCTCGAATTCGCAATGGGATTTCAGTCGATTGTAGAAGCCATTCAATGTCCGCACGTTTCTGCATTAGCGATTTCCACGTTTTAAAAGGCAATATTATTTGATTGCCTCGATTATCGCCGAGAACCAATTCCACGTAAGATACAGCTCCAACATTTATTCCAATGTCCAAATATTTGTACGACGTCGGGGTTAAGGCGTATCGTCTTCCGAGTATACGAACCGCGCGACGAGGCTCGGATGAAATGCTAGGGAGTAAAAAAATATTATTCATATAAATATTTAAAAAGTATAAAAATATTTAAAAAGTATAAAAATTCTACAAGTTAATTAAAACATACTTGTTACATTTCTTCTTCTTACACGGTGAAGTTTCATCAGCATCTTGAATCGGAACGTAATAATTCATGCGGCTTCCTTCAGTGGGATACATTTTTATATGAACCTTTCGCGCAAGTGGTCGATGCAATACTGAACGTATTGAACATATTTAAAATATGTATTAGTGTTGCAAAATTGCAATGTGGTGGGGATTATTGATGACGCGATATTTTTTTCGATTTTTCCATTCAAGCGCCGATATACGGCTGCTTCGCAATGACATCATCACCAGGTGTGAGATTTAGCCGAATGCACAAAAATGCAACGTAATATAAAATTTTCAAGCGCCGATGTGCGGCTGCTCCGCGATGACATTACCCATAGATATCAGATTTCAAACGCGCGTGTCAAAACATGACAAAATCCTAAAATATAAGGATAATCCTCATCATTAAATTGCACTAACATTGGACAGCTGCATGTAATTTGAAACTTTTGCGATACACCTTGGATTTGATATCATCTCTAGACGACAAAAATGCAATAATCGACATTAGTCAAAATGTACGTGACAAATCGCGAAATAAAGATTTAGTTGATACACATGATGGAAAGAGACATCAAGATAGAATATAAAATCATGGTAAAGAGTCACACCCTATCAGTATTTTCGCAAAGAGTTCCGAGACAAGAGCTGTTAATAAGCACATCTTGTTAGCAAAAATTTTTGGCATAAATTTGGAAATATGGCGGAAAACAATGCCGAATGAAATCTGCATGAGCAATCTGCAAAGGTGAATTCGATAGAGGAGTACGTTGCGTGGGAGCAACAATGCGATGAATATATCGAATCATTGGAAGAGCAAAGTCGAATCAAACGTCCACGATTATCGATTGGGATTCGACAATCGCTGATTGCCCGAATTGCACGACTCGAGAAATTGAAGAACTCGTTACGCAGGCGTTTGGCATCCTGACAAACACGTGCAAACCGTGCTGAAAAAACACTTTAATGTGAAAATTAATACAGTGTTCAATGGTGAATTTGTGACGGGTGATAAACGCGCAAATAAAAGTATCAATATGAGAAACTATGAACTCTTTTGCACATCCGATTTACGCGAATGGTACGAGCGGCGCGTTGTCGAGCCCACTCTAGCATCGCTCGAAGAATTTCAGGAACGCGATAGCGGGTGGGCATTATCGCGAATACTCGATTTAAATGTAAATATTAATAAATATAATCCATTGCGCGCGGGGTGCCACATTAAATTACCACGAGAAATAACGATGAAGAGAGCGGTAATCAACGTCCAATCTAATGACAATGCGTGTTTCGCGTGGTCTGTGGTCGCCGCTCTATATCCAGCCGAAAGAAACGCGGATCGGGAATCTTCGTACCCACATTACACGACAGTGCTGAATCCCCAGGACATTGAGTTTCCTGTGAACTAAATTAAAAAATTCGAACTTGCCAACAATATCTCAATCAATGTATATAGTATCGAGGAAAAGAACATTGTCCCGATACGTCTGAGTGAGCTGAAAAAAGACAAACACATCAACCTGTTGTACGTGGAAGACAACAACGTTGGACATTTCACGTGGATCAAGAATCTATCCCGCCTCGTGAGCTCGCAATTGAACAAAAAAGAACACAAGAAATATATCTGCGATCGGTACGTATATATTTAATAAATCATATTACAGAAATCTTTGAACAAAAATTAAAAATTATTTCTTTTACAGATGTTTGCATTACTTTGGCTCGAACGACAAGTTACAATCACATACGGTGGACTGTCGAGAGATGAACGAGTGCGCTATCCGATTACCGAGCGATAAGGACAAGTGGCTCGCGTTCAACAATTATAATCGGAAGGAGCGGCTTCCTTTCGTCGTGTACGCCGATCTGGAGTGCGTTTTAGAGAAGACGGAGGAAGAGAGAAACTACCAACATCACAAAGTATTTAGCATAGCATATTATGTACATTGTTCGTACGATAATTCGTTATCCGCGTATCATTCCCGTCGCGATATCGATTGCATATCATGGTTCGTAAAGAACTTAAAAATTTAGCACTGCGTGTAAAAAGTATTTTATCAGCTAATGTCCCCATGATAAATTTAACATCAGATGAATGTGAAAATTTTCATAGCGCGACACAATGTCACATTTGCGAGAAACCATTCGTACAAGACGATATACGCGTACGCGATCATTGCCATCTGACCGGGCGGTACAGAGGTCCCGCGCATTCAAATTGTAATTTAAATTATAAAGATTCTTTTTGCATTCCAATAGTTTTTCATAATTTATCCGGTTACGATGCACATTTTATTATCAAGGAAATAGCTACAGCGTTCGAAGGAAAAATTGAAATACTTCCGATAACAAAAGAAAAATATATATCATTTACGAAAAATGTTAAACTTGCCGAAAAGAAATCGAAAAATAATATTAAATTGCGTTTTATCGATTCGTATAAATTTCTTACAACCAGTCTCGATAAATTGGCATCATTCTTGAATAAAGACAAACTCACAATTTTAAAATCTGATTTTCAAAATTTACCAAACGACGATTTCAATTTATTAACACGGAAGGGCGTCTTTCCCTACGAATATATTGACTGCGTCGACTAGTTGCAAGATATGTGTTTACCACCGCGCGAATCATTTTACAGTTCCTTGACCGGTGACACGATATCCGAGAGCGATTACGCGCACGCCGGGAACGTGTGGAAGCGGTTCTCCATTCGAACGCTGGGCGAATATAGCGACTTGTATCTCAAAATTGATGTCTTGTTATTAGCAGATATTTTTGAAAATTTCCGCAAGAGTTGTATTAAAAGTTATGGGCTTGACCCCGCGTATTACTATACTCTTCCCGGATACACGTGGGACGCCATGTTGAAGCATACAAATATTACATTCGAATTGCTTACGGATATCGACATGATTTTATTTATCGAACGCGGAATACGCGGTGGTTTGAGTCAATGTTCCAACAGATACGCACATGCTAATAACAAGTATGTGCAGTCGTACGATCCATCGAAACCTTCAACGTATCTCACGTACTTTGATGTAAATAATTTGTACGGATGGGCAATGTGTCAACCCTTGCCCTATGCAGATTTTCGATGGGTCGACGACGTATCCAATTTTGATACATCATCGATCGCGCTCGATTCGCCTATAGGCTACATCCATGAAGTCGATCTCGAGTATCCGCAATATGTTCACGATGCGCACACTAACCTACCGTTTTGCCCGACACGCGACAAACCACCTAATAAGCGGCAGGATAAGCTTCTCGCAACCTTATATGATAAGAAGCGTTACGTAATACATTACCGCAACCTATAGCAATGCACGCGACACGGGCTTCGAGTTACAAAAATACATCGAATATTACAGTTTTCGCAGTCTCCATGGCTTCGCAGTTATATCGAACTCAATACACAATTCCGAACAGTCGCGAAAAATGAATTTGAAAAAAATTTATATAAATTAATGAATAATGCTGTATTTGGCAAAACTATGGAAAATGTATGCAATCACGTTAATATTAAGCTTGTGACACATTGGGATGGAAGATATGGCGCAGAGGCGATGATCGCAAAACCAAATTTTCATAATAGAAGCGTGTTTTCGGAGAATCTGATCGCCGTTGAATTGCGCAATCTCGAAGTTAAATTTAATAAACCAATCTACGTGGGTATGTGTATACTCGACATATCCAAGACATGTTTGTACGAGTTTCACCACGATTATATGATACCTATGTATCGAGAGAAATGTAAAGTCATGTACACCGACACCAACAGTCTCATATATCACATCGAGTGTGAAGATGTATATGAGAATATAAAGCGCAACGTCGACAGATTCGATACCAACGATTATGCGGTGGACAATGTGTACGGTATACCGTTCGCGAATAAAAAGATACCGGGTTTAATGAAGGATGAAAATAATGGCGCCATCATGACCGAATTCGTCGGGCTTAGGGCAAAAATGTACGCGTTGCGAGTAGATGGTAAGAAAGACACGAAAAAGATAAAAGGCGTCAAGAGTAACGTCGTCGCGAGGACGATAACGTTCGACGATTACACGCGGTGTTTGAACGAAGAGATTGAAATGACACGTCAGCAGTCTTGTATAAGATCTAAATTACACGAAGTATACACTATTCGCGAGACAAAAATTGCTCTAAGTCCGTACGATGACAAGCGGTAAATCAAACCACCGACACGCTACCGTGGGGACATTATAAAATACCGTTGTAAATAAAAATCATGTATATTTATTGTAAATAAAAAATTACGTATATTTATTGTAAATTAAAATTATATGTATATTTATTGTAAATTATATGTATATTTTATAAAGTGTACAATTTGTTTATATATTTGTAAAATATCTTTAATATTATGTATTATTGTTAACATTACTTTACGTTGCTGTATACCGTATTTAAAAGTTTATCGGCGATCGCGGGGGTAACATCGATAGGTCTCATACCGATAGTGCGATGTTTTCGCGCATTGTAGTCTCTAACAAGCCGGGACAACGCGTCGATCCACTTGTAATTTCCATTAAACGTAAACATTTTACACATATTGCTCTTTAACGTTCGGTTGAATCGTTCCACAACCGAGGCTTTCATGATAGAGTACGTCGAATAATGATTAATGCTGTGTTTCTTCACGAGTTTCTGTACATTTGCGTTGTAAAATTCTTTTCCTCTGTCGGTTTGAAAATTTTTCGGACATCTTCCATCGTCTTGAATTATCTTTGCGATAGCATCAGCCGTCTCGTTTCCACTCTTACTCTTGAGCAATACAGCCCACGCATACTTGCTCAACACATCGATAACTGTAAGTATGTAGTTGTAGCCTTTGTTGAATCGTGCATATGGGCGCATCTCGATCACGTCTGCCTGCCACAGATCGTCGTATCCGCGTACTATGACACGTCTACGTGGGAAATTTTTTCTCGCTGAAGCATGCAATTCTTCCACGAGCAGCTGTTTTTCAGAAGTCTTTGGCGTATTTGATCGAGGCACAATTTGCAATAATAAGATAATTCCTCCACGTATATTCTTTATATATCTTTCTTCTCCTGCGCTGAATTAGATGTAGTCTGCGCGTGAGTTGCATACCGAAGCATTTTCTGCATCTCATCCATCATTATTTGCAGCGTTTGCACATTCGTCTCGAGCGTGATTATTTTTTTCTCAAGTTCTTCCTGTCTGTCCACCAAAAGCTTGACACGTATTTCCACGTACTGTTTGTTTGCGGCATCGGTATCATCTTCCGGTTACGCTACGCGTCGTATCTTGCGCGACCTTGCGTCAAAGCCGGAGGCTGTCTGACACAGAGCCTTATCGCGCACGTAATTTCTTAGTAATCCATTTCATTGATAGTATGAGTTGTTCGGTGTTCCCAACGATAATCCAAATTTATTAATCGACATTTCCATACAAACAATAATGACAGACTGACTCGTTTCGCCGACGCATAGATTAATTTATAATAAGGCCAGCTTTGTAAAGTTCCTCGATAATTGATAATATTTCATTGTCGTGGGCATTGTTGCCGGCTAGTAGTTAGTGGGCACTATGGGGCGTCAAAACAAACCCCCACTCCTCGGCCACTGGCGCCGACCCCTGCTGTGCCTGTCTGGGGCCCTCCCCCCTAAGGGTGTCTGTGGGAAAAAAGTGGAGGGGCCTCGTGGACGTCTACGTGTCAAATTTCCATTTAAATTTTTTATTTTTTTTTATTTTTTTATTTTTTATTTTTTTTTTTTTTTCGGTCGCGTGAACATGCTCGGGTTCGAACCTGGGTCCTCCACCTCTCCAAACAGGGTCCTAGTATGCTGAGCTATCCGAAAACTTATTAGAATAGAAGTTAAACGTAGTATTTATGGAGAGTAGTTCTTTATTTTTTTTATTTTTTATTTTATCGGTCGCGTGAACATGCTCGGGCTCGAACCTGGGTCCTCCGCCTCTCCAAACAGGGTCCTAGTATGCTAAGCTAGCTGAAAACTTATTAGAATAGAAGTTAAACGTAGTATTTATGGAGAGTAGTCCAGCGTTAAGATAGGGGTCCTGGCGGTCCGATTGGTTCTCCCCATAGTGCCCAGTCCTCCGATAGGTTCCGACGGTTCCGTCGATTTAAAAAAGTGGGTTGGAAAAACGAGCCAAAAAATAGTGCGAGGGAGAAAGCGGGCAAGATGTCTGCCGGAAAGCAGACGTGACAACAACCGACAAAACGGCGACTGTCGAGACTGGAGACGCGTCTAGACATAAGCATAAGGCATCCAGCTTCCCCTCCCCTTACGGAAAACCGAAAGATATCGTGCGGTATACAACATCGTCCTATCGCCCCCCTTAGAGGAAAGCCAGGGGAGATGTACGCTATATGTCGCCCACCCTCTTCCACCCTTCCTGTTGAAAAGAGAAAGTTGGATAAGGTACCGCTAGAATAAACTAGATGCTATGACGTGGTAACGAACACGTGCGTGCATGTACGGGTACGATTGTCCGAGGGGGGTGCGCCCCGCTGCACAGATAGACATACGGTAACAACATCGCTGGAGACGTTAGAAAGGGTCTTGGAATATATACGGGTACCTGAGGCTGTTTGACGCTGAGACTTAGGACGGAGACTATGACGTCACGGAGACGTCGGGGGAAGAAAGGATAGGAAAAGAGAAAATGTTTTTACGTAGCATTATTTTAAAAACAGTTTTATTTATATTTATTTATATTTCTTACATAAGAATATTATGCTTTGTACAATAAAAAATTATTTTACATAAAAATATTTGTACAATAAAAATTCTTATTTACAATTAAATATAACTATATTGCGTAGCAAAAAAGATTATCTCTTAGCACGAGGGAAAATACGCGAATTCGTTATATTGCAACTTTAAAAACGAGAGTTGAGAAAACACAGAAGAAAAATTACCGTTCTGCTACATAGCCGTATGGTAACGAACAATGACTATTGATAAATTTACGTTTCATCAATACAGGAGCACATACTTCAGTTTCATAGCGTGTTACCAGCTCATGAAACACAGTACGCCAAATTGCTCTAAACCGTAAGTTTATCGAAGTTCCAGCCGATTCTTCCTCATTTTCTTCATTTTCCCCTACCCTTTCTTTAGCTAACATCAAATTTCTAATACTAAGAAAATTGATTAGTTGAGAGTTTTCAAAATTTAAGGTTATGCCCTTCACTTTGCAGCATTCGTGTGTTCGTCCGTCCGGTGCACGAACAATGTACGTATAAAATTTAGGGCACCAGATACGAACGTCTCGATATAGCTACCGCGGCCGTAACTTTCAAGTTCGTCCGTCATATCGCCTAGAAAATTTCCCGTACGTGGTTCATACGTTCGGGTCACCGCTACTCACGTAAATACATGAATCCGTATCATAATACAAAACGCGACGATCTAATCGCTCTAAATAAGAATATAATTTTAAACGCGTCTGCGCCGTCGTATATGCAACTATTACAACATTCGTTATCGGTGAGGGAATGACAGCGTCTTGTCGCAATCGCCACGAAAGATATATTACCTCGTCGTTTACGGGTAATATGCCGGTTATCTCGTGCTCAGCACTCATCATCAATGTCGCAAAACGCTGAGGCGTTCTCACGACTTCGGTATTTGGTAAATTGGATCGCTGACCGAATTTTCCCCAAAAAGAATTTAAGCACAGCTTCGCGACAGAACGTAAACCGGGATTCCGAGTAACGTTACGTTTATCAAGAACGATATCTTCGGTTTTCTCGTACTCCCTCAGATATCGTTCTTTAGCATCGTCGTCGTTTTCCCCGCATTCACACGGCCATCCACTGGCTTCTTGTTTAAGCTGCAAGAATGTATTTATATATTCGGTGAACAATCCGCCTTGACGTGTCGTATGATCGAATTGGCTAACTTTATATTGCCAAATCTCGCTTACAGCTGTCACGAGATAACCCTTTCCGTTGGCCTTGCGTAATTCACAGGTCACCCACGTACCCTCGAATTCGTGTTCACGAGCATCGTCATGTGTACAGGGCACCTGCGAAAATGTTTCGCAACAACTACGGCATAAAGCAAAAAGCAATTTTCCCTGCACACGATATGGGAGTACCGGATGAAATAGGTCGCGTGGTGGGAGTACTCTGCAACGTATGAGCCCTTCAATCGTATCGAAATTATAATTCGGTACCCTTCCGATTATTGCGGAACATTCCTCGCCGACGTAAATATCCGGATGGTCGATTGGGAACAAAGAGGGTACAAAGAGCACACGTCCACGTATCGTATTTTCTCCGTACCCGTAACCTCATAACGAGTCACGATATTTCCCGTGCGGCTGCCGAAAAATGCATCGCGAGGATCGAGCGGAGATGTTTCCACCATCGGATGATTTTCGAGATATTCGCGCATTTCGTGATTATCGCGTCATAATTTATCAAAATTATTTTTAACAAAAAATTAATTGTTCAACCAAATCTTTTTTTCATTGTCAATATTATAGATCTAAATTTACTTCCGAGATGTGAAATATCATCCGCTAAGTCTGCATATTTTTCTTCCTATATAAGATGCAAAGATCATCAAGCGAATTATCTTTTCAAATAAACATATTCAAATAATCATCAAACAAGAGAGTCTTTTCAAATAAACAGTAAGATGTACCGACACTATCTGCGCACGTACAAATTCGATACGATACAACACACACAAATAATATTGTTTTCTAAAATAATAAATTATTGTTTATTTTACAATCACCAAAACAATGAACAGCTAAAAGCACTTATTAATAATTATAAATTATTTTACTTTAACAATAAATTTGTATTTTTAAATAATTAAATTGAATCAGCAAAAATTGTTCTATTTCACCGAAAAAAGAAGTTTTGTTGTAACATTAAACTTGTTAAATTCGCTAAATTTAACAAATTTTTAATTTAATAAAATTTTTATTTGTTAAATTTGTCATATTTAATTTTTAATATTAAATTTGTTTCTTTATTTTGTTATAATATTAAATAATTCATTATAATAGCAAAATATGGACATATTTTTCATATATGCAATAACAACAATTGTATTACTGATTAAAATTCTTTTTCTCTATTAGATCAAAAAACATTTTAATAATTGATAATGATATGTTTATGAAAGTTTACTCTATTTAACTATTGAAAAAAAGTTTTGTTTTCTTACGATATTAAATTACTATTTATACACACACATTTACATCGCAAAAAATATAACCGATACTTTACTATAAGATTTTGTTATACTATTAGTAAGATTCTTTTCATTCTTACCTCTAAAAATTCGGGTTTATAGATATGAATGAACGGTTTCATGCCAACCCTAATTATAAAAATACCTTCTTTAGAATGAAACATATATTGCTCAAGCCATTGTTTGCGTTCTACGATAAGTACATAATTAGATATTTAGTATTACTTTGTTTTTGTGACAAAATTTACTAATTATTATACTGATTTACAGTAAATGACAATTTTTTTTTTCATTTATTAATTCCTTTAAACTTTTTACTAAAAATATATAAACAATATTTGTAAAAGCATATAATAACAATATCTTATGTATAAGATTTTTACCATAGTCCGTTTGCTTCATTAATTTAAATGCCATGCTAAAAGGAAATCTACCGATCTGAGAAATATTTTTGAGCTTTTGTCGAAGAACGTATTGATGATGTACTATCGATATAATTGCGGGAATTATTAAAACTACGAACAAGGCGCACAATATCAAAAAGATTAAGTCCATTTTTGTAGCCTGTAAATATATTAAACAGCCCAAGTTACCAAATATGTAATGCATAAATTATTATAAATACTTTGTAAGATTGAATTTTACACTCACACATTGACAAATATTTTATTGACGCGATATTTATATCATTATTATCTTTATTAATTCAGAAAATTATATAAAGATACTTTATTAAAGAAGATGGAATATAATATGTATATAAATATATATCATCGATGAAAATTGAGTATAAAATTAATGGTTGAGAATATTTCGTCGGCAAAACATTTCTCGATTATTTCTATGTAACTCGTCCAAATTTGGAATCTGTGTTCATTAATCGAAAGATTCACGAGATAAATTATTTATATTCATGCAATAAATTATTTATATTTTATTTTTCTACCGTATTTCATTGAGTTCTTGAAAAAGTTTTGCGGTTTAAAACGTATAATTATTCTTTTTTGCTTCCTCATAGAGGAAGCTTTGTTTTTGTGACAAAATATTTTTTCGAATTTTTTATGCCAATGTGTTCAAAATGTTCCAAAACGTCAAAAAATTATATTCCTAGAAAATGTATGTATCTGTGTATGTATGTATGTATGTACGGAATGTTTGTACAACTCTAACTTCCGCAATTTTTGAGATATCTGATCAAATTTTTTTATATGAATAGATTATTATAAAAGTATGGTTGGTTATGAATTTGGTGATAGAGTCAGCATCAGTGAAAGAGTCCATTTTCTATAAAATTTTGAATTTTTTGAAAAATGTATGTATACGAATTATACTCGGAAATAATTTTCGCAAATTCTGAGATATCGGGTTAAATTTTTTACATAAATAGAGTATCATCAAAAACGCTGAAAGTGAAGATAATTTCCAGCACGTGCAAAAATGTTTTGGTCAACAACGAAATATTAGTATTGAAACAGCTATCAAGGCATTAAAATGCATTACTGACAGCTCCGTCTTTTAAACTGTTTATCAATGTTTCTTGTGTGTTATCTTTTCTTATAATAAAATTAATTAAGTTTTTCTTAAATGAGTTTTTATATTTCTGAAAATCTATAATCTACAATGTAAATGTATAATTTATAATTATATAAAAATAAAAAAGTATGTAAATTAGAAAATAGCATATTGCTTCTTTATCTTCTATATCTTTTTATTTCGCTCACAAAGTTTCCTCTATAGGGAAGTAAAAATTGAAAAAAAAACCCGCTTACTTTAAGGAACTTAAGTTTTGTGAGATAAAATAAAATAATGAGGAAGTAATGCGTAAGTTTCTAATTTGCATGATTTTCAGTTTGTTTAACAATAATTTAAAGATATGATATATATACGTGTTCACAAAATATTAAAGCAATATTGAATTTCAAATTTTTGATGAAACGTACATTTGAGCATAAGCGCTCCATCATTACTGTTTAATTGAAATATATGTACAGTATATAACCGAGTTTCAAAGAATTATAATTTGCAAAATTAAGTATCCGCCCGTATTTTGTTTCATGAGTTTCATTATTAAATTATTACATTTTAACTTTGCACGAATTACTTTGTGTCTTGAAAAAAATAAAAAGCAAAACCACGAATTTTATCTAAATGATACTGAAAAAATGCAAGATTTCGGTACTTACTGTTTGTTACGTTGGAGCAAACAATAATGCTTTGCCAAAATATTTGTCACTTTTAGCAAATATCGCTGCGCTTTACTACTAATTATAAATCATAATTTGTCGTGCTTTATATATAAATATAGTATAACTAAATATAATAAAATAACCGAGAAAAAGAGAGAGGAGAAGAATAGATGCTTTAAAAAAGATGTTTTAGAATAACTTTTTTTTAAAGCAGAATATTATATAATTGTTTTTACTTCTTCTCGACATAAGATTCGATCACGAAATGTTGCAACTTAATCTTTATTATTCAAGTCTTAATCTTTATTATTTTATCCTATCTTATTTTTATTTTTAATTCTCATTTTGCGCGACTCGAACCAGCAATATATAATATGCAATGCAATACACACAACGGAACCGTATCACTTATTTTATATGATTTCTCCTCGCAAACATTTGAAATATTTCTATACGATTGTGTGAACTACCCTTTGATAACAATGAGGTACGAGATGTAAACGAGATAAAAACAATAATTGTTTGCATATACATAGTATATCTAACAATAAGTAATAATATACAGGGTGTAACAGAGCGCCGTATCAGCCGTTTTTTGAGGAAACAACGCATTTTCGCGAAAAATGTTTCATACAAAAGTTGTAGAGCTCTAAGTGGCGTATTATATAATAATATTAGTATGACCTTGAATAACACCGTCACATAATGACATTATGTTTATAATTTGCAATCTTCTTGCGTATTCAGCTGATCATGATTGTTACTTGCCAAATCGGTTACGATAATATTTTATAAACATTTGATTCTTGCTTTATTCTTGACAGAAAATTTTTTACATTCGGTAATTACTGTTAAATTATTGTTCCATTAGTGATGTGAGCACACGTATTAGATAATATACAATACATTTATTGCAATTTTACATTTATTAAGCGCATTTTGTTGTCTAAATGCGTTTAATAGTTTATTATTCTTTTAATTAAAATATATTTACGTATTTAATTTAAATACTTAAATATTTGAACTAGAAAAATGATCGTATATTATAATAAAAATCGCGCACGTATTACGATAAGAGAATATAAGTGTTTGAATAAGTCAATAGAATTAAAAAATTAAGTATTTAAAAAAGCTCAAATAATGGATGAGAATCAATAATAAATAAAAATCTAGATCAATTGAAGCCCGGACGCTGTACTTAGAGCATGAACAATAATTATTATCTATCTTTCTTTAGGAATACATTAACTATGTGTTACAAATAGTTCAAACATTTTGACTCACTTCGAGTCCTTTTAAACGAAACTCGGATAAAAGGATTAAGGATTAAGAAGATGCAAGCGGTAAATATATTTAAAGCATAGCGACGTAATGATAAATATAATTTGATAATACAGCACAATAAAATTATACATTATAGCTTAACGCGCTTACATTATGTGTACACATCATTCGATGGAACAATAAGAAATAATATCGAACCTATTAATAATTAGACTTATCACGCGAATAATAGGTTCGATATTATTTCTATTTCTTTCATTGAATGATGTGTACACATATTATAAGCGTGTTAAGCTATAATGTATAATTTTATTGTGCTGTATTATCAAATTATATTTATCATTACGTCGCTATGCTTTAAATAGATTTACCGCTTGCATCTTCTTAATTCTTAATCCTTTTATCCGAGTTTCGTTTAAAAGGACTCAGTACTCTGCGTTGATATACTCTGCGTTGATACCACTGCT
>NW_027223332.1:3646258-3709189 GCF_030449975.1 Polyergus mexicanus
AAGCAGTGGTATCAACGCAGAGTACTTTATCAAATCTCATGAGTATATTATATTATTATATTATATTATAGTATACGTACGTACAGTTTATTAAATAGCAGATTACCCTAAGGCTATGAAAACAGGAACTTGTATTGTAAATGACTTCTTTCACAACACTGATGGAGATATCGATATTTTGATAACATTTCACAAGATTCTAATAGCGGAGAAAATTTTAATAAACTCTCGCTTAAAAGAATCTCGTATTTTGTTAATGAATTCTTTTTTAGTGCTCGATGACAGATCTGCTGTGCAAATTACTATGGATGTATAGCATACATGGCTCTTAGTTCTCTTATATCTGAAATAAGTGTTAAAAAATGTTAATAAATAGCATAATATATTAGACTTTCATACACAGAATTCTTTCACGGAACTGATGGAGATATTGCACAAAATACCATGATATGCTTATCTATAACAAAGATATGATTCATCACTGAAAATAAGAAAGATCTATTACTTCTTGGACTATTGCTAGGAATATCATTAAACTGCATTCTTGTCTTATTTCGAAGTATTTGAATACACAATACTTACTGAAATTGTGATGTATCTAATTGAAGCTCAAAGAAGAATTTATCTCAGATGAAAATTACAATTAATTTAATTTTATATTTAACTGATATGTTTTCTTACTTCCTAATTACATTACGTTGTGTCTGTTACGTGTGCAATGACACCGACCGGAAAATGAGATTTGGAGAATTTACAGTCAAGTTTGACTCTTTAAAAATAAAAAATTAATTATTACGCTGTGTCATTACGAGAGGTTAGGAAATCTGTCATAATAACTATGTCCAAGGCAGATACAAAATGGTATAATAAAATTATTAATTATTATTTATGGACAGCACGTACCATATAAAAAGTAGAAATATGTTTATAATTATAAGCTTTTTCATCTTCTTTTTCTAATTATAAGCGATTACAGCAAATCTGACAGCAAGAAATCACAGTTGTAACAGCCTTTTCTTAAATATATCAACAGTCAGAATGTATGAATATTCAGATGCGACACGCTTGATCGAAATGTGCGCAAAAGAAATGTGCGCGAAAGAAATGTACGCGAAGAAATGTGCGCGAAAGAACTGCGCTCGAAAGAAATGTGCGCGAAAGAAATGTACGCGAAAGAAATGTGCGCGAAAGAAATGTGCGCGAAAGAAATGTGCGCGAAAGAACTGTGCGCGAAAGAACTGTGCGCGAAAGAAATGTGCGCGAAAGAAATGTGCGCGAAAGAACTGTGCATAAAAGAACTGTGCGCAAAAGAAATGTGCGCAAAAGAACTGTGCGCGAAAGAAATGTGCGCAAAAGAAATGTGTGCAAAAGAACTGTGCGCAAAAGAACTGTGTGCAAACGAACTGTGTGTAAACGAACAGTAACAAACGTTTATTTACCAAATGAAATTAATAATAAATATCAAAAAATTTCAAAATTATACATGCATACATGCGTGTGTATGTATTCTAAATTATACAAAAATATGTGTTGTGTCCAAAAGCAACGTGTCCAATTGAACGGTGCGCAACTTTATGTGTCTAATATCACAGTGTGCGATTGCAACGTGTCTAATTGTACTGTGCGCAAGTGAGCCTCTCCCGTATGATAATTATCAAAATTTGTTAGACCGAGTTCGTAGTCACCGTCGTTTAAATCTACGGCTGGATGGTAATGTACCGCGAGGATCAGGTCAGCGTGAATGTGAATCATAGATATGTCAGCAAAACTGTTTAACGAATACTGAGTCTTAACGGTGCATCGTCAGGCTTTTAAGTCACATCGATCGTTATCGACCGTTCGGAGAAACTATAGGCACAGTTGTCCACAGATGCTCTGATCGTAAGTTTGAAAGGACGTGCAATTATACTCGATCTTCGTCACGTTCCTTCCAAAATATTGGACCAATTCATTCGATGGTCGAAGATTATCAAAACCGTCGAAATATTATTATATATAGCGCGATTTCCCCTCTTTGTGTACGCTATCCAATGAGTACCGTGACCCGCTGGATCGTCCAGATTTATGATACCGCTCTCGTTTCGATATATATTGTACCACCGATCGGTAACGAATCACGCATGAAAACACCTCTAAAGTACGGTATACGCATACGTTTTGTCAGTTGTTCTAATTGTATGTTCGTTGTCACACTCATGGTTATATTTAACACCTCTTTGACGTTTTTTTTTTCTTCATTGTCACTCCCTGTCCACGTTTGTACGGGCCGAGATACAGTCCCTGTCCGTATTTATACGGAGCGAGATAAAGTCCGCGACCTTCCATCGCGCGATCGTGACGTAGCAGCTCCTCCAGCTGGCGGCGCGCGGCTTTGCTGTCGTTCACCGCCTTGGCCACGCCAGCCCAGCCGCTCCACCGATCAAGGATCCGAGCGCGCCCAACATCGGTAAAATCGGCAATACACCGCCTCGTTTTGCTGTCGGAAGTATCCGTTTTTTCGTTGGCCTTTTCCGCGTAGTCCTCGTCTTCACATTCGTCTTCGTCGTCGTCTTTGTCTTTATACCCATACCGATTTTTGTTTTGGCTTTCATCGCTGCCCAGACAGTGCTGCGGCTGTGGCTGCGGCTCTCTCACCGAGAGTCGAATCTTTCGCAACGATGCGTCTTCGCGCTCTCTTGGCGAGTATCTTGTCAGCCGCGTGTCTCTCGGTGAGATCGTTGCTCCGAGAGTATGCTATATTGTGCTTGCAGCACGCCGCGTCCAATGGATTTATATCCCGATCACCCCTCGCCAATCGTTTTTCCAAATGAGTGCCCGGACCGCAAAACTGATAGCCGGGGATATGTAACTCGAAAGGAAGTGCGTTTATCGCATGATTTAAGAAACCACCACTTATAATTTTTGCTGGCATTTGCCGCAATTTTTTATTAACAATATTGGACCGTCAAAATGTGTTTGCTGCCACGGCAAATTATAATGTTGCATGCATCGACAATATTGTTGAACCTCTGAGTCAGCTTTTATACGTTCGGGAAGTTTGTCTCACACGTAGTGAACGTGATTGTCGCACATTTGCAGCAGAACGACTTTCGGCACAAATTGTAACTGTTCGGCGCTCAAATTGCAAATATCGGAAGGTCTCGACAGCAGGACAAACATTTTTGTTACTGAGCGATTTGCGGTTCCGCGCATCTATAAATAGGCGTTCGATCTAGCATTCCTCAGTCGACAGCGTGAAAATGAGATTCGTGCGACAACCTTTGGCGATACGCGTGACGAATTGCGACGACAGATTACGATCGATGGGGGACAACGCGGAGATGCGCAAGCATGGTACGATGCTACCGACTACTATACGCGCGATTGTTTGTGGCCCCTCGAATTGCGGTAAAACCAACGTTCTAATAAGCCTGCTGGAAAGTCCGCACGGTGTACGTTTCGAAAACATGTACGTGTACTTGAAATCGTTGCAACAACCGAAATATCGATATCTGGAGAATTTGTTGACATCGATCGACGAAATCGGCTACTTCACATTCTCCAACAACAGTGACGTCATTCCGCCGAGCGAGGCGCGTCCAAACTCGATCTTCGTGTTCGATGACGTGGCATGCGATAAGCAAAATGCGGTGAGAGAATACTTTTCAATTGGTCGGCACTCGAGCGTCGACTGCTTTTATCTCTGTCAGACGTACGCGAGAATACCTAAATATTTGATACGCGACAACGCAAACCTGCTGATCCTGTTCAAACAGGATGGTACCAACCTGAAACACGTGTACAACGATCACGTGAATACCGACATGCCGTACAATAAATTTTGCGCGTTGTGTCGCGATTGTTGTCAGCGCAAGTACGGATTCATTGTGATAGACAAGGACAGCTCAACGATGGTCGATACAGAAAAGGATTTAACGTATTCGCGATACCGCAAAACGATTAGTAGTTGTCGATGAAACGTAAGAGAGAGAGATTGACATTTTTGCTTTTCCGCGATGACTGCGATCGATAAGAGCGAGGATATTCGCGAGCGCGAGAAGATTGCGAGGGCAATTGTGAAAACTAGCGAATCGATTCGCAAGAAACATCACGCTTTGAAGACCGGTAAGATCGAGGAGGATATCGTGTTGGACACGTGCTTTAAACCTCTCATCGAGCCGCTACAAAAGATCGTCGACAACTCTAGCTCGATCGCGGTGAAGAACAAGCCTGGGAGTAACATCGACGCGGAGATTGAAGCGTTGTCCATCCCGAAGCGCGAGAAGGATGATGCGACACCGCAAAAGAGATCCAACGTCAGGTCGAATCGCTCACCGACACCGCATAAATCGAAACGATCAGACTCTCCACTGGATGTACCGCCGATATCCTCTACACGTCCGCGTCAATGAGAACTATACAACCTACGATGCCCGAATTATTCACGAGCCAGGATATTTTTGAAACCACGGACGACTCGCTCGTGACATCCGTTCGAAAGCAGTTGCATACGCCGGAAGGTCAAGAAACATTGCGAGATCAATTAGGTCCACTGGGTCAAAGGTACATCTGGCTTATCTTGAGCGGCGATCAAGAGAGCGGTATAGACAACGTGTACGGTGTTTATCTCGGCAAGAATGGAATGATGTTCGGTAATAAACGTTTTGACGTGGATAACGCGGATAGCATAATTATCGACGGCATACGATACGTCGTCACACCTGGTCTTTAGTTGATCTTCAAGTTTCCCGATGACATCATCTATACGGAGGATGATAAGCAAACGTGCAAGGGCATGCTGTTGACGACGAGCGCGCATAAACGCAATCACGATGCGCACGGTCGATTACTGAAAACTTGTGAGTAACAGGGGATACAAGTACAAATAATTAATCGCAAAGTTGATACCGATCGAACCCAAGAGAAAAAAATCTGGAAAAGGATTATTCGTGCCTCGCGAAATGACGCTAACCGACAACAAGATTGACTACGTGCACTGGGACGATCCCAACCAACTGGTGGATCGTCTACGATTGCTCGATGCTTTGCACCAAGCGGATCACAAAGATCACGACTATCTTGTCGATCATCGAAGAACTTTCCCAAGCCGGCATTATTATAAATTAAACGGTTTTTCGACAAAACTAATCAATCGATCAACCGACATTGCTCGCATCGATGATGCATATCAACAAATTTGGGATATCCGAGCAGAGCAGAGACGTGACGAACGTCATTTTGTATCGTTGATGGAGTGGGTTAATGAAAAATTTCGTGCGCGATAACGCTCTGTGTCGCACCATTACGGACTTTGATGCGAGGTCGTGCAAGATTCGTCGTGTAGCGCAACCTGAGGCTGATACCGACGCCGTCAACAAACTATACGTGGATCAGTGCGTTAAAACGTTGAGGAATCAACAAAAAAAGTCAGACGAGAAGCTTGCTTCGTTCGAGAAAGACGTGCAAGCGTCACAGACTCTGATAAACAAGCTTCGGCGTGCGAATATCGCTAGATTAGAAACGTATAACAAAACGCCTACGAACGACAACGAAACATCAACGAACAACAATGGACAGCAACAAACTGGTCAAGAACGGCTACGAACGGCTGACGAACAACAATGAACGACAACGAACGGTTCAAGAACGGTTATCGAACAGCTCAGGAACGGGGTCAGGCGTTATTACATTTTTAATCATAAATATTAATTTTTGTTTATGCGACCTTTGTAAAGAGAAAATTAGTCTTCAAATGTATATCAATAGTATATATATATATATATATATATATATATATATATATATATATATATATATCAGATATATAGATCAGATCATATTCATCAGATATATATATATATATATATATACAATATATATAAAGACTGCGTGCTTCGTTACGAGTCAATGAGTCAGCATCAGTAAGAGAGGGAGCAAATGGGTTATATGCCCTCTGTTACACAATCTTCAGTGTGACGAAGAGAACATCTCTCTTGAACATCACCTCTGCCTCCTCTCTTGCTGATGCTGTCGCGCTGACTTGCGTACGGAAGCGCGCAGTCTATTATATGCTGTGTTCAATATATATATTATCCAGTATATGTGCGTATATCACATATAATGTATGCATGTCCAATGTACATTTGTAATAAATGTAGAATAAATTATTATAAATGTAACAACATTATAATAAATGTAACTTTTTGTCAATTATATTTATAGAATTTTATTTATTTTCTAATCCTAATCTAATCCTGATCTAATTTTAACCTAAATGTCCCAAAAATATTATCGTAAAATGAACTCATAGACCGCAATAAATACAAACATATATTGTTGTCATTTTCTAAACTTCATATAACGTACAATATGCAGTATCAGTTTGAACATCATTTATGTATTCATTGTGTCATTCTTATGTTAAATTTTATAGATATCATAACATGTTTGCGTTCTGAGCAGCATATGAGCCCGCATCTGTGTCTATTTTTGTCATCATGTTTGTAAGAAATATGAGTACAATATGAACTCAGAATGCATATATTTTGCTATCTGGGAACATATTGTAACCAATCTTTGTCTCGATACTAAACACAACAAAATTATAAATAATGTCAGTTTTAATACTAAATTTTATTTGCCAAATATATATACCAAATAGCATTCTGACAGATAGAAAAATACTATGTAACAGATCTATTATATTCATTAACGATATTAAAACATGTTTCATCTATTTTAAGCGATGCATTGAAACAAGAATTGATTACAATATGTTGGTTTGCAATAAACATGTTGCTACAGGCTTTGTCAAAATTTTATCAACAGCTTGGAAAATTCTTCTAGTTCCACTAAAAAATAAATGTATATTTATAAATTATTTAAAAAAATAAATAGAAATTTAACTTTACAGACTGCGTTTCGCCAATCATTCATACTTGTCTGTATGTATATGATGCATGACAAATAACGATATGACAAATTATATGACATTCCATTGACAAATGTACTCAAATATATATTCTTGATATACAGGGTGGTCCTCGTAACGGTCGCCACGATTTTTAAGGCACTTACAATAATCTGACATAAAAAAGTTTCAAACAAAAGTTATGTGGCTTCAAGGGGGCCATAAGATGGTGACAATTATTTGACCTTGGAAAATCATTTGAAGGTCATGTGAAGGTCAACTTTAAAATTTTAAATGAAAACCCCCATTTTTTATTTAGTATTCTTGTAGCTTGCCTCGAGAGCTTTCCAAAACACTATAACAAAGTATTTTTTTATTAAGTACTTTTTGAGTTATTTTATATTTTAATCTGACATTTTGATATAAAAAATTAAATATCTCGTAAAATATTTAGTTTTTGATAATCTTACCGTAATACTTCTATGTACAGAATAATGAGACAAATCAATTAGTATAAAAAAAAATTGTTTTTAAGAAAATTATTTACAATGTATTTTTTTAAACAATTATTTGTTTTTTTTGGCACTAATTAATTTGTCTTATTATTCTGTACATAGAAGTATTACGGTAAAATGATCGAAAACTGAATATTTTACGAAATATTTTATTTTTTATATCAAAATATGTCAGATGAAAATATAAAATAATTCAAAAAGTACTTAATAAAAAAATACTTTGTTATAGTGTTTTGGAAAGCTCTCGATGTCAGCTACAAGAATACTAAATAAAAAATGGGGGTTTCCATTTAAGATTTTAAAGTTGACCTTCACTTGACCTTCAAATGATTTTCCAAGGTCAAATCATTGTCACCATCTTATGGCCCCCTTGAAGCCACACAACTTTTGTTTGAAACTTTTTTATGTCAGATTATTGTAAGTGCCTTAAAAATCGTGGCGACCGTTACGAGGACCACCCTGTATATGTTTATATTAACTGATGTGTAAGTCTATATTTATATATCGATAACTGCTCGCAGTTATCCATAATGGCTTTAGACAGATATAAGCTAAATTTTCCAGAGTGCAACATTATATAGCGTAGCACTCTTTCATTTATAAAAAAGTGAAGCTGCAAAATTCTTCATAATACTTGGATAGTTGAATAAGGTATAGAATACAAACACACACATATCTTATAATAAACATATTGTAAAATACATATATCTCTTTCCTATCATAAATATAGAATATTTTTATATGTAATGATATTTGTTTTGTTTGATATTTTGTTTTGTTTTTACACATAGCATAAATTATTTTTGCATTATTTTATTTGTCTCTATAAATAAGATAAGAAAATATTCTATACATTTATGACAGGATGTTTATATTCTATTCTATATATGTTTATTATCAGATATGTGTGTGTGTATTTTATACCTGATCCAACTATCCGTAAGTATCACGAAGAATTTTGCAGTTTTACTTTTTTATAAATGATAGCGTACGCTATATAACACTGCACTCTTGCATTGGAAATTTAACCTATACCTGTCAAAAGCAAGTATGGATACGAGCGCAGTAACATCGCGAAGTGCCACTAGCGCTATCTTATGTCAAAGGCTCCAACCGTACAAGATTCGCGCATGCGCATTGGGGACTTGCGTGAATGATGACGACGTGGACGTTTCTTAAAAGAAAATTTTCACTGAGACTTTGCATTCATATACCTCCGTTCACGATACATATAGAAAAAAGATAAAGACACTTTTATTATATAATTTAAACCCAAGATATCGATTAAGTCTATTAAAAATACGATCAGTTCAGCCGTTATTGAGGTCCAATAAATCTAAAGTATCTCAACTAGCCGACTTGCGTATAAATACCCAGGGTGCCTCGCTGTTACTACGCGTGACTTGGCGCGAGACACCACCGTGTCTCTTGATACTTACGAATAACCGTGGAAAAGACACAAGAAAATCGATGATGGAAATCACGCCAGTCTCCTCGAGATAAATAAAAATAATATATGCCCTTTGCAGTAGAATTTTCCGACGGAAGAATAAGGAGATAACTTTTTAACGAAATATTTAATAAACACAGCTGCATCAACATCGACAAAAATAATTATAAAGAAATAAGATTCTTTTCTAATCAGATCACGTACGCGAGGGTTCGCCGGGAAAGCTAATGTTTACGGGACTTTTGAACTGATATCGAGCTTATCAACCGACGATCAGTACGGGTAAAAATATGAAAAATAGGAGACACTCCATGCCGAATGAGGATACTAGCACGATTTTAATTTGTTAAAGTTTTGAAGAATCCCTACTTTTAAAAATTAGAAGACGCCCTCAAAAAGAAATTATAAAAGAAGGAATTCGTAAGACACGAGCACTTATTATTCAACTTCAATCAGTTCCGGGTAATCAGTCTTGTGTGTGCAAATAATATAAAAAGTAAAAGTAAAAGTATCAGTTCAAAATCAGTGTCCTCGTCTTGGCGTTGTCTCCAAGGCAACCCAATAGCCGCACAACAATATCGCAGCACACCATTCAAGCGAAAGGTGTCTATTTTCTAGCAGCAATCTCAATTCACCAATCGCAATTCATCAGTAAAAGTAAGTCTCTTATTATTCAATTTTATTCATAAATTCTCGCAATAAATAACATTTTCTACTGATTCCGTAGTGAGAATTACATACACAAGTCGGGTAAAATTTACAACTTGCGACTCACCATCAAAGCAAATCCATTCCGGGAGTCAAAAGACTCAAACTTCTGCATATTTTAATTCGTCTGTAATTACTAATAGTAGTGATTATCTATTAAGCGCACACACAGAAACAAGTGCCACTGAACATATAACCCTCTCTCTCTTTCCACTATTACTTCTCCCTTAGCTACTCTCCAATATATCCTTCTGAACCCCCTTTCCCTGAACCGCCGCTTTCCCCGCGACATTCTCCTTTTCATACTCGTTCTTCATTCTCCTTCTTATCCATAATCATCCTTAGTATTTCACCCCCTCCTTCTCCCCTTTCCGAAATCGACGAGTTCAAGAAGGCATTGCAAGAATTCTGTAACGAACTCCCTGATTTGGAAACTGAGTTCTCCTATCAGTCTTCACCCCTCCCCCCTCCCCCTCTTTTTGCTCCTTCGAATCAGACGAGTTCGAGAAAGCACTGCAGGAGTTCTATAATAAACTCTCTGATTTTGAAGACGAATTATCTTATCAATCCTAAAATCATGAACTAAATTCCTAATATTCCCTCCCACTCTCACTTACACTAATTTTGTTTTTTTTTTATTTTTCTAACACATATTTTTGTAATAACCAATAAAAAGTTTAATGTTAACAATGGAATCTTGCCTTATTACTCTGATTGATGCCCCCGTATTAATGTAACATCCGCGAACAAATAAACACACACACATTTGCCTATATTAAATTAACTGTTAATGTTTACCATTTTTTATGTATACTAACGTAATTTAATTTAAAAAAAGACTAAAGTTATATTTTATTAAGTTAAATTAAATCAAATCTTTATTAACCTCCTCTCATTCCCAGTCCGAAGGTTGCACTTGGTCCCCGCGTAAAAAAGATTAAATTCTCTTACCAAAAAGACCGCCTGGACCGCCGAACAAACTTCTAAAAAATAGTGTAATAGCGACCCGAACGGTCGTTTACCTAATTTTCGGACCGTCAAGTTTGCTCGACCCGATTCTAACGCCTCGAGGTGTTTGATTTCGGGATCATGAAGATAGTGGTTGCGCCCTTCCATTGACTCATTCTTCCTCGAGTCTAGACGTAACACTATATTAACGTGAGAAAAAAAGCATGAAGATCAATGATGAAATGACATTGGTCTTCTCTAAGTAAATCGAAACGATAACGTCGTTCGAATTAAAGCGAACATAAACTACGCAGTGGCTCGAACGCGTACATCAAATTGTTTTTAATAAAAGATACCGGACAGAATATATCTTCGATAATTAATTAAAGAAATGGCAGAGAAAATTGCAAGCAAACAAGATCGATCGTCGACCCTTGCCTTAAGATTTACAACATCTATTTTCAAATTTCACCACGTGTTCGCCGGATGGCTCGCCACGACAATCTACCGCCGGCGTGGGCAATAGATCTCGGCATAAGTAGTTGGCGAGCGAAAAGCGCTGTGATAGACTAATAAAAGGGTAAAAATAGGACGATGCTCGACAAGCGTGGCAAGCGGGATTTTCTCTAAAAAAGGTGTCAGGCAGGCTCCGGTGTCAGCACGCTTAACATTTTTGACCATCTGTTACTTGTAATAGTACTGATAGCGTTTGATTTCTTCATTCAAAGTCGAAGTCGTTTGCTTCATTTTCCTGCAATAAAGGAATTGCTCGCTACTGCATACATTGTTCGCTTTCGAAAACTGCGTTATTTCTCATAAGTGTAAAGATTTCTTGTATTTTCTTATTTTTATTTATGTGTCGATTAAATATATGTCGATGTTTCCTTGTTACTATCAAGTGAGTAGTTTTTATTATATCCAGTCATGTCCTCTCCCGTTCGCATAGTTGCTATGACAACATAAAAAAATAATATAGTAGATTTCTACAGTAGATTTCTCCTATACAGTTAAAATGTAAATTTATTTTCAACGGAGAATAAGAAAATATCGGTAACTAAACGGAAATTAGCTACTGAAATAGCTGACAAATAAGCCGTATCAATATCAGTGATAAAAGATACTATTAGAAAATAATAATTTTACTGACATCACTCAAAGAATTAACAAAGTCATAAACTAATCAAAATCAGAAAGTTATAAAAGAGAATTCGCCAAAAAAGATAATTTGTGTAATCACAATTCAAGAAATCTTAAGCCGATATCAGATTCATCAATCGGCATTCGTTAAACATAAACCTATATAAAATAGCAGAAACATCTAATCGAATAAAGACACTGGGACAGTTTCAATACGCTAAAATTTTGGAGTATTTCCATCTCTAAAAATCTAAAACATATTTTCGAAAGTAGGAAAACTCGAGAGGAATACAGAATATTCTTTCATGTTTTTTTTTCCTCAGCATTGAACATGCAACTCTCGATCTCACAGTTCTCAATATGCAGCTCTTTCTCGCTTTCCATACTACTCTGTGCAATTCAGTGCTTATAGTATCAATATAATATCTCAACTGATCTTACATTTAAATATTTAAATATACAATTAATATAGAATTCATGCACGGAAAAGCGCACATTTAATCCTTGTTCTTAATACTTTAATTGTTAATAACTTACACTGTAGATGTTAATAACTTTTTTAATAAATAATTCGAAGTGAGAGGCTCTAATGATGAATATCTTGGTGTTAGAGGAATTGGCTAATTGAGAGCCAGGTGCTGTAGACGAGGCGCAGAAAATATCTTTTATTAAATTTTTTGTTTATTTAGAATGTTTCGATCCTAGGCTTAGACCTTCTTCAACAACCACAAAAAAAATTGTTTTTTAATAAAGAATGAGCGATGGCTAAATCTTTTTGAATGTCGTTTTTCTCTAAAATGCTTAGTTTTTGAAAGAAAAGGGGCTGATTACAGCGTTCAACGGCCGACGAACCGGAACAACTTTTGCTAAAGTGACGTTATTTTAAGAAACACATATTCCTGATGTAATTCTAAAACATTTTCTTCTTTATCATAATTTTATTTAAAGCATAATTTTATGTTATAAGATAAAATAGTTAGTGACTCATGCGGTGGTAATTGGACGGTCAGCCACGGCGCGCCGCGTCACTCCTGCCTGCCTTCTGTACTCTACGCGTGATTTGCTAATTATTTTTGCTTATAACTCAAAAATTACGCTTCAATTCAAATTATGGTAAAGAAAAAATCATCTTAGAATTGTATCAGAAATACGTCATTTTACGGATGGAAGATTGTTCTGGGACACCCTATATATATAAAGTCATATATATACATATATACAATATATATATATATATATATATATATATATATATATATATATATATGACTTAAATACTTTTAAATACTTAAATATTTTGATTTAAAAGATGGTAGTTAGTTGAAAGGAGCTAATTAATTTTTTTTTATTAGTGCGCATGGAAAGTGTTCCTTATTTTCTGTATTAGTATATAAGTAATTCTACTATGCTCGCGATTAGGAGAAATTGAAGGACTCAGAACCTGCATCAGATTCGATCTGTCTTTTTCGAAGATATTTCCCGAAGATCGTCTGCATCAGATGTTCAAACATAACATAAAAAATTGTTTGCCTGACTAATCTTCAATGAGAATTTTAACCGGGTCAAATAAGTGAGGATAATCTTTGTCGCGTGCTTCAATTTTGAGCAAGAAATCTAGATAAACGTTAATAAAATACATGTCGCACTCAGCGCGCAATCTAAATTCTGTTATCAATGATAACTTATTAGTCGTTTTCATTCAATGTACGTTGAGTTCGTGTAGTGATAATTATCTACTACAAAATGATGGCCCACACGTACGAACAAAACTCGTTCGAATAGAGAGATAATGGGTACTTCCAACAACGACACAATACGACACAGAGTATCATTCTATCTTTGTTCCTCACTGGTATTGAAAAAAGCACGAATGATAATTTCACTAGATTTGTGTCGACTTGAGTCACTAAATGGAAAGCACCCAGTATTAATCTAACAATCATCACAATAGACGACTTTATCGTTTAGATTTCGATAATCACCTTGGCGCAACGAACATACATGCGATGATATTTTTCTAGAAAAGGAAGAAAAGGATAAAAAACCGTAGTGGTAGTCTAAGAACGTCCGCGACGTTTGACAAACATTAAATATTTGTTTCTCATAACTAATTTGAATGTTCAAGTTGATTATTTATTATTATATAATTAATTAACTATTATCGAAACAAGATTAATTGAAATAAAACATCGAATAATACAAATAAAATAATGGTAAATAATATATAAAGAAAATGAATTTATTTAATAAAAATAATGTAACAATAATGTTAAATAAAATACATAGAATAGTGGATAATATATTAATTATAAAGTGAATAATAAATTTATCATTAACTATAATGTAGAGTAAAAAAAATAATTTATACGAAATATTCTTAAATAAATATTTTTAAAAATATTTTACTGTATCTAAAACGTAAGACTGCAAAAATGGTCATTGGAACTACGGTCCAGAGGCAATAAATGTGAAACTATCGGAAGCAATAAAAGTGAAACTGAGTTTTATTTTTATCCTATTGTATCTAACGTATATATTCCTATTGTGTCAGACATGAGGCTAAAATAAAAAGGTTTCTACTTACCTAGCGTTGCAATGGACTATTCTAGACAATTCTAAAATGTTCCAAACCATGTGCTGGCAAATATTACAAAATGGCGTAATTTCCTGGATGAGTGCTGCGTCGAAGGTCATTGGCAGAAATCTTGCATTTGCTTCCACGGATTTGCTTTTCGTATTTACCGAAACTAAACAATAAATTCACGGTCATCTGCGTATCGATCCTATTAGTACAGATTATGCAAGTCATTATTGGGCACGAGAGAAACTATACTATGCGGGAATAGTTTTTCGTAATCGTGTAACACTGGTAATCTGCTTTGATATACGCGAAATTATTAATAGAGACGAGATTATAATCCTGTGCGATCAGGCGATGGATTGTTCTTTTCAGCACGACGTGTTTCAAGCATTGCAAGATTTTTAATATTTACTAGCGTTAAATAACAATTCTTATGAAACGATCGAATGTTGTGTTATCGTATCAATAGATTGTCGTACGACGAATCTCACTGGCGAGATTCATTTTAACTGCTGCGATTGCGAGCGGATCGTTTTCTTATATAGTCACTACAAGATTAATTTTAGAAAATAATTTGTGTTACTGCGTGTACCAGCTAAGAATGATATTTAAGAAAAGATATTTAATAGAAGATAGAATGTATGTGTGGTGAGATTAATTTCATTGAAAACACTGAATTTAATGATAATAACCCTAACAGCACATGATATCATTCGAATATTCTATACTTGTACTGTGAACATACGTTACAGATATAATATACTGAGAATATTCTATAACATCACTTATAACTTATAGTATATTATTTCTCGTATATTCTCAGAATATATTTTTAATATCTCTTATAGTATATTATTTCTCGTATATTCTCAGAATAAACTTTTAATATCTCTTATAGTACATTATTTCTCGTATATTCTCAGAATATACCTTTACTATCTCTTACAGTATATTATTTCTCATATATTCTCAGAATATACTTTTGAATTACGCGAATTTATTTATTAGTGGATATATGTGTAGCATGTCATTTTAGATACGTAATTTCCGGTGTTGCCGGCATTTATCTCTTCTTGTACATCTGGTGACGACGTGCGATTATACACATTGTGATTAATCACAGGTAATTCTTTTCTTTTTAAACTACACTACTAAACATAAAAGATACTTCCGCATGAAAGATATTTTTCATATTTTTTATTCATACTTAATCATTTTCGATAAAATACTTTGCTACTGCAAAATAACCTCAAAATCGGATATTTTAAAATTTGTTTATTTATCGTAAGTTTATATTTCATAGATAAAAAATACTTTTATTATTATCTAACACTCTCGTTATATTTCAACATTGCCACAAAAAAAGCGCAATCTATTTCTATACAAAACTCTACGTATATGTATAGAAAGCACACATATACAGCTGTGATACAAAGCAAGAAATAAGTACAATAATCTTTAAAAAATTTACATTTTTATTTCCTTTACATCTTATGTCTTTCTACTTTTTTCTTGCTTATTTATGTACACTGCTCGTCAATGATTTGTTCCGTTGTTATAGTACACTGCATGAAGCAAGAAGCAACAGAATAGAACGAGTCATTGATGGACGTGTATACCTTCCATATATGTCTCTTATAATTTTTGAAATAACATTAGATCTAAATGTTTACAATCACATTTTTGAATTGATTTACATCATAAATATGTATAGAAATACTATTGTACAATGTTTTTAAATCAGTTTAAAAATATGATGGTAAACATTTAAGTTTAATATGTTATCACATTGATATCAAAGACATATATTTATATATGTTTTTTTATGTGAAATTCTCATTATATTCCAGCATTTCCACAAAAAGAAAATCGTATCTCTACTTCATAATCTGCTTTCTGGGATAAGAAAAATTGATCTTTATCTACGTAGAGATACAAAGAATACGTAGATATACACAAGTTGTACAATAAAGCAAGGAAATTAATAAACTAGATTCAACAATAAATCAAGTGAGTTTTCTAATGATATTTAATATAATACATTAATAATTTTGAACTCTCTCTGCTCTTCTATTGATAAATATATCCTACATACAATTTTTATTATTTTTCATGGAACAAAGTTATACATATATAAATGCATGTATTACTATATTATACATAATTACCCATAATTTCTTTATTCATATGCAATAATACTTTAAAGAGCATATGTACTAATAATTTATTTATTAAATTAGATTAATAATTTTGAACTATTTATATTAGTACACATTCTGTTTAATCGCTAGTGTGTATACAAGATAACTTGTATAATATAATAATATGTAACGCGGTCACCTCGCTCGACGCTCGGATCGGCTCGTCGGTGTCCGGGTTCGAGAGAAGGAGAGACTCAAACTTACGAGACACAGTAAAGGTTGAAACGATACTTTATTCAGTGAGAGAAAGATAGATACAGCGTGCAGGGCCTGGCGATGTCGTGCGTGGAGCGGTGTTGCTGGTAGCAGGATGCGGGGCGCAAAGCGGAGGCGCAAAGCGATGGTCGCAAAACGGCGAAAAGCGTAAGACAGGCTCGGCGGGTAATCGTTCCCGGTCTTATTTACAGGCGCTAACGGCGTGATTGGAACTAGAGGACTTATTACAAACAGGCCTTATAACTAACGGACTTAGTACTAGACAGGGCTTATTACTAACAGGTCTTATAACTAGCGGACTTAGTACTAGACGGGTCTTATTACTAGGATGCGGTTACAACTAGCGGACTTAGCACGAACAGGCCTTAAGACTAGCAGGTCTATGACTACGAGACTTAGAACTAGCGGACTTATCTCTATCGTGCGACTACTATTTACAACGCGGTCGGTACATGTACTTATACGCTACGATCGGGTTAGGTGGCGAGGTATTGCCGGCAGGCTCGAGTGTCACGTCGAGCACTGCCTTGGCAACGGAAGTCGGTTCAACCCGACGGGGCTGAGTACAACCTCGGCCCGAGGTAGGTAGGAGCCGGTGCAACCCGGCGGGGCTGAGTGCAACCTCAGCCCGTGGAGCGGTCGAGACAGGAGTCGGTTCAACCCGACGGGGCCAAGTACAACCTCGGCCCTAAGAGGTGTTAGGTACTGGTTAGATCGGTGTCAGGAGCTGGTTGGCAGGACGGGATCTGGTCTCGATTCTCGATTCCTCGGCCGGCCGGGCTTATATACCCGGCCGGGGCCTCCCACTATACTGTCGGCCCGGGAGTGGGGTTGATTCCGCGTGGGGACCGTGATAGAGATAGGGCGAGTCGAGAAGCGAGAGCGCATGCAGAGCGAGAGCGTGTGTATCGGTGAGCGAGAGCGCATGCTGAGAGAGGCGGCGGCGGGACAGGTAGGGCTGGGTGAGTAAGCAAGCCGTGTATAGATAGATATATATATTTGTTGGTCACAACAGGTCAGGCCCGTAGTAACGGTCCTATCGTTACAAATACATGCATTTAATTTGGCTTGTTGAAAAATAATAATGAAAAAACAATTACCTGGGAGTCACAAATAATTTTTATAAATAAAAATAGGTTATCAAGAGATATTATATATTCATATAATTTCATATTGTTATTTTATTTTGAAAATTGTCAGGTTTTCATGACTCATGACTCAGAGTTTTCGTCTTAGAATGTTCCACAGAATCTGTCAGCAAAATGGTGTGCGATGATTTTGGGACACTCTGTGTATGTGTGCATTATACTTTCTCTCTCTCTCTCTCTCTAAAAATAATATTCATAAATATTATAACAAAACTTATTTATATTTTTATTTGAATAGAAATATAACAATGAATCGAAAGCGATTCAGAAAAGACATTTCACATATATCAAAAAGGCACTTAAATCGACTAGCCGCACAAGAATCAAAACTTATATGTGATAGTTTGTTAAATACGAGTATATTGTCACATATTAATGATTATGAAAATGCAGAATATTTGAAAAATGATTCCACAATCAATTCACATAAGTGTTATGAGACACTTGCAATTGAAAATGACACTATTTCTGAACGAAATAATATATCTATAAAATGTGAAAATGATGAATATATAGAATTGATTGAATCGGATTCAGAACAATCTTCTGTGAGCATTTTCCAAGAATCAGTACCTTATATTGCAAATGCAAATACTGAAAATGCAAATACAACAGACGATTTTAAAAATAGTCTTGCTGTCTGGGCTACAGAGTATCAAATTTCACATACTGCTCTCAGAGCATTACTTCAAAGATTAAAACAACATTCTTATTTTTCAAAATTGTTGTTAGATGCACGCTCACTTCTACAAACACTAAGAAGACAAGAGATACGTATAGTAATACCGGGAACATACTACCATTTTGGATTACTGAATTCTGTATTAGATATATTGACATCCATAAAGGATAATATTGATTGTGTGAAAATAGCTATCAATATTGATGGATTACCACTGTCGAAATCATCCTCACAACAATTCTGGCCCATATTAGGTTCAGTTCTTTCATATGATAATGTTTTTCTAATTGGACTTTATCATGGAAATGAAAAACCGGCAAATGTCAATGATTTTTTAAAAGATTTTGTTCACGAGGTTAAAGATATATGTGAAAATGGCATTAACGTAAATGGTTGTAACATATCATGCAGACTTGCGGCTTTAATTTGTGATACACCAGCGAAAGCATTTGTTCTGTGTGCAAAGGGACATTCTGGATATTTCAGTTGTACCAAATGTCGAACAGAAGGAGAATATGTAGGAAATCGAATATGTTTCCCACAGGTCAATGCACCACTTCGAACAGATGACGATTTCAAACGAAAGATAGATGAAAATTATCACAAACCAGATATCACTTGTAGTTTATTACAAATACCTCATTTTAAGCCTGTTAATGATGTTCCATTAGATTATATGCATTTGATATGTCTGGGAATTATGCGTAAATTAATATACTTATGGCTTGATGGAGAGTTACATTATCGATTACAGTCTAGAGCTGTCCAAGAAATTTCTACACGTTTAGTAACACAATTGAAGCCTTCAATACCTGCAGAATTTGCAAGAAAGCCACGATCAATGAATTGTGTAAAATTATGGAAAGCTACGGAATATAGATTGATATTGTTATACACTGGTCCATTGGCTTTTAAATCTATATTAAAAAAGAATGTGTATATACACTTTCTAATATTACATGTGATTATTAGAATTCTATCTTCACCAGATTTAAACGAATATGTAACTTATGCACAAGATTTGGTACTTCTCTTTATTAAAAGATTTATGAAACTTTATGGAGTTTATAATATGTCACATAATATTCACAATTTAATACATCTTATTGATGACGTCAAGAAATTTGGACCGCTTGATAATTTCAGTGCATTCAAATTTGAAAACTATATGCAAATATTAAAGAAATACATAAGAAAAGCGGACAGACCTTTACAACAAGTTATACGAAGATATATTGAAAAAGAAATTAACTCAGATTCATCAACTATTTTATCACATTCTGTTGTGGGACATCCAAATTTAATATTATTGCATCATGATGGTCCACTTATATCCAATTGCAAGAATCCACAATATAAAATTGTAAAATACAACGGAATTATATTGAAGAGTAATACACTTGCGGATAGTTGTTGTGGCTTAAATTGTAGTAGCATTGTATCTATAAAAAATATAGCATACTGCACAAAACGAAATATTCCTGTCATTATAGGCCGCGAATTTTTGGAAAAAGAGGATTTATTTAATATGCCTTGTCCATCTTCATTTCTTGGAATTTATATTGTACATTCGTACTCAGATTTGAAATCGTGGCCATTAAAAAATGTTATTAGAAAATATGTGAAGTTACCATATGGAGACGACAAATATGCAGTGTTTCCATTGATACATAGTAAAATGTAATAAAAAACGGCTAAAACGGTAAAAAATATAAATAATTTTATATTTATCTAAATAACAGAATGACTGACACGAAGTTTTATGCAATCGTTGAGTTTGAAGATGGACTTTAAATTGTTCCATACAATTGGCTGAATGAGGATTCCAAGAAAGCCGTTTGGCCTAATTTCACGAATAATAAAAGGTACGACAAGGTGGTGAAATTAATGGAGGAACCGGAACCCACATGGTTGACACATAATATTCGAAAAGTATATGGAACATATTGTAAGTAACATTCTTTTCTTGAATATATATTATTATTATATTAATTTTCCGTATATAATATTAATATATGTTGATGTTTTTTAATAATTATAGGAAAATGATACATTTTTATTATGATTATATTATTTTGTTGCAGCAAATTATGGAGTGGCAAGGCAAAAATTGAAACAGGCCGAAGAAGAATCAGATCTTACTTCTACTACTGAAAAAGAAGAATATCTGAAAAAGTCCAGAAAAATCAGAGCTGCTAAAGTCGTAGACATATCAACGAGCAGCAGCGATGAACTTTCGGATGAATTTATAAGGGAATTTTCAAAAATCCCGAAGATTGATAACGTGGCTACATGTAGGAATAAATCAAAAAGTCAAAAAAATCCACAAAAAGGTAAAAGCACTATAAAGCATTAATCAATTAAAAAAGACTAAAATGTTTCAATAATATATTATTGCATGAATTTTAGATATTAATTACAGAAACATCAATAGAAAATGTGCCAAAAAAATTGAGAATAAAGTGGACAATAATAGAACTATTAATAGAATATTAATAAACAATCAGTGCATTGTAGAAATAGGGGAAAAAGATGATTTTCGTAAGTATAATTTTTGGCGAAATAAATTAAGATTTGTACAAGAGATTTATATATTTGAATATTGTAAAATATATATTATATATGCTTCTGATATCTCTCACACACTCACACACTCACACACACACACACACACACACACACACACACACACACACACACACACACACACACACACACACACACACACACACACACACACACACACACACACACACACACACACACACACACACACACACACACACACACACACACAACACACAAACACACACACACATTTGCACGCATTTATGTATACAGAGCTTCCCGGTATTATTGCACGAATAATTAATTTTTGGTATATATTCTTGGTACATTCTTTGGATTCCATCTTTTTTACAAAATAAATAATTTTAGTGTTATTAACAGTAAAAAATAAGCTGTTTTATCAAGTAAGCTTTACTATAGTATAAATACATAATAAAATCATATTCTTTAATTTCTATTATCTTCATAATTTCAGAAAATTAGAATGTATCTAAAGCAAAATAATAAAGATATAATATTACAGAAAGATAAAAAAATAACACACCTACAAAGAAAAATATTGGAACAAAGCATCAAAAATTCATGAATGCGGAGTAAATATATAAAGTATAAAAATATTGAACTTTTTTGTTTCAGAATTACAAGAGGATGAAAATATCGAACTTTGTGATGGAGAATTGAATGACTGTGTATGACTGTAATTATAATGTACAAGGTATATATAAATAAATATAAATAAATATATATATATATATATATATGCAGAACAATTAGTAATAAATATTTGATTCTAGTATATTTTATTTTTTATAATCTTGTGTTTATGACAAATGAGATAGATATTGTATATTTAGGATTTAATAAATCTATGTAAAAATTGTGTGTAAAAATAATATATATAATAATAACATTATTTTATTACTTTTAGAATCACAATATACTGAAAATGTGTCCAACCCTAAAGAGTGCTATGATAAAGATGATGTTAACTCAACTTTATTAGCAATCAACACATCAGGTTCGAAGTTGAATTATAAAAAAAGTTAGTATAAAAATAATTCCTAGTTTACTTATAATTATATATATGATATAGTTTGTGTCATAATGTTATTGAGTATGAAACAATTTATCGTCATATACTCTTACACTTTTTCTCATATTTTTAACTTCCCAAATTTTTAAAAAATTTTGTATTTTTTTTATACACCTAAATGTTTTTTATAATAGAAGATTTTCAGCAAAAGACGTGTTATATTGTTCTCTATGTCTTTTGTTGGAAAACACTCGACCTTGACGCTCTTATAATTATTAGAAAAACAAATTGATATGATTTAATAGGAGTATAAGTAATTTTAAAATAACATATATAACGAATGTCTAATATAGATCGGAAAAATAAAATGTATATTGACTTAGTTTACATCAATACTTAAATATGCGTACTAAGTATATTATGGCCAATAACAATCATTTCTCGGAAGAATGGGATGATTGTGATTGATCATTATAATATAATTTAGTACGCATATTAAAGTATCGGTGTAAACTAAATCTTTGTAATATGATTGGTTGATATTATATGTAATAATAAAGCCATTACATATTATATCTGATATGTAAAATTAGATCAATAACTAAATCAATGTTTAAATTGTATTGAAATAGTATGGTAATTTTATTTTATTACTTTTAGAGCCACAATGTACTGAAAATTTGCTCAACCCAGAAGAATGCTATAATGATGAGGATAATATTAATGATGATGTTAACTCAATGTTATCAACAAACAATATGCCAAATGTGAATTATGAACAAAGTTAGTATGCAAATAGTTTCTATTTTATTTATGATTATGATATATTTTCATAAGTCCTATATTTAATTATTTATTCGGAAACATTTTTGCATTATATTTCGTTTTTATTTTTCTTTTTTTTTATATTTTCAATCTAGAATTTTTCAAAAATTTCATCTTTTTCACACATACATGAATTAACTTTTTTCAATGTTTTATAGGAATGGAAAATTTTCAACGAGTTGTCGTTAGAAAATTAATAAATTTGGAATTAAAAGTTAATAATATGAGCCAAAAAATGAAATTAATGAATACAAATCAAAAGCTTATATTAGACAAACTTTCACTTACTTCAATTTTCGAAATGGAACAAAGAGAAATTGATATTTTTGAAGATTTACCACTCAAAGATGAGAATAGTCTTCAACTCATGGAAACAAAATTAAAAAATGACATCTTATCGGAATCAAATGGTAAATCGAATATCTATATTTCAATCTTAAAAATATTTCAGTATTATAAAATTTCTTTGAGAAAAGGAAGGATAATAGTTTAGGATCTGATGGACAATTTTGAAGAGAATATCAGTAGAAAAATTTTAAACAAATTTTATGTATTGAATATTATTTCTTGCATGATAAAATCATATCTATTTTCTAGATTATGTAATGTATTTGACCCGTGCAACATATGTAAATTTCTCAAAGTTAGCAGATGCATATGTATATAAATTATATATTTAGATGAAACAAGTTTTTTTATAGAAATTTTATAAAAAAGCATTTACAAACATATATTTTGTGGAATATTTTTATTCAGAATTGCAGATCCTAAGTTATTTATATTCTTTTTCTCGTTTCGAGATGTTTTATGCAAAGAATAGTTAATAAAATATAATACTATATCATTTTGCTCATACATATTTCGAAAATAACTATATTCATAATACTACTTTAAAATAATTTTAGATTAAACAATTGGTACGTTTAACTTGTGACAATATGAAAACCTCATGTTTACGAGTAATAAAATCCATATTATCTAATAATTTGGCGGAGAAATACAGTTGGTACGGAGCAAAAAAAAAAACAAAATTTTTCAAAACTGGATATATGCAAAATAATTATGAGTAAGTAAAATATTTAAAAGCAACCTATTTTTTTATTAATAAATTGTATAATTCCTTAACAAATTGAAAGACATTCGTAAATATTTGTAGCATTTATTAATTAATAAAACATATGTTAATATTAATATTTTTCAAGTATCTCTTATATATATTAGAAATAAGCATACTCATTTCTTACTTGATTAAAATTATATCATAGACATATTTGTTCTTATATTTATTGATGAAATAAAATTAAGTAATGAAAATGTTTCTTTTCCAGATATGATACGAAAATCACATACTAATGTGACGGACGAGCAGATTGCCGCGCCTATAAAAATATGACTAGCCCATGCTAAAGAGCGCATGGAGCGTTCTCGAAATATACAAGAATGAATCTTATGGATTCCCGAGTGTGCGAAGCAGCAACAATAGTAAAGCCTATTGCACAGTGCAAAGGAACAGGCAATAGGAACAGGGAATAACATAGACAATAGAAATAACCACATTTCAATTTACCAGAAACTGTGTATCAATGCACAATGGAATGTGGAATAGGCAATAGGAATAAAATTTCCGGCGCGTTGGATTTCCTATTACCTATTCCATATTCCATTGTGCGTTGATATACAGTTTCTGATAAGTTGAAATGTGATTATTTCTGTTGCCTGTGTTATTCCTTGTTCCTATTGCCTGTTCCTTTGCATTGTGTGATAGGCTTAACAGGAAGCAACCGTCCTTGATAGCCGTCCATTTATTATGACAATAAATCTCTGTGTCGCGTCTATTATATTTAATTTATATATAATAAAATAATAATAAGATAATAATAAGATATTAATAATAAGTTAATAAGATATTTATATAAGATAAAATAAAATACTAATAAGATATTAATTATATAATAAGTTAAGAAGATATTTTAATATAAATTATAAGATATTACAAAATATAAGATATTATAAAATATTAATAGAAAAGGATATTGCGGCGTTTATCAACAAAGTTCGATAATTAAAAGAAGGTATTGCAACGTGGCATTGTAAATGTATAATAATTCAATACACAATGTATGACATGAAAAAAAAATTTTAATTTATATAAATATATATATTTATCAAATATAAATAGAGTAAAAATTAATATAACATCACCTAACCTAATCCTAATCAATGCATGATATACCAATAACATACTTGGACAATGTTCTATAGATATACCAGTAATATACTAGGCGACGTTCTATAGATATACTAATAATATACTAGGCAACGTTCTATAAATATACCAATAACATGTACTGGGTAACATTCTATAGATATACTAAAGATATACTAAAGATATATTAAAAGATATTCACAGAATATTCTACGAACTATAATAAGTGGGACATAGGAACATTCTCAGTATGTACTCAGTATGTCATAGTACGTATATCGAATATTTTGAGAATGTACGCAATATACTTTTGCGATATCCTTCGAACATTCTCAGAATCTACATGTGCTGTTAGGGAAATTTATATTCTAGATAGTTATACAGAAATCGAATGAGCTTGCACTAAAGATGAAATATAGCAAGTTAACACTAGAAACTGAATTTTACACTAGAGCTAGGATGAGAAGCAATTGATCGGTTCGAAGTCGGAAGTTGGACTAACTCAGTTGGAACCAGTGATGCCGCAGCGCAGAGCGCACATGTACGCGGTTCGCGCTTGTGTGCATTATCCCTTCTATTGCTGACCCGTGAGCCGCGGGACCCGTTTCTGGCATCACTGGTTCGAACAAAGATGCCTAATTGTAGCCGCAACAGTATGCTTACAGTCTGTGGAGGGGATAAGCTGGCAACACACTAAAGCTCGTGTCACACTGCGGACTCGGATCGGATTTGGAATACGGACTGCAAATCGTCATCCATCCAATCATAGCGAATTAGCCAAGGATCTGATTGGATGATTGAGGATTCGCAGTCCGTAATCCAAATCCGATCTGCCTTCGCAATGCGTAGAGTGATACGGGCTTAAAGCATAAGCCTTCGTTCGTCTGCGCTTTGATCCCCTTTTTTCTGTAAGATGTCCCCACCAGAGGGGGGGGGGGCATGAGATGTAGTGGGTGAAGGTGATAGGACGGCAGCACTATCAACAATTAGTATATAAGAGGTGAGCAAATAGCTCCTTTATCATTATACCTTAGCTTAACTTCGAGTAAGCAGCTACAGTTTAGCCTAGCCGTGTGAGCTTTTGGGAGTTTCTTCACACGTTTGGAACGTATAAACATATTTAATAAAATAAAATAAAAAAACTTTTTGTGTTTAGTTTGTTTTACATTTTTAAAATCTCTTATTCCAAAATTTCCCATTTAAAAATGGGCGATCAAGGATCCGCTGCTAAGAAACTTACGTCTGTGTTAGTAAGTCCTGCGGTAAGTGGTGGGGGCTCCCATATCCCACGATTTGGCAGCTTTGCTTGATGCTCGGCCAGCTTTAGTGTGCGTTGCCAGACAATCTTTCCCACAGGCTGTAAGCATGCTGTTGCGGCTGCAATCTGGCATCTCTGATGTGTGGCAATGTTGGCAAATACTAGAGGAAGAAGTGTAGTATTAACTTTGAGAAATAGTAATATATCTATCAAACCAGTTTGATAAATAATAGTATAAATAGTCGTATTATACATTTTTTTTTCAAGAAATATGTTTTTAAATTATTATGCATTGCACATTGTAACAAGACAATAATTTATAACAACTTCTGGAAAACAACTTTTTATAATGCATGTACCACAAAAAAGTAAAATATTATAAAAAATATGCATTACTGATTATCTAAAATTAACTAAATTTTAATGCATGTAATCAAGCGACGCGGTAGCGTTGCGGTCGTTAAGTACTAAGTATATAAAAAATTTGTTGTAGTTTGTCAACGGTTTGCCTGTGTACAGGAGCCGCGGCACTATCAAGTAGCTTATTCGGAATTTTAGGTCTAGTAAACTTTCGATTAAGATATTTTAATAACTAAAGCTGTAATAAAAAATCTAACGGCACTTTTATTATATAACATGAATACAAGCTTTCGATTGTGACCGGTTCGAATAAGATTGGTGCAGTCAATTCCGAGAAATGATGATCGTATATCAGAATTGTGATATTTTTCGTTCTTCATCATTATCATTATAATCATAAGTTTCAGACTCTCACGTAGAGTCCTATATAATCAGAAAAGCGACAATGCCGTCGAAAAGCGACAATTCCGCTTGCTGATTGGCTGACCGCCACGGGCCCGTTACTTAACGATCGCAACGTTCACGGTATTATTTCATCTTTGTTGTTCACCGAAAGTTGAATAAAGACAGATAATGCACGCGAGCGTTGTGGTCGTTAAATGGAACGCGCCCTATGTTGATGGTTAGTTTACACATAGTGAATTCTACATGCAAACTAATAGTAACCGGCGTACTGTAAGTGAGAAAAAAGTATATTTGTAATGTTATTTAAAATAAAAATATTTTAAATATCTCTGTGTGCGCGAGTGAATGTGGGAGCGCGTTGATAGCGTTAAATGGACACGATAGTGTTCTTGTAGAAGAAGTTAACTTATTAAAACAATAAATAGTGCACAAGTCCTTTTGTCGATTAGATTTAAGCTAATCTTAACCGAGTGCTCGCTCTGGCGAGCGACCGGGAGCGCAACGATAATCTCCGCGAGTGACGAATCTATCGTGAATACCGCAAGCGACGGTATAAATCCACGAGCGACGGATAGAATTTCTTTACAAATATTCGCGAGCTACGAATACTCTCGAAGACGCGTGAATTCGCGAACCACAAGCGATGGTGAACAAAAGAAAAGCGAGCTACTTTAACTCTTGCAAGCGAACGTCTCCGTACTAAGAAATCACACACTGTCTCGGATAAATCTTGATCGAGTGTGCCCGGCAGTTCTCCGAGAGAGCTTTTATACAAACGTTCCTTTTTGTGTTCTAGAAGTTTCTAGACGCGTTTTGTCTCAAAATTCGCGTCGGTTATTATTTCAATTTGTTTGTCGGTTTAGGCTCTCCCGGGTGCTCGCTGCGTGGCCCGCATCGATTGGCACGATCGGGACCGCGGGTCTAGAGCGATTCGCGTAGCGCCGCTGTTAGAACGCGCTCCTATTTGTCGCGCGCCGTGCGACGCGCGAGATGGCTGCTAAAGCGCCAATTTTCGAGCGTGCTTAGCCGCTCTTGTTTTGTAGCGCTCATTATCTAATAACAATTGCTATGCTTATTTTCTATTCGCTCGGTTTTGAACACTGAGATATTTTTAAGATATTTTAGATTACAAATGGACAGCTGCGGGCTGTAGGAAACAGCTGATCGCAGCGAGCAGCCCACGTAATCACCAGTATCGGACGGTGAGTTGCGCCGCTCCTGCCTGCCTCGCGTACGCGTAATTCTTTAACTATTTTGGCTTATAATTTGAAAACTAAGCCTCGGAAAAAATTTTGGCAAAGAAAAAATCGTCTTAGAATTGAGTCAAGTATATGACATTGTAAGGACAGAAAGTTGTTTTGGATCACCTTGTATAGGACTCTACTCTTACGTACATATGCTCGCATGCACACGCGTAAAGCGATTTTGTCCTTTAAGGTGCGCTGCAAACCAGCGCTCATGTACGATTATTCGCTTGAGTATGCAAGTACGCCTTGAGAGACAATGTTGTGTATGTACGTGCATATGTATAAGATAATAATGTAAAGTTATAAGCCTATTGCACAATGCAAAAGAACAGGCAACAGCAACAAGGAATAGAAATTATCCACCAATAGAAACAGGGAATAAAATCTATTTATGAATTTGCGATGTGGTCTATCTTCCGGTTAATTTTAATTTAATGTGTTGCGCTGAAGATGGCTAAAAGATTAGCCGAAACGTCCGCTTTGCGTTTATTTATGTAATGTTGAGTTTCTACAATATACTTTTTTGCGCCTTTATAACTGCGCCTGGCTCTTATTGCCAATATATCCCTTTAATAAATTTTTAAAAATAAGTTATATATATTCTTGATTTATATTTTGCATGGAAAATTCAAATATGTATGTATATATATTATGTATATCGTAGGAACAATATTTAGATATAAAGGGGAAAATGCAAAAGCTTATTCAATTTCTTCCTCTCTCTCCACTGAATTCAAAAATTACATCCAGAAATGAAGATATTTATTATAGAATTAATGACCTTAAAGGATAAAATTGCTAAAGATGCAGAAAAAGATACGCACCTATATCACAAAATGTTAGGTGTAGTTGAAGATACTTGAAATCCATCAAAGGATATAGCAAATGATAAAAGTAAGTAATTAAGTAAATATAGATGCAAATAAAAGCAAATGATAGAAGTCAGTAATTAAGTAAAAATAGGTGCTTTTCTTTGTCTGGGTCTTTAGCAATTTTATCCTTTAAAGTCATTAATCCTGTAGTAAATATTTTCATTTCTGGATGTAATTTTTGGATTCAGTGGAGTGAGAGAAACAGAGAAATTGCATAAACTTTTACATATTCCCCTTTATGTTTCAATATTGTTCCTACGATATGCACAATATATATATACACATATATTTGAATTTTCCATATGTAAAATATAAATCAAGAATATATAAAACTTGTTTTAAAAAAGATTAAATATTGTAAATAAAAAAATTAGAATTTATACAATACCTTTCCTAAGTAATGTTTTAATATTTTGTAGTTGACATCTCACAACAGGTTTCATATTTTCTAGAACTGCATCATAGGCTTCTGTTTTAATCAACGCAGCTGCCAAATTACTATAAACTTTTATATTATCGTCTAATAAAATCTGCAATTTATATTTATATTGTATCACTAATCAATTCTTTCTCCTCATTTTGAACTACTTTTTATCGATGACAGATATACTAATGTTCTCCGATAAGATCAAATTGCAAAAGGCTTTCTTCAAATAAAGCAGCAATTTTTATGTTTCTCATGGTTTTAAAAAATAAGTTCAACCATTGAATCAAAAAAAGTTAAACAGATTAACAATAAGTCTTATCTTTAGAGAATTTAGTTCCTAAGAAAATAAATAACCTTTATTATATAATTTATAAACAAAATTATTATCTTATTTCTCTTCTTTGACTAATACTTAACATTTCTATTTTATGCTCTAACTCTGCTTTCAAATCAACTGTATATAATGTAATATTTTTGATAGAATTCCCAATATTTGTTTTGCTATATTAACATAAATACGCATCTCATTATTTAGCCATTTGTAAATGATCTAAAAATATTAATTACGAATTAAGTACATTTATATATAAAATATAAATAAACATTCACACATTTTCAAAACCAAAAGTAACGAGTAATTTTCAGATCCGCAAAATGTTTGTGTACCCTATAGAAGTGCTTCGATATGATTGTATCATTTTATTATTCAAAGCTAAATAATAAAAATATGTATTGAATGCTGTTGTTTTTATGATATTTCTGGTAGAATTCTTACAAGATTTATTTTGCTATTAACATAAATTCATTGCTCAGCCATATGTAAGTTAACTTAAAAATATTAATTATGCATTAATTACATTTAAATGTAAAATTAAATAAACATTATATACGAATGCGCGTTCGCGGATATAATTACTATTAATACTTTTTGTTTTCAAAAACATGGTTAGATATGGTCAGACATGGTAGATTTTCATGAAAATCTTCCATAATCATTTTTCAACAATGTATTTATGACAAATATGTTAATTGACAATGTACAGATTCATTTAAATGTAAATATTCACTTAGTTTCGATAATACAATCTAACTTTGCTCAATATGACATGGATTACAAGAAATCACTTTTCTTCCTTGCACTATTCCGCGATATTCTTAATAACTATTAACCACTTTATTACTTTTCTTCTTGTGTTACACTATTTCGCGATATATAAACATATTTAATAAATCAATAAATGCAAAAAATATTTGATCTCTTTTGGTTATATCATTTATTAAAATATATTTCAGAAGTAATAATATACTGTTAAAATATATGTGTGTGTGTTTATTCAATAGAATGGGTGGTAAATATGCATATTAGGTTACACCTCACCGATGACTTTGACCTTGACATTTGTTGTCAAGGACATGACCCTGAGTAACTTTTCCTTATAACTTAACCGGCGGTCTCTTATAGTTTCTGAGATATTTAAAGTTAACATTTGGGTAAATATAAGAGACAGAGACACCCCCGATTTCTATAATTTTGTAAATTATTAAATAAGTAGAGAAAAGTATTCTGAGTAACTCCCCGCAAGAACCTAATAATGGACGATATTGGTTTAGAAGATACAACAAATTCAAGTTTGACAATTTTAATGCTTTTATTTCTGTATTATAAACTGATATTAGGAGCACTCGTGTTTATGTACATTATACTAGTCTGTTTATAACCTAAGTAAAAAAGTTTTTATTTACATTATTTGAAACATAGCTACATAATTATTGATATTTTGTCAACAATCGAGTTCACTTCGTCGCAATTCGTTGAAAACTTTCAATATGCAACTACACGAATTTCTGAGTCTCGTTGAGAATAATAATAAATTAATAGATTTTTTGACACAGCGAAAAGCTATTCACGCACAAATTAATTGCAGCAAATAAATAATGTTAACTTTTTTTATTATTTGTTAATTGCTTGGAATAATTATGTAATAAACCGCTTTCGCGAGGCGGACGCGGATAACTCGGTCGGGATCCGGGGCTCGTGAAAGGGGTATCGAGAGATGAACGAAAGTAAAAGATAATTTGTTGTTAGGTAGAATATAATTTATTGCGTATAAATGTGTGTGTGTACAGCGTGTGTGTATGTGTATAAACGGTGTCTCTGTGTGGGTGTGTGTAGTTGTGTACGTGTGAGACGAGAGGCGAGTGAGTGCCTGCGCGAATGTATAATACAAATCTATAATAAATTATCAGAATATCGATAGTATATATATAATGCGATATATGGCGGTGTGTGGTTGACAAGAATGCAAACGTGTGTGTATAAGATGCGGATTCGGGTAGCGGTACGGTCGTTTCGGATGCGGTACATCCGAGTTAATGCACGTATGCGCGGTGCGGAGCGTGATTCCGGCGGTTCGATATACTATCGATTACGCTCGCGGGTCTTGATTTCGGCAGATGCCGCTAGTTATCGGGCGGTAATTTCGGTCGGGCCGGTGGGCGGTCCTTTGACGCGCCTGTATCGATTCGGGTACGTCGATCGGTGTCGCGGCAGGATATAGATCCTCCCCCTGAGCGGGACTTAGCGCGTCGTATTAATGGCGAGTCCGATTGCGTAAATGGCGGTCGCGGAATTACTGCCGGTTCACGGATAGCGCGTTATCGTTTCGTCCGGGATGGTCTTTCCCGTGGAATTCAGAAGTGCAACGGCCGACGGGAACACCCGTCAATGGCAGGGAACTCTCTACCATTGGATGATCGCCGTTGCACGTAGGTGGACGGATTTATTCGAGGTGTCGAGAACTCTCGACGGAGGTTGAGTACGCCCAACCCCGTTTTCCTCTTTCGTATAAGGTTGGATGGATCGCTCTCGGAGATGCCGCAAACTCTCGGCGGAGGCTGGGTACTCCCAATCCCGTTTTCTCTTTCTTTGAGCGTGTTTCAGGATCGTTCTGGATTTCCAGGCGTCTTACAGACTCTGGCGGTTGCGGAAGATCTGGTCTCGAGATGTCAAAACGTGCCTTATTTATACCGCTTTTTCGGCGGGCGCGCGTGCGTAATATGCCTTAATGTTTAAGGCATATTGTTTAACGGTGAACCGCGGCGCGCGACTCGGGTGGTTTCGGGAATGGTCGGTACACTCTCAGAAAGGATTTCTGATAACGAGACAAAAAATATTCTTGACATATTTAATCGTATCACAACCTTATGCAGTATAAAAATAAAACAATTTTAAAATTAAATCAATAATTCCTTTTCTTCTCTTTCGAATTAAATAAGATTGTCTTACTATCTTGAGGCAAGAGTAACATATACAAATCTAAGCTTATATATTCTTGCATTTAGAATAACTTGATGTTAGCGCCACAATAGTCGGCGCGAAACCGATATGCGGTGGCGTTACTAGGCATTTTATTCTAGATTTAAGAATTTTCCATTTAAGATTAAAATATTCCTTTTTCAATAATAAATATGATTGTCGCTATATCGATCCTACTTTATGATAGATTGAAGAGTAATAGCATTAGATCCGGAAATCTTTTCTGTGGGTGTACGGTTACCCGAGCGCAGCGACGGTTCCGGATAATCGCGCGTTTAAACGGCGGTTATAAATCGGCGCGTTTCTTATGCTTTAAAAATAGGCGCTCGGCGCCTCTGCATTATGCCCGACCGGTGTTTGTCGGGCGGCGAACTTCCGGCGGATCGACGACCGGGTAACGGTGGAGGGATGCATCGTTACAATTATTTATTAAATGCGTAAGTGAGAAAGGGTAATTTTTGGTAATTATGCAGAATAGGAGAGGCAGCAAAGTCCGCCCCACAATTGTTGCGTGGATGAGAAAGTATATGCGTGGATGCTGTGGGTTCTGCCCCCCCCCCCCCTATGGGGAGGCTCCACTTTCGGAACTAACCCAAACCTATTTTTGATTTAAAACTAAGATTTGGTTCGGGTTAGGTTATATCTTCCGGAAGTGAAGCCCCTCCGTAGGGGGGGGGGCGGGGGCGGAACCCACTGCACGCATATACTTTACAAAGCAAAGCGAAGTCCGCCTCACAATTGTTGTGTGGATAAGAAAGTATATGCGTGGACGCAATGGACTCCATTATAAAAAAACTAGACACATAGGTTTGCGTTGAACCTCGCTTTGCGTGGAAAGTAAAAGAACCCAAAGAGCTTCGTCTCTGGAAATTTAAAAAAACACTTTTTTCACGTCTGATCTACGTAAATACAATGTAAACAATCTTTATTTTTTTTAATTTTATAATAGAAAAATCATTAAAATTGTGAAATCATAACTTTAAATATCTCAGAAACTATAAGAGACCGCCGGTTAAGTTATAAGGAAGTTATTCAGAGTCATGTCCTTGACAACATATGTCAAGGTCAAAATCATCGATGAGGTGTAACCTAATATGCATATTTACCGATTGGGCTTATGTCATATTCATAATAAATGTATGAATAAGAAACAAGTCCATCTTCTTCGTAATAAAAACAATTTCCTTCCTATTGATTATACAGTTTGTATACAGTTTAACTTTTGTATTAAAATTACCTATTAAAATAAGATAGATAAATGATTGATACTTAAAAGATTAAGCATTAAAACATGAGATTGTGTCCGTTAAAATTCAATATGGTATAAGCTTTGTACATATATACTGTTTATATAATCCCTTCTAAAAAGAATTTCCTTTCTATTGACTAAGTTTTTAAAGAAAAATAGTAATACTAGGCGGGTTCTAACTCAGGTCCTCTGAGGGGGGGTGAGGGGCGAGGGGAAACCGGCGCGGGGGAATGACGTCACGCGGACGGAGGGGGATTTTGGCGGCGCGGGGGAATGACGTCACGCGGGGGGGGGGGCTTATCGCGGGAGCATAAACAGCGCGGTGTATTACAAAGGGTGAGTGTCGATGTCCGGCTGCTCGAGAATTTATAAACATTATAAACAAATATCATCTCACACTGCACTATTGCACGTGCGGCATTGTTGAATTTCGTAGAAAGATGATAAGGTTAGCGCCGATGTCTGGCTGCTATAATTTATTATAAACAAAATAAAACCATCGCGGTGGTCTCTTCATCTTTTTTTTCCAGGAAGAGCCGCTCACGCACTATTGCGCGTAACATTAAAATTAGATGATAAGGCGAGCGCCGATGTCCGGCTGCTATAATTCGCGTCGGGACATGTTTATCGGTGTACTTACAAAAGGCGGGTGTCGATATCTGAAAAATAAGACGAAGGATAAATAAGTTTTTATTTATTAAAAGTTTTTATTTTTTAATTATTTTTTATTTTTTATGAAAATTATTTTACAAGGAAAAATTTTTTTAATAGTTATTTTTTAGGGATAAATATTAAACTTTTTTGTGTATAAGTTGGGATTTTTTTATATACTTGGCGTATTTTTTTTAACCTGTGTGAGGTTCTTTTGTGAGATAGATATTATTTTAATAATATAGCGTATTTTTTATTTTAACTCAATAATCGTTTTATTAGTAATGCACAATCGCAAATTAATTAATATAGCATCTGTTAGAATTGGATAATAAAATTAAATAAAATGTTGGTATATTATTAAAATTAAAGAAATATTGCTTATTAGAAATATTTTTTAGTACCCAATATATAAAAGATACTAAATTGTTAATTTGTAACGCGGTCACCTCGCTCGACGCTCGGATCGGCTCGTCGGTGTCCGGGTTCGAGAGAAGGAGAGACTCAAACTTACGAGACACAGTAAAGGGTTGAAACGATACTTTATTCAGTGAGAGAAAGATAGATACAGCGTGCCGGGCCGGGCGGTGTCGTGCGTGGAGCGGTGCTGCTGGTAGCAGGATGCGGGATGCAAAGCGGAGGCGCAAAGCGATGGTTGCAAAGCGGTGAGAAGCGTAAGACAGGCTCGGCGGGTAATCGTTCCCGGTCTTATTTACAGGCGCTAACGGCGTGATTAAAACTAGAGGCCTTATAACTAACGGACTTAGTACTAGACAGGTCTTATTACTAGGATGCGGTTACAACTAGCGGACTTAGTACTAACAGGCCTTAGGACTAGCAGGTCTATAACTACGAGACTTAGAACTAGCGGACTTATCTCTATCGTGCGACTACTATCTCCAACGCGGTTGGTACATGCACTTATACGCTACGATCGGGTTAGGTGGCGAGGTATTGCCGGCAGGCTCGAGTGTCACGTCGAACACTGCCTTGGCAACGGAAGTCGGTTCAACCCGACGGGGCTGAGTACAACCTCGGCCCGTGGTAGGTAGGAGCCGGTGCAACCCGGCGGGGCTGAGTGCAACCTCAGCCCGTGGAGCGGTCGAGACAGGAGTCGGTTCAACCCGACGGGGCCAAGTACAACCTTGGCCCGAGGTATAGAGAGCCGGTTCAACCCGGCGGGGCTGAGTTCAACCTCTGCCCTAAAAGGTGTTAGGTATTGGTTAGATCGGTGTCAGGAGCTGGATGGCAGGACGGGATCTGGTCCTGATTCCTCGGCCGGCCGGGCTTATATACCCGGCCGGGGCCTCCCACTCCCTGTCGGCCCGGGAGTGGGGTCGATTCCGCGTGGGGACCGTGAGAGAGATAGGGCGAGTCGAGAAGCGAGAGCGCATGCAGAGCGAGAGCGTGTGTATCGGTGAGCGAGAGCGCATGCTGAGAGAGGCGGCGGCGGGACAGGTAGGGCTGGGTGAGTAAGCAAGCCGTGTATAAACATATATATATTTGTTGGATACAACAGGTCAGGCCCGTAGTAACGGTCCTACCGTTACATCACCCCCCCTCCATTAAGGGGGCGGGGGCGTAGGCGGCTGCTCCTTACCGTCCCGTTTCTCACGACCGGCAAGCGAGGTTTCCCCGATGCCCGTGGTTGCTTAACGGGGATTATCGGCGTTTGCGGTCGGTAATCGTTGGGCAACGGTAATCTTCCCGTTGGTAGTGGTTGTAGCGCGGGTTTTGGGTTGCCAGGCGTTAGACTTCGGTCTCCGGTGGGTCTGGGTGCGCCTTGATGTCCTGTATGTGGACGTGCCGGTGCCAGCGTCCTCGTTGATCCCGGAGGTCGACGATGACTGGGGAGATTATTTTCCGGACTTCCAGGGGCCCCACGAATTTCGGGGCCAGTTTGGCGTTAAACGCCTTTGCCTTGTCGGAGAGGGTGTGGTTCCGCTTCCACACGAGCTCCCCTATTTTCGGCCTCCAGTCCCGCCGTCGCAGGTTGTAATGCCGCTCTTGACGTTGGAAGGCCTGTGCTAAGCATATTCGCACTAGTTCGTACGCTTCTTGCAGCCGTCGGTGGGTCGTGTCTGGTGGTGCTGCGGTTCTCGATTGGCGTCGGTCTTCCGGATGCGGTCTGGCGAGTTCTCTCCCGTGGTTGAGGTAGGCAGGCGTGTGTCCCGTGGCCTCGCTCCATGCAGTGTTGAACGCGTATTGGAGGGCGGTAATGTGCTCGTCCCACGTTTTCTGGTTCCGCCCCACGTATTGTGCCACCATTGTTTTGATGGTCCGGTTGGCCCGTTCCACCGGGTTGCACTGTGGTATGTAGGGCGGCGAGGTGCGGTGGCGGATCCCGAACGCGCTTAGCAGCCTTTCCAACTGTTTGGACTTTAGCTGAGTCCCGTTGTCTGATATGACTCACTGCGGACATCCGTGTCGGTACACGACTTGATCAACGAAAGCTTTCGTGACGTTAGCTGCGGTGGCCTTCCGCAGAGGCGCGACCTCTAGCCATTTCGTAAACCGATCCTGCATCGTAAACAGCCACGTATGCCCTTGGTTGGAGCGGGGTAGTGGTCCCACCAGGTCGATCGAGACCTGCTGCCATGGTGCGGCGACCGGAGCGGTGTGTAGTGCGCCGGCAGGTCGCTGTTGAGATACCTTATGGGCTAGGCATGTTGTGCAGGAGCGGACGTATCGGGCGATTTCCTGGAGCATCCCTGGCCAGTAGTATTGTTGGGCGATGCGCGCCATGGTTTTGGCGGTCCCCAAGTGCCCGGCGGCTGGGTCGTCGTGCCAGCGTTGGAGTAAGGCGATGCGGTCGGGTGTCGGGACGCATTGTTTCCATTGTGCGTCCGCGGGTACTTCCCGGAAGTCTAAATCATGGAGTATATATCGGTACAAGGTTCCGCCGCGTATTTGGTAGTCCGGCCGGTCGGCTGGTCGGGTCAGGACGTCTTGTTTGATCCGGTGATACCAGGTGCACGGCGGCTTCTGCTGCGCTGTGGCGACCTCTGGTTGGCGAGAGAGCGCATCGGCCACCTGATTCTGCGAGCCCCGGCGATATCTTATCTCCATGTCATGCTGCTGGAGCTCAAACAGCCGTCGCGCAAGTCGGCCGGACGGGGCTTCCAGGCGCTGTAGCCACCGGAGAGATTGGTGGTCAGTTAGCACCGTGAAGCGATACCCTTCCAAATAGTCCCGCATCCGGCGTATTCCCCACACTACGGCGAGGCACTCCAACTCGGTTGCGCTGTAGTTCCGTTCGGCCGGATTTAGCGTCCGGCTGGCGTAGGCAATAACGCGTTCCCCCTCCGCGAGTTGTTGCGTTAGCACGGCGCCGAGTCCGTGTGCGCTGGCGTCAGTTTGCAGTGTAAACGGCTGCTCAAAATCGGGGCATGCCAATACTGGGGCGGAGGTTAGGGCCTTCTTGAGGCGCTGGAAGGCTTGGTTCTCGGTTTCGGTCCACGCCCAGCGGGCGTTCTTGCGCGTGAGGTGTGTTAACGGTGCGGTGACGGTGGAGAAGTCTCCTATGAATCGTCGGTACCAGGACGCTAGGCCGAGAAACTGGCGGACTTGTCGTAGATTGGTGGGTGTGGGCCAATCGGCGATGGCGCTTACTTTGGCCGGGTCGGTCCGGATTCCTTGTCGGTCGACGATATGTCCCAGATATCGGAGGCTGTCCCGGCAAAAATGGCACTTATCGGTGTTAAGGCGGAGTTTGGCGGCTCGTAGGCGTCGGAAGACTTCGGCCAGGTGTGTCAGGTGATCTTCAAAGGTTGGGCTGGCCACAACGATGTCGTCCAGGTATACCAGGACGTGTGGTTCGAGCTCGGGCCCCAGTATTGAGTCTAGTAGACGTTGGAACGTGGCGGGTGCCGAGTGCAGGCCGAACGGCATGGTCCGGAACTGCATGAGCCCTCTCCCTGGGACGGTGAACGCTGTTACTGGCCGGCTCTCGGGTACCAGCGGGACTTGCCAGTATCCGTTCTTGAGGTCGAGCGTGGTTAGGTATTTGGCTCCTCGGAGCTTATCCAGGGTGGCCGCGACGTGGGGCAACGGGTAGGCGTCCTTTTGAGTCACGCTATTTAGCTTTCGGAAATCGATGCAGAATCGATAGGTGCCGTCCTTTTTTCTTACGAGTACGACTGGGGAGCTCCATGCGCTTTGCGACGGCTCGATCACGCCGGCTTCTTCCATTTTACGAACCTCTTGGTCGATGACGGCCTGCATGGCCGGATTACGAGGTCGGTATCGCTGTTTGATCAGTTGGTCCGTGGTAAGGCGGATCCGATGTTCTATGCGGTCCGTGGGACCGCGTACAGCGTCGAAAGCGGCCAGTTCCCGGCTCAGAAACTCTCTCAGGCGGCGGTCTTCGTCCGCGGTTCGGGGTGTCAGCCCGGCCGAAATTTCCCCGACGGTGGGTACCGCTCTGGTGGGGATGTCTGGTGGCGCTGGTAGTGCTACCCCCATCTTAGTCCACAGATCTATGCCGATTAGTATCGGCCCGCTGAGGTTCGGCATGACCTGGAACCGATGGGTTATGGTGCGGTCGGTCGTGGCAACTGGTATGTCTACGGTCTGCTTGATGGCTACGGTGGTGCCGTCGGCCAAGTGGATCTGCTGGGTTACCCCCCGGGGGGGGGGTGGCCGCAGTATTTGGCTCGCTTTGCCGTAGCCGGGCTCACGAATGAGACTTCGGAGCCGGAGTCTAATAGTGCCCATATGTGTCGGTCGAGCACTCGTATCTTTATGTGCGGCCTAGGTGTGAACCTTATTCGGTTGGAGCGGGTCGGGCGGTGGCCGCTGGTTCCCCGGCCCGGAAGCCGTTTCCCGACAGTGGGTGGCAGTCGCGGGTGAGTACCCCGTCTCGGCCGCAGCGGGAGCAGAACTTGCGCGGCGGTCTCTTGCAGTCGAGCCGCGTGTGGCCTCTCTGCTTGCAGCGCCAGCAACATTCTTCCCGGCTGTATGTGGCGGCGGCGACCGGTGAGCTTGGCACGCTGTGGGCCGGTGGTTGTTCCTCCTTCTGCCGGCGCAGGACCCTCTCGTGCTCGGCCGCTCGGGCGCTTAATTCGGCGATACTGGTGGCTTCTGCCGCCCGAATGTATAGCTGGTAGCTGGAGTGTAGGTTGTTGTATAGTAGGCGGGCCTTTTCCCGAGGGGTGTAGCCCCCGGCGCGCCTCATCATCGTTAGCAGGTCCGTGGCGTATTGGTCGAAGGGCTCCCCCGGTCTTTGTCTTCGGGCTTGGGCATCTTGCCGCATTTGGTCCTGATAGTCGGGTGGGAGGTACTTTAGTCGGAAGGCAGCACAAAAGGCATCCCAGGTGGCCCACTCTTCGTGGTTGTTGCGATACCACAACAAGGGGTTCCCGCGTAGCATTTCGGGTAACCCGAGGAGGAGAAATTCGTCAGCGCAGCGGTAGGATCGTTTTAGTTCCTCAATTCGCTCGATAAACGCGAATGGGTCCTTGCCTTCGAAACATAGGCCCCACTTACGGATTGGATCTAGCATCGCGGTCGGGTCAGGTATGTTCGGTTCGGTATGGTCGGGGGTCGGCTCGGTATGGTCTGGGGTAGGCTCGGGTCGTCCCGGCGCCGTTTCTTCGTGGTTCGGCATGTCGGCGTGATTGTGTTCGGGGAACAGCCCGGGGTTTTTCGTTACGAATTGACGCAGGCGATGCCGTAAGCTGTCGATGTTTCCGGTACTGTCGATACCGTGGGAGACTAAAATGGTCGCGAGCTGGGCTTTCGTTAGCAAGTATATCCAGGAGATTTTCATCGGGACACGCACGTAAGCTGGAGTCTCTACTGGGCAGGTCCCTGTTCGGGCGCCATTTGTAACGCGGTCACCTCGCTCGACGCTCGGATCGGCTCGTCGGTGTCCGGGTTCGAGAGAAGGAGAGACTCAAACTTACGAGACACAGTAAAGGGTTGAAACGATACTTTATTCAGTGAGAGAAAGATAGATACAGCGTGCCGGGCCGGGCGGTGTCGTGCGTGGAGCGGTGCTGCTGGTAGCAGGATGCGGGATGCAAAGCGGAGGCGCAAAGCGATGGTTGCAAAGCGGTGAGAAGCGTAAGACAGGCTCGGCGGGTAATCGTTCCCGGTCTTATTTACAGGCGCTAACGGCGTGATTAAAACTAGAGGCCTTATAACTAACGGACTTAGTACTAGACAGGTCTTATTACTAGGATGCGGTTACAACTAGCGGACTTAGTACTAACAGGCCTTAGGACTAGCAGGTCTATAACTACGAGACTTAGAACTAGCGGACTTATCTCTATCGTGCGACTACTATCTCCAACGCGGTTGGTACATGCACTTATACGCTACGATCGGGTTAGGTGGCGAGGTATTGCCGGCAGGCTCGAGTGTCACGTCGAACACTGCCTTGGCAACGGAAGTCGGTTCAACCCGACGGGGCTGAGTACAACCTCGGCCCGTGGTAGGTAGGAGCCGGTGCAACCCGGCGGGGCTGAGTGCAACCTCAGCCCGTGGAGCGGTCGAGACAGGAGTCGGTTCAACCCGACGGGGCCAAGTACAACCTTGGCCCGAGGTATAGAGAGCCGGTTCAACCCGGCGGGGCTGAGTTCAACCTCTGCCCTAAAAGGTGTTAGGTATTGGTTAGATCGGTGTCAGGAGCTGGATGGCAGGACGGGATCTGGTCCTGATTCCTCGGCCGGCCGGGCTTATATACCCGGCCGGGGCCTCCCACTCCCTGTCGGCCCGGGAGTGGGGTCGATTCCGCGTGGGGACCGTGAGAGAGATAGGGCGAGTCGAGAAGCGAGAGCGCATGCAGAGCGAGAGCGTGTGTATCGGTGAGCGAGAGCGCATGCTGAGAGAGGCGGCGGCGGGACAGGTAGGGCTGGGTGAGTAAGCAAGCCGTGTATAAACATATATATATTTGTTGGATACAACAGGTCAGGCCCGTAGTAACGGTCCTACCGTTACAAATTTATATATTGTTAATTTCCAAGATATATTATATTATATTATTTATAATAAAATTCAATTAATTTCGAGTATATATATATATATATATATATATATATGTAGTTATTTTACAACTTAAGTCAGTAAAACTTTTGGAATAATGTAAGTGATTGCTATGAGTCATGGTTTCAGGAAAAATGCCAGAAGATAAATAAAGATTTCAGAAGTGATATTGAAGTGTGTCCATATCATTTTATTAACATTATTTTATTTTATATTTTTCTCCCGCATATTCGATAAAGCTATATAATCTTTGTGATATTTTATAGAAATATTAAAGATCGCCTTTATTGCGGGCTCATCCCAACATGAAAATATTTATCGAGTACCACTGGCCTGGAAGTGCATTGCAAACAACCACTTAACACATTTTAATGACATATTTTATATAAGATATGTTTGATTATTGCTGACATTGGACATTGTAATATATATACATTTGTTCTATGAATAATGTTGTATAGAAAGTGAAAGAGATATGCGAATGATCTTATAAAATTATAAATATATAAATAATGATTTAAGAATAATATTACAATGTGAGTATATTTTGTTATAATGATATCACATTATCATCTTATATGATCACGACATATTATTGTTACTATGTGTTTTTTTATTATGGTATATAACGATTAATTTTTTTGTAATATATCACGTTATATATATATATATATATATATATATATATATATATATATATATATACATAATATGAAATGTTCATATAATCTTATCTCTAAAATGTGCATTTTTTAAATAAGTTGAATACTTAGCATTTTTTAAATACAATATTTTAATAATTTTATATTTATAAAATTCTTTTACACAGACACATGAAGGGCGTTCCACCAAACCAAAAGTGGCCAACCTCTTTTATCTTTTAAAATAAGAGATAGACCGTAACAAATATACAATATATCAAACTAAATGATTCAAACTGAACTCTTGTGAACATAGTGATTGCTTTCAAAAGCGATCTGTATTAGTGAACGGAGAGATATGCATAATTTTTATAGTAATGTGTATATTTTGATATGATAAAAGTTATAGCGTTGTTTGAAATAAATACAACAATGTATGATATAATGTAAATATTTTATACAGGGTGTCTGATAATAATCGCCCCACCCGTAATGTGTAGGTAGAATGGGTTAAACTGAACAGAAAAGTCCAATAACATTTTTTTCTGTAACGCTTAATAAAAGTTATTATTGAGTAAAATCTGGTCAATCAGCGCCAATTTTTAGCCGTCGGTGAGCACGTTGGTAAGCCGCGCGTCTGATAATATGCTGCGGCGGATACTTCATGGCGCGGGGCTCACTGATGTGCGCCCGGCTAAAGGTTGGCGCTGATTGGCCAGACTTTATTCAATAATAATTCTTTTATTAAGCCACTCTACACTCTGCACATTACGAGTTGGGCGATTATTATCCGCCACCCTGTATAAAATATTTACATTATATCATATATTGTTGTATTTGTTTCAAACAACGCTACAATTTTTATCATATCAAAATATACACATTACTATAAAAATTATGCATATCTCTCCGTTCGTTAGGTTAACGTTCGTTAACATATAAAATATAAATCAAGAATATATAAATAAAACTTATTTAAAAAAAGAATAAACATAGGAAATAAAAAGAAGATTAAGATTTTTTGCGATACCTTTCCTAAGTATTGCTTTAACATTTTGTAGTTGGCACCTCCATGTTTCACATTTTCTAACACTGTACCATAAGCTTCTGTTTTAATCAATGCAGCTGCCAAATTATTATAAACTCTTATACCTTCCTATAATAAAATCTGCAATTTAGTATTTAACCAATTCTTCCTCCTCATTTTGATACAAATTTGAACAACTTTTTGTGAAAGACAGATATTCAAATGTTCTACGATAACATTACATTGCAAAAGGCAGTCCTATCCAAATAAATCACATCAATTATCACGTTTCTCGACTTATTTTAAAAAATAAGTTCGGCCATTTTTCGTGGAAAAATCTGGGTTACTTTCTCTCCAGCTCTTTGTACCTTTCTCTCTTTTATTTTCTCTAATATCGAGTAATTTGTTTCTCTCATCCTATTCTTATTATTTTTTTCCTCTATTCATATTTGTTCTTTTTTTCTTTTACATTTTATATTATTTTCTTTTACACTTTATATTATTTTCTGTCCTCTTTTATTTCTATTTTCTAATAATTTAAAAATATACTAAAATGTGTTCTTTACTTAATTACAAAATACATATAATAATCAATTATTTCTGCTATTTGTAATTTAATATCAAATTAATAAATATACAGCTTGTTTTCTAATAAGTAGGAAGTATTGCAGTGATGGAATCAGGATACAAAAATAAAAAAAGGTTCATATAAACATATGTCTGATATGATCTTATTTCCGAGTTACAACAGCTTATTTTATTTTTCTAAGAGTTAAGATGATATACTTGATTATCGGTTTGATATTTATCTGCAAAATTGAAAGATTTGAGACTTGCTAATCTATAAACATAAACACGTATTATTTGTTTTGTAAATGGTAGGGTTTGTATCTTGTGCCCATTGTCAGTAAAAGTAAAGTATTCGTATCGTACGTTAGTGCTATTAACAATGCAATAGTTTATGTTTAAAGTAAAAATTATGGCTTGGTCCAAAAATAAAATGACAGACATGCATCTTATATATGGATAGTAATGCAGTCAGAACTAGACTTTTGTATGCGGAAAAGTTGGAAATATTTGAAAATAAAACAGGCTGTAACTCGGAAACAAGATCATATCGAACATATGTTTATACGAATTTTTTTCTTATTTTTGTGTCATGAATCCACCACTGCAATACTTTCCATTTATTAGAAAATACCCTGTAAATAACTTCAATGGTATAAAATTAAAAGTCCTCAAAAAGAATGCAGTTATTATAAAGAAAATCTCAAACTTAAGCGCATGTTTCAGGGAGAAGGTAAATATTTTCACTGTATATATGAATTGTATAATTCAAGAATTCTCCCTGATGTATTCGTTTATTATACACATGTAATAGTTATTAAAGTATACATTGTATATGAAAAGTTATATAATTTTAATGTTTTTAAAAAAACAATTCTAAAAAAAGATAACAAACACACGCTAAGTACATAAAGAGATATCCAAACTTGTATGCAAAAAATATAAATTAAAAAAATTTTAAACACTGTTAACAAATTGTTAAACTATTTAAAAAAATATATGAGATCATGTAATTAGTCTTAAAAGTACTTATTTGTATGCTATAATATCAATTCATAATCGATGTTTAGTGCGATTAGGATTCCTTCGACTTGCAAAATATATCTTACAGGATATATAATTTGAAAGAAAATTTTTCATAAATTCTAAGTCGCATAAAACAAATTTCACCAAAGCAAAGTATAAAAATTTCGCGTTTCTGGGTCGCATTAAGACGTGTACATTTTATAAATATACAATTATTTTAATAATATTTCTTAATATATAATAGTTTCCAAATCTTAATTTTTAATATTTTATATATTATCTTGAATTATATATTTTCTATTATCTAATATGTTGATCAAGCAACGCGGTAGCGTCGCGACGTCAAATATATGAAAATTTCTGGCTTGTCAACGGTTTGCCTATGTACAGGGGCCGCCCCTTATCAAGTAGCTTATCCGGAATTTTAGGTCTAGTAAATTTTCGATTAAGATATTTTAATAACTAAAGCCGCAATAAAAAATCTAATGGCATTTTTATTATATAATATGGAATACAAGCTTTCGATTGCGGACCGGTTCGAATAAGATTGATGCAGTCAATCCTGAGAAATGATGATCGTATACCAGAATTGTGACATTTTTCGTTCTTCATCATTATCATCATAATCATAAGTTTCAGACTCTCACGTACATATGCTTGCACGCACACGCGCAAAGCGATTTTGTCTCTCAAGGCGCATGTGCAGCGCTTATGTACGATTATTCGCTTGAGTGTACGATTCGTCTTGAGAGACAATGTTGTGTATGTACGTGCATATGTATAAAATAATAATGTAAAATTATAAGAGTTTATACAGGGTGATCCAAAACAAGTGTAGTGTCTCTGAAGGATTGAATTCCTGAATCAATTCTAAGATGATTTTTCCTTTACGAAAATTTCACCTGAAGCTTAGTTTTTAAATTATAAAAGAAAATAATGAGCGAATTACGGGACGAGTACGCTGTAGCGCTCGATCAACTGTAGCGAGCGCTACATAAGTGTGTTGCGCCACCCCAGCCTACCTTCTATACTCGTCCCGTAATTCGCTCACTATTTTCTTTTATAATTTAAAAATTAAGCTACAGACAAAATTTTCGTAAAGGAGAAATGGTCTTAGAATTGATTCAGAAATTCAATCCTTCAGAAACACTATACTTGTTCCGGATTACTCTGTGTATACTCTTATAACCTTACATTATTATTTTATCGCGAGGACAAAATGAAAAATGTTAAGGATAATAGTATATATCGCGGAATAATGGAACGAAAAGACGAAAAGTGATAAGAGTATCGCGGAATAATGCAACAACGAAGAGAAGTGATAAAGTGAAAAGAAATTAGTAACGCGGAATAGTGTAAGGAAGAGAAGTGATTTCTTTTAATCGATGTCATATCGAGCAAAGTTAGGTTACATTAATAAAACTAAGCGCATGCTTACAGTGGGAGTGAATCTGTGCATTATCAATTATAACATATTTGTCATAAATACATTACTGGGAAATGATTATGAAGAAATCGAAGAAATATTTGGAGATTTTGGCTGGCCATGTTTTCGATAACGATAAGTTGGTAATTATACGCGCGAACGCGCATTCGTGTATATAATGTTTGATTGTATTTTATATATAAATGTAATTTATGCATAATTAACGTTTTTAGGTTAACTTACAAATGGCTAAAAGCAATGAGTTTATATTAATATAGCAAAATAAATCTTGTAAGAATTCTACCAAAAATATCATAAAAACAACAGCATTGAATACACATTTTTATTATTTGGCTCAGTGCTCGGATTTAGTTGCACATTTCGGCCCGATTCCGTGGCTCACGCCTATTGCCCCCCACTCACCGTTCGTGCGTTAGCGACGAGTCGCCAGATACACGTAACTAAGGAGCGCGACGCTTTGTCTCAGGAGCGTTCGTATGTAAGAATGCCCAAATATAATAAATAAGACAATATTTTTTTAAATGCACTGCGAAAATTATCAAAATTCTAAAAGTTTTTCTTCAATATTTTATATTTCATTGATATAAAATATTGAAGAAAAACTTTTAATTATAGAGAAGTATTGTCTTATTATTATATTTGGGCATTCTTATATACGGACGCTCCTGAAACAAAGCGTCGCGCTCCTTAGTTACGCATATCTGGCGACTCGTCGCTAACGTACGAACGGTGAGTGGGAGGCAATAGGCGTGAGCCACGGAATCGGGCCGAAATGTGCAACTAAATCCGAGCACTGATTTGGCTTTATATAGAATAACAAAATGATACAATCATATCGAAGCATTTCTATAGTATACACAAACATTTTGCGGATCTAAAAATTACTCGTTACTTTTGATTCTGAAAATGTAAATGTTTATTTATATTTTATATATAAATGTATTTAATGCGTAATTAATATTTTTAGGTCACTTATAAATGGTTAAACAATGAGTTGCATATTTATGTTTATATAGCAAAACAAATTTTGGAAATTTAATCTGTTCAGAATTGAAACATTAAATTCAGTCGATGGAATTAAACGGCAAATTCAACCGACAAATTCGAACAATAAAAGACTACATCAAAACACGAGCGAGGATAAACATCGTCGATCAGCCGATCAGCGCGTGATCGCGTGATATTCGAAATGAAAAACTGTGACAAACAGCTGGATCTCGAAGGTTCGACGTCGAAAAAAACCTTGTTATTCTCATCAGCAGAGCGAGTGTGACCAGAAACAGGTTCCGCGGCTCACGGCTCAGCAATGGAGGGGATAACGCACACAAGCGCGAACCGCGTACATGTGCGCTCTGCGCTTCGGTTAGTTTCGGAGAGTAGAGAAGAACAGACATATGTTTTCCGTCTTCTTCTCACTTTCTACCGAGCTGGCAACGAAGGCAATGTTGATCGCTTGGCTTACATACGACAGCGTTAAATGCTTTTCCGACTCGTGAACTTTTTATTATGTATATATATACATAGTTATATAAAACATTTTTTCGTTATACTATATTAAGTTTTATTATTTATTATGATATGGTAAAAGTGATATATTTACGTGTAAGGACATATGCGATTTCTTATTTCTTTACTTTAATAATTACTTTATTAATTATTTACATAAATATATATTTGTGTAAAATTATAAATATTACAATAATATAAGAACAAAGAGTGAATGGACTTCCACACCACCTATGAGGTTCCACTAATGGCGCGTTAGATTTTTTTATTATGTGGATCTTCGCCTGGAGCCCTATTGTACCACATTTTATTGATGTCTCTTGTAGACATAATATTTTTTTACATATTTACTTTATTATGTCTTTTGCAAACATAATGTCTATTACAGACATGAAAATTTGTAGACGCGTCTTTTACAAATATGGTGTCTTTTGGAGACATAATATCTATTACCGACATGATATTTTTACAAGAAAATAAGTAAAGCAACTTTTTTTATTATATTATATTATATGAATAATAATGGCCATAAAATATAAGTCATTATCTCCTGAACATTATTATTGCATATCGGTAGATGTTGAGGGACCAGCAATATCACAAACATCTGCAGCATATAATGTAAGACTGCTTTTTTGTTTTTTAGGAGGAGTGTTATATAATTTGTCCGACGACATGAGAGATAAATGCTTCTCATCAATCTCCATGTTTAGAATGGTTTCTTTTCTTGCTTTCAATGCTGATTTCAAAACACAAATAGCATTTATAGAGGAAGACGAAAGTTTATTTCGTTTTTTTGTTTTTAAATCTGTTAAAACAGAAAACATTCTTTCTGGATCGGCATTTGAATTTGGAAGTGATAACTGCATTCAAAAGACGTTTGAGATTGGGATATTTATTAATATTAGTGGAATACTGACTTTGTAAAATTTGTTTCCACATATCATCAAAGCTTAATTTTAATAGCTTTTCTTTTTCTGTTATTGTAAAATCTAGATGTAAAGTAAGCCATTCTTTCTTCAAACCGTTTTCGTCAAACCCGCCAAGAGTTTCAGCGATAAAAGAAACATCATTGAATGATGTTTCTCTATCAATATCTAATAATACTAGGTTATGTTCGAAAACTTTTAATTTTGATAAAAATTTATCATTAATTGGTAATCTTTTATAAATTTCTTCGGCGGCAGTTACATAAAATTGCAAACAATTCTTTCGAACATTTGCAACTATATCTGCATGTCCTTCCTTCATTAATTCATCGAGGTAATCTTCACATTCAGATCCTAAAGAAACTTCTTCTAACAATTTTTGATTCTCTTTTTCATCAAATTTAATATTATCACATAAATTATTCAAATGCTCTGACTTTAAAAAATGTTTGCAAACTGTGGTTAAAAGTTCTACTGACTTTGGCTGCAATAAATGTATTCTAGTTTCCACAGCTTGGAAAAATGCATTAAATGAATTAAAAAAATTTAAAATATGCTGTAAAAATAAGAAATAGGATTTTATATCTAGATTTTGCATCATAGATAATAAATATGTTCCAGACTTTGTTCTTTTGCTTATGGTAATTTCATTCAGAAATAACTTGATAGTATCCCAAGACTCAAGAAGTCTTTCAACACATGAATGATGAGAAAGCCACCGTGTATCAGACAACTTTAAAATTTTTAAGTTTGTTTGCTGAAAACATTCACAGAACTCTTGATAAATTGCCGAACGTTTTGGACTACCGTTAATAAAATTCACGATTTTTTTTAAAAATTCCTCGCAATAATCCGGTATTTTAGCGCATGTGGCATGCGCAACTAATGCAGTGGAATGACAAGGACATGGAAGTGTAATTAAATTTTTACACATCTCTTTCAGCTTTTTTTTAAATGAAAGATGTTTTCCCGTCATTACGGATGCATTGTCACATGATAAAGCAACAATATTTAAAAATGGAATATTCAATTTCCACATTTCAGCTTTAAAAGCATTAAACAATTTTTCTGCGCTGCAGTCTCTCGCATCAATATTAATTAATTAATTTTAACTAATTGCGAGCGAATGTTTAATGTTTTCGAATCAACATACCGAACAAGAAACGTCATCCATTTTTCATTTGAAATATCAGATGTTTCATCAATAAAAATTGAAAATTTAGTGTTTTGAATGCTGTTAACTATACGATCCGTCTCAATCGGACATAACACATTTGAAATTATACTCGTACATTTTGTTTGGCCCATACTCATATTTTTCAAAACATTAAAATCTTTTCCTATTTCTTGAAAAAGAGTAAGAATATCTTTTGCCGTTCGATGCGAAATATTTTTATCAGCAATTAACGCGGCATAGCGAATTTCTGCTGATTTCTTTCGCTCTTCAAATGACAAAAGTGATTCGTTCACATTCATATCTTCACTGGATTTGTTTGTTTCATTTTCTTTACATTTTATAATATGTTGCTTGGATTCTGCGTGACGATAGATTTGAGACAAACCACCAATAACAGATATATTACAAAACGCGCAGAAAAATGAATTAACGTCATCTGATACTTCGCGTAGCCATGGCTTAAACAAATCGATCTCTAACCATTGTTGTTTAAAACGTTTTCGTATTATTGTATTTGAACTTATATTGTTATTATTTAATAATGATGCATTTTCTTTATGACACGCAGAATCCGCATGTCTTATAACGTGCGATAAACCGCACGAAAAATTTTTATTACATATAATACAATGGGAAAGGCTATCGTCAAATGATACTTTGCGTATCCAAAATTTAAATCGATCATCACTAAGCCAAGCTTCTGAAAAGCTTCGCTTAGGTTTCTTTTTTAATGTATCACACATTTCTATATAGAATTGTCAACAACAAAGACTCTAAGAATGAAATATATATATATATATATATATATATATATATATATAATGAATAAATATAATGAATAAATACAATGAAGAATGTAATATAAATATATAAATATAACAGATAAAAATATAAATAAATTTGAGACTTACAATTGGAATAGTTCCATAAATTTTATCATCCGCGAATCTTGTCCGTAAAAGATATCACATAAGGTATAAGATAAAGTAGATATGTAAAATATATTATGTCTATAAAGGACATGAATAAACTTTCTGAACATTAAGATTTCATATAAGAGCACTGTTTAGAGAAAATTATTAAAACGAAAGGTAGCAGCGTAAAGAATTCCAGATAAGTTTGAATTGATATAATCTATTGAAATGAAATTTGAATTGATATAATTTATATTGATTCTGTGCCCGCGTACTACTTATCTAGTCGACGTTTCGGCGAGAAAAGAGACGAGAGCCTATTCTACATGTTTAAAAACAACGAAATTGTTCTGAGACAATAACAAGAAAAAAATACTTTGTTAGCTGATTTGGGCATATCGAGACGAGCGGACACGACAGGCTGTGCGTTTATTTGTAAACACAAGCAGAAATCTGCTCGAGAAAAACAATGAACATATTGGACAATATTTCAGGTAAATATCATTAAAAATAATATCGGTAGTCTAAAGGAAAAATTTATTTTAATTGATAAAAGATTTATTTTTTGAATTTTATCATCCATGTATTTTGTCCGTAAAAGATATCACATAAGATATAAGATAAAATAGATATGTAAAATATATTATTTCTATATAAAACATGAATAAAATGTGGTACAATAGGGCTCCAGGCAAAGATCCATGTAATAAAAAAATCTAACGCGCCATTAGTGGAACCTCATGGGTGGTATGGAAGTCCATTCACTCTTTGTTCTTATATTATTGTAATATTTATAATCTTACACAAACACATATTTGTGTAAATAATTAATAAAGTAATTATTAAAGTAATATAAAGTAATTAAAAAATTGCATATGTCCTTATATGTAAATATATTACTTTTACTATATCACAATAAAACTTATAAACTATAGCTAATGCTATACTAATATAGCATAACAAAAAAATATTTTATATATATATATATATATATATATATATATATATATATATATATATACATATATGCATAATAAAAAGTTCACGAGTCAGAGAAACATTTAACGCTATCGTATGTAATAAGCCAAGCAATCAACATTGCTTTCGGCTGCGTTCCAATATTCACTGCCAGTACTGAAAATCTATAGTGCACGTGACATGGACTATAGATTTTCAGTACTGGCAGTGAATATCGGAACGCAACCATCGTTGCCAGCTCGGTAGAAAGTGAGAAGAAGACGGAAACATATGTCTGTTCTTCTCTACTCTCCGAAACTACCGAAGCGCAGAGCGCACATGTACGCGGTTCGCGCTTGTGTGCGTTATCCCCTCCATTGCTGAGCCGTGAGCCGCGGGACCTGTTTCTGGTCACACTCGAGAGCGCGAGTTTCCGCGGTCGGTTGATTTAGTCTGCCTGTAACGACGTTTCGAGGTTTCGAGCCGGTCGACGTTCATCGAGCTCGATCAACTTTCTTTCTCTATTCTCGCTCGTATCGGAGTTACAGTGGCTTACTCGTCTCAAAATCGAATTGTCTCACATCCGATCGCGCACATATTCTCACGGCGGTCAATTCGGGAAAATCTCACGCTGTATTATTTTCTCTTTTCGTGCTAAGACATTGTGAAAATTAATTGTTTGGAGTCCGAGAGTCGACGCTCGTTATCCGCATCGCGAATGTCCTCTGCCTCGCGCTAAATTCCATCCAGCGGTCAAGATTTCCGTTATCGCGAGAGTTTCTAGCAAGAAGCTCTAAATCAAGATTTCCGAACCGCGCAAAAGGACAGTAATTAACAGGACAATCAAGATATCCGTCGGAACTGCGGAATACGTGCCGTCGCTCGCTCCTATTCTTCTAAATAAAACGAAATCAAAATAATCTGCATTCGAATCTTGTCTATCAACACCTTATCCTCCAGCGAATCTACGGATTCGCGTTACACATCGCTTCTCGCTCATCTCTGAGCGTTTCTTTCAGTTTCGGGCGATCTCGTCGAGGTCGACTCCCGAACAATATGTAAAGACTTATGTCTTTACATATAAATATTATTATAAAAATAAGTACGGTCGATGAAAAATACCGAAAGAAAAAAGCTAAGATATTACAATCAAACGCTAAGCTTTGAAAAATGAGACGAAATATTTTTATATTATTACTTTGTGACTTGCATTATTTTCATTTTATTATACACCAAATATATCATCCTTTTATAATTAAAAAAGTTTTTTTTTCTCATTTAGAATTAATGTATTACCACAATATTTCTTTTCTTTATTACTACATTTTCTATCTTGATATCTTTCGAATGTGACATATTTAATAATGTCAAGTAAGACAATAAAAAGTAATAGATAATTGATGTACATTAATCTCTCTTTGGCTCTCATTGTTGTATGAAATAAATAGTCGCATATAAGAGAAAGACAAAAAGAGAGAGAGAAAGAAAGAGAAAGAGAGAGAGAGAGAGAGAGAGAGAGAGAGAGAGAAATGGAATTAGATTAGAAATATAAGAAAGCGATGGAATTAAGGAGCATCGTGAAAAAAAAGATAAAAGAAGACGAGTAGAATTATCTACGGGGCCAAATTTTGATCATATAAAAAGAATACATATTTTGTTTTATACAACTGACCTAATTTTCTTTTGATTGGACCATTTCATCGTGTTCGTTGCTCCACGTTCTCTTTTTTTTGAATGGCCTCCTTCCGGACGATCCGAATTGTTGCGACTCTTATTTCGATGTCTTTGTTTGGCCGTCCGCACAGCATCCCGCATATATGTTTGAAATGCAGCCCACATTGATTTCTCAAAATTTTTGTTTTCGCAGATGGCATCTGCAAAACATTATAATTAAAATAGTGATATCATTTATATATAAATTTAATATTATGTATAATAGTATCATACTGTAAATAGCTTTTACTAAGCAAGTATTATATAATGACCGTTGGTTTTCCTCACGGCCAAACCAAGTGTAGGAGATCATCAGGGAATCTTGAAAAACTTCCTTCACACATAAACCAATACTTTCCTTGGCATTGAAACCGCCAATAAATATCAAATAATTCACCTGTAAAAAATATTGCATTTACATGCAAAATTACACACAAAAATATTTTTATTTACATGTATTTGCATCAAGTTTATTAAAATTATATATAAGATGAAATTATGTTTTGCATACCAATTTCATATATTCTTCGTCATTGACAGTTTCAAATTCTTCCACATTTGCCACTGACGATATTGGTAAAATAGCTGGCTCTTCGGGCACATGCCTTCGGCTATTGCTTTGCTGCATTAATATTTTGTCTAGCTTTTGATGGATTTTTCTGTAAAGAGCATATAATATGTATAAATAATATATATAATAATGTTAAGATATAAAATGACTGATATTTAAGCCGGAAGTACAGATGCTTAGGTGCATAATCATAATCATAAGCATAAGGAAATTGGTCCATTTTTTATGCATATACTTATGGATCAATCAATTTCCTTATACTTATGGTTGTGTTTATGCATAAGGCTGTGCTCTCGTCCTTAGTATATTTATGTATCTAATATGTTTAAAACTTACTGCATTTCCAAAGCTAGGTGATCTATTCTTCCATGTATTGCTCTGTAAACATTTATTAACATGTATATGAATATAACATACATATATTTCGATTATAAAAATTTCTTTGTTTAATCAATGTATACTCACTGAATGTCTGGTCTCATATCATAAAATTCTCCTGTTCCTGGAGCTCGTGATGATAATGGTGCAGGGCTTGGCAGGCGACGAATTTCAATCGGGCAGTTTGAAGTCTGTAACTGAGTATTATATGGTGTATTTAATCTGTTATCAATGTATTGTGGTTGTGTGTATGAGTAACGGACGCATGTGGTTCGTGTGTGAATGTTTGCGTTGTATGATGAAAGTTTTGTGCGTAGGATAATGATTGTGATTTATCATACATGAAAGGTGCTTGTGTTGTATGATTAGTAGTTAATGGTTGTGTGTAAGCTAATGAATGTGTTGTATCATTGGGACAGAATGCTTGTGTTGTATGATTGACAATTGATTGTGTATAAGTCAATAAATGTGTTGTGTCACTAGTGTGTTGTGTATTATTGGCACGTTTGGTGTGATCAATTAAAGGTGTGTAAGTAAGTGAATGATTAGAGTGAGCATGCATATCAATATCGGGGGAGAATTATTTTCTAATACTCCCCGTAACTCAGCAATATCGTCTTCTAATTGGCTGCTCTGTGGCTCCACGAATGTTCTTCTTTCTGAATCCGCCTCGTCCGAAGATGTCGTCTGATATTGTCGCGGTTTGATGACAGTCCGTTTGGGACGTTTCTCCATCTCTATATCCTTTCTTTCTGTAAATATATATCTATATATATATCTATATATACAGGGTGATTCAAAACAACCTTCTGTAAGATGGAAGTTACATTAAGAGCACCCGTTAACAAACATGCGGTTAGAACACCCGTTAGGTCTAAGATCCGTTCGAGTTCGAGATATGTCGGGCCGACAAGAGCGAATAGGGTCACGCCACGAGGCATATCGATAGATATCGAACTATGAGGGAGACGAGAAGTTGAGTATAAAACGGCGTAGCTCAGCGAACACAGGGAGAGATCTGGGAGAATCTGAAAGTAGTTGTCGAGTTAGTAAAACGTTAATAGCAAACTCTTATCGGTTCGGACTGTATTCTCTTACCAATAAATAAAGTATATTAATTAATCTTACACTTCTGTCCTTACAATGTCCAACCATATACTTGACACTATTCTAAGACGATTTTTTCTTTGCCAAAATTTTTTCCGAGGCTTAGTTTTTAAATTATAAGCCAAAATAGTTAACGAATTACGGGCCGCGTAACACAAGGCAGGCAGGAGCGGAGCAATTCACCGTCCCATACTGGTGATTACGTGAGGCGCTCGCTGCGATTAACTGTTTGCTACATGGGGTGTATGTGTGAGAGAGAACGTATACGCGTATACACACAAATACACATTCTCTCTTTCTCACTCACTGACTCTTACCTTGTATGTAGAGATTCGTTGCCCTTATACGATCAATAAGTAATATTTCCGTGTGATACAACGAGTAACTAGCAAACTTTTTTTCACTCACAAATTGTACCACTTATCGAACTTTTACGTATTAATCCACGCACTTTATCGATAAACTGAATTTATTAAAAAAAAAACGATGTTATTATACGTCATTATATTATCATATTTTATAGTTTTATGTTTTCGAAACTATCGAATTTACAATGTCGGAGGCTTTAGCCGATCACGGGATACATGATAGCGTCCGCGTCGATCACGCGTAATGTGATACATTCAGTTGTTCGGCAGCCGGCAGCCGGCATGCCGGCAACGCTAGTACCGATATAACTTGCTTGTGTCGTCGCGCAGTTTCCGCATCGAATAACGCGTTTCTTTCTTCGAGATATTTTAATAATTAATCGGTAGTAATCGGTAGATTGTGATTAACCGTTATAATAGTTAATAAATTCAATTTATCGATAAAGTGCGTAGATTAATTCGTAAAAGTTCGATAAGTGGTACAATTTATGAGTGAAAAAAGTTTGCTTGTTACTCGTTTTATCGTACGGAAGTATTACTTATTGAGTCGTATGAGGGCAACGAATTACTACATAAAACAGTGCTGGGATTTACTTGCACATTTCGGCCCGATTCCGTGACTCACGCCTATTGCCCCCCACTCACCGCTCGTGCGTTAGCAACGAGTCGCCAGATACGCGTAACTAAGGAACGCGACGCTTTGTCTCAGGAGCGTCCGTATATAAGAATGCCCAAATATAATAATAAGACAATACTTTTAATTCTAAGAATTTTCGCGCTGTATTTAGAAAAGTATTGTCTTATTATTATATTTGGGCATTCTTGCATATAAACGCTCCTGAGACGAAGCGTCGCGGTCCTTAGTTACGCATATCTGGCGACTCGTTGCTAACGCACGAGCGGTGAGTGGGGGGCAATAGGCGTGAGCTACGGAATCGGGTCGAAATGTGCAAGTAAATCCCAGCACTGACATAAAAGGTAAGAATCAGTGTGAGAGAGAGAGAGAGAGAGAGAGAGAGAGAGAGAGAGAGAAAGAGAGTGCGTGTGTGCGATCAGCTGTTTGCTATACGCGATGGATATAAAAGAGAAAGATAAAGAAGAGAGAAAGAGAGTGCGTGTGTGCGATCAGCTGTTTGCTACATACGATGGGTGTAAAAGAGACAGAGAGGGAGAAAGAGAGAGAGAGAGAGAGAGAGAGAGAGAGAGAGAGAGAGAGAGAGAGAGAGAGAGAGAGAGAATGTGTATGTGTGTGTATACGCGTATACGTTCTCTCTCACACATACACTCCATCGTATGTAGCAAACAGTTGATCGCAGCGAGCGCCTCACGTAATCACCAGCATCGGACGGTGAGTTGCGCCACCCCTGCCTGCCTCGCGTACGCGGCCCGTAATTCCTTAACTATTTTGGCTTATAATTTAAAAACTAAGCCTCGAAAAAAATTTTGGCAAAGGAAAAATCGTCTTAGAATAGTGTCAAGTATATGACATTGTAAGGGCAGAAGGTTGTTTTGAATCACCCTGTATACTGGGTGGCCCATTTTAATCCATCCAGTCGAATATCTCAAAAACCAAGCCCGGAAGAGAAAAATGTTTCAAACAAAAGTTGTTTGGTTTCGAGGGGGCCATAAGATGGTACCATTGGTTTGACCTTGGAGAATCATTTGAAGGTCATGTGAAGGTCAACTTTAAAATCTTAAATAGAAACCCCCATTTTGTATTTAGTATTCTTGTAGCTGACATCGAGAGCTTTCCAAAACACTATAATAAAGTATTTTTTTATTAAGTACTTTTTGAGTTATTTTATATTTTAATCTGACATATTTTGATATAAAAAATAAAATATTTCGTAAAATATTCAGTTTTTGATAATTTTACCGTAATACTTCTATGTACAGAATAATAAGACAAATTAATTAGTGCCAAAAAAACAAATAATTATTAAAAAAATACATTGAAATAATTTTCTTAAAAACAATTTTTTTTTATACTAATTGATTTGTCTCATTATTCTGTACATAGAAGTATTACGGTAAGATTATCAAAAACTAAATATTTTATGAGATATTTAATTTTTTATATCAAAATATGTCAGATTAAAATATAAAATAACTCAAAAAGTACTTAATAAAAAAATACTTTAGTATAGTGTTTTGGAAAGCTCTCGATGTCAGCTATAAGAATACTAAATAAAAAATGGGAGTTTCCATTTAAGATTTTAAAGTTGACCTTTACATGACCTTCAAATGATTTTCCAAGGTCAACCAATGGTATCATCTTATGGCCCCCTCGAAACCAAGCAACTTTTGTCTGAAACATTTTTCTCTTCCGGGCTTGGTTTTTGAGATATTCGACTGAATGGATTAAAATGGGCCACCCAGTATATGATATTAATTATAAAGTAAAATAAAAAAAGTATAGATTCAAATGAGTAGGATATTTAGGTTGGTTTCAAGCCTATTTAGTTCCATGAGTGCGAGAGAGAAGTCCGTGAGAGAGAAAAGGACAGAGATATGCCTAGAAAGAGATAGAATGACGACCACTGGGAGTTGGTGGGGCCGGGGGGGGGGGACAGGGGAGTACGTAGGGCGTGACGGGAAGCGTGGCCGGGGGGAAGGCGGGGCGAGAGGAGAGGGAGATCGGAGGGGCGCGTGACGTCACGGGGGAGCGGGTACGAGTCGACGAGATTGCCCGGGAGATGGCGCTCGAATCGATCGGGGGTCGCGGTTTCTCCCCGACTCGACCTTGACGCGACTCGTTCTTTAGGGACGCGCGCCGCTTCTAGCGCGCGATCCGCGAGCGGTCGCCGGGTGTCCGGCGTCGAGGGAGACGGAGGATCGTCGGAGGGCGGTCGAACGGAGAGAGGAGCGTTTTTTATCGCTTTTCTCTTTTCGCGGCGCGCGTTAACGGCGATACGAGCGTTTTTTATCGCTCGAGCGAGACGGTGGATCTTCGAAAGGTCGTGGAATAAAGAGATATCGTCGTTCTAGCGAGAGAGGAGGAGCGTTTTTATTGTTTCCTTTTACGATATTTTTAATATATTAATAATACAATATTTTATATATTAATAATGTGATAATACGAGTACGCGGATAAGCGTATCACGATTCCCCGAAGAGCAGAGCCTGCAGCTCGCAATCGATCAGATCGTTGCGGTCGAAGTTATCGCTCTCGCGTATCATCGTGGAATAAGCGTCGTATCGCGAGCGCCTGCCGCGATGTCGAGGAAACGAGTCAGCTTGTTATTCACATGCGCGGTTAAACGCATTGCTTAAAGATGCAACGATGCGGTTGACGCAAAGTTCCAGATTTAATATAGTTACGACGGTGCTCTTCGTTACGGCCAGACGAACCTTGGACGTTTCGAGATGGAGTATTCGGAGATTGTTGAGTTTGCCGAATCGTAGCGTCAACTGTCCGATGTATATCGGCGCCGGAGGGCGCGCCTCGTCGCGGTCGTCGGAGCGACAGAAGCGTGGATCGTAGATCGAGCAGTTTCTTCCACGTATCCGGCGTCAGCAAGATCTCCTTGCCGTGACAATCTCCGAGGACGATTTCCACGAAAGAGGGTCGGCTGACGTTAACGCTGACCTCTAGATGTTTGTACGCGGTTTTGGTCAAAGGATAGCGTCTTCCTAAGATTCTGAGCGGTCGCGCGATCGAGACGTCCGCGTCGCGTCTCGGCGTCCGATCGCGATCTCGTCTGAAAATAGACGCGGGGGCGATGAGAGAAACGGTGCTAGTGGATTATTAGTTCGAATAAACGGTTAATAGTCTTACCCCATGTCCTTTTTAGCTTTTTTAGCGTATTCCGCGCTATCTTCGCGATTTCGCTCGGTTAGCCTCGATCGATCGTCGAACGACTGTTGCTGCTGCGGTTGCCCCCCCATTGTCGCGTACATCGTCGCTCCTTCTTTCTCGCTCGTTGGCTTCGGCGTTCTCTGTCAATAATGAAACGCTTAACGGATGGACGGTCTTTATATACTCGCGTAGAGATCGCTTCTTCCTCTCTTATATTCTATTTTTAAAAAATGACGGAGGGGTCGTTCTGGTCGTTCTCTTCGTCGATCTTCTCTCTCTCGGTCACGTCGCCGAGACGATAGACGCGACTGAGGAGATCGCGCAATTGCCTTACCAGTCCGTCCGCAGGACACTCGATGCCGAGCGCGTGTAGATCGAAAGGACTCGCCAAGGTTACAATATTCGTGAATTGGTTGAAGGCGTAGAACTGACGTTTGGCGAAGAAATATAGATTACCGTCGATGTATCGGAAGGCCGACGTTATCGCGGACGGAATTCCGGGAAATATATCTTTTAACGGAGCGTGTCTAACGAATATTATGAGACACTCGTCGATCTCCGCGATGTTATCATCGTCGTAGATAGCGTAGGTTCGTCCCGTGTGCGTGTTTATCGATGCGTTGATCTTAACGTTTCGGGGAAGTCCGATATCGTGGAGATATCTCGGCCAACCCGATTTTAGCTTAAGGCTGGGATATTCCGCGAGGTAGATCGAATCGTCCGCGAATAGCACGAGATCGCCCGAGAGTCTTCGATACGCGGCGGATAGGCGCGTGAAATTCGCCGGAAGAAACGTCGCGTAATCCGTGAGCGTCATGGGTCTACCGTAGCGTCTCTCGATCACGTCGACCGACCACACGTTGCGGCGATTAGCTATGTACAATCGGCGATTCATTATCAGCGCGGCATCCACGCGCCGCAACGCTCAGAGATCCGTGCGCACTGGGTCAGTCGGCGCGACGCTCGTCGTCGAGGGCGCCGCGGTGGTCGCGGGAGTCGCCGTCGGATAGTTTTCATGGTCGTGAGATCCGTACAGATTCTGTATAGCGAGAACGTCCTCTATGCTTAGCTTAACCGGAAATTGATTCTCGATGTCGGGTATATACGGGAACATTATCGAGTCATTGCGCATGCTGTGCTGTAGACCCAACGCGTGGCCGATCTCGTGCGTTAGCGTTTGCAGCAGGTGATGCGTGTCGGGAGGATTCTTGTTTAGATATACGTGCCACGGTTCCGAATCGTCGACGTGTATCTCCGACGTGAAGTCGGTCGCTCCAGAAGGAAAGAACGCGTGAGCTAGAAGATCGCCGGGCAAACGCCGACGTTCCGACGATTCGCGTAAGTGTACGCGCCCGTTCGATACGATATCAGTATATCGGGGCGTAGCGGGTCGCGCGCGAAGGTTAGCGACGAGCGCCTCGATCTTCTTCGAGTCGAAGGGCGCGGCGGCCGTGGCGGCGATGAGCGTCGTCGCTAGAACGAGAAGAGCCGTCCTCGCGTTAGTCATCGCGCGGAGCGAGAAAAGACGCGGGAAACTATCGAGAGACGCCAGGCGCGATTGATTCGCGCGTTCCGCGAGACGCCTATTTTTATCGTCGACGAATTTGATGTATGTGGCGGGAGGGGGACATGCGTCGATGATTCGTTCGAGGGAGAGTCGCGATCCGCCTCGATTAGAGAAACGCGCTCCTTTCGACGAGCGAACATCGGTCGAGCGTTCGGAATGCGCGTTATCTAGCGGACGCTCGAGTTCCTCTCGCGGTTTTACTTTTTTATTATTTCTATTTTCATTATTCGTTTGTCCCCTAAGAAAGACACTCGACGAGCGATTAGAGAAACGTACCCGTTCCGGTGACGATAAACGTTCGCCGAATATCCGGGATGCGCGTTATCTAGCGCTCGAGTTCCTCTTATCGCGTAATTTTTTTATTATTTTTCTCTAAAACCTATTTTTATTATTTTCCTCTATAATCTATCTTTATTACTCGTTCGTCTCCGCTCGAGTCGAGCGATTAGAGGTGCAGTCGCGGAAAGAAGACGCGGCGCGATTGATAACTCGTACCGCGGCATCCGCGCGTCGATCCTTATAAACGCGAGATTGTTTCGAAAAGCGTCAAAGTATTCTCGCTCGCGAGATAGCGAAGTGACGAGACGACGAAACGCGAAACGGCGGGGTGCGAAGCAGCGAGAGTTAAAATCGGTCGCGAACTGTTCGATATGGAACGAATCGAGTAGATAATTAACGCGGCCGATTACATTAATGTAAACGATAAAGTCCTACGTTCTGGGAGACCTCGCCTCGGATCTGCGCGTGGAAGCGCAAGGTGTTATCGAGAACAGTCCGGATTCGTTTAGACTCGCCTTTCAGTTGGACGGAGACATAGATATCACGCGTTTAATGTAAGTATTCGATCGGGATTTTTTATAATACTTTTAATAATAAATTATAATCTTTTATTAGCGCGGGGGCTCGCCGACGCGACGTCGCGCGAGCCCCCGAGCGGTTTGAGTTTCGCGAGCGCGATTTCGTCGTCCCTGAATTAATCGGCCGGCTTCACGAGCGCGAGCGCGACTTCGCCATCTCTGAGTTAATCGACCGGCTTCACGAGCGCGAGCGCGACTTCGCCATCTCTGAGTTAATCGACCGGCTTCGCGAGCGCGACGCCGACGTTAGGCGAGTCGTCGCATTGCTGATCGACGAGGAGCCCGAATCGCGGTCGATCGGCAAGGAGCCCAAATCGCGACCGATCGGCGAGGAGCCCGAATCGCGGCCGATCGACGAGAAGCTCGAATCGCAGCCGATGGAGGACGAGGACGAACCGGCGACGGTCGACGAGGGTGAATCGCAGGCGGGTGTACGATTGGTGGGTTACGAGCCCGAATCGCAGCCGTTCGATGTAGTACTCTGCGTTGATACCACTGCTT